>NC_136973.1:4565000-4917500 GCF_032717465.1 Coenobita brevimanus | reverse complement strand
CTCCCCCCCCCGCACTCCCACCCACCTCTCCCTCTCAGCTCTTCCCCCATTCCCACTCTCTTCTCCCTCTCAGCTATTCCCCTCCCATTCCCACCCTTCTCTCTCTCTCAGCTTTTCCCCCATTCCCACCCTTCTCTCCCTCTCAGCTCTCCCCCCATTCCCACCCTGCTCTCCCTCTCAGCTCTTCCCCCCATTCCCACCCTCCTCTCCCTCTCAGCTCTCCTCCCATTTCCACTCTCCTCTCCCTCTCAGCTCTCTTCCCATTTCCACTCTCCTCTCCCTCTCAATTCACCCCCATTCCCACCCTTCTCTCCCTCTCAGCTCTTCCCCCCATTCCCACCCTCCTCTCCCTCGCATCTCTCCCCCCATTTCCACCCTCCTCTCAGTCTCAGCTCTCCCCCCATTCCCACCCACCTCTCCCTCTCAGTTCTCCCCTCATTCCCACCCTCCTATCCCTCTCAGCTTTCCCCCCATTCCCACCCTCCTATCCCTCCGGGACCCTTGCCTCACCAATATTCACTCTACCTCTCCCCGTCACCTGTCATATGCTACCTGTACAAAGAGACCCACCTTTACCTGTCCTCGTCTATATTCATTTAGAGCCTTATTTAGATGGCCTGTCGTTCCGTTCCCTTGCTCACGTGTCAGTTTATCTAGTGACTATGGACATCATCATCATCATCGTCATAGTCACCATTTTCATCATCATCATCATCATCACAGCCCTCTTTATCATCACCATCATCATCTTCTGTTTCCTTTTCCCCTAATCACGTATCAGCCATCTCCATCACTACGTGCACATCATCATCATCATCCTTCCTCCACCGCCTGCTTTCATCTTCACCCACGTTTTCGGGACCACTTCCTTCTTCACATTTTTTTTTTTTCATTTTCATCTCTATTTTCCTTTCTCCGTCTTCACTTTTTCTTTTTCACCTTTCTTTCTCTCTTTATTCCTTTTCCTATCTCTACATTCTCCACCATCACCACCATCCTTCCTCCACCACCTTCTCCATCCATCTCCACCCACACCTCCCCGACCACATTTGTCAGTGCCTGTCCTCATGAAACCACATCGCACCCCTCTCTATCCTCATCCATTTCCACTCCCCGCTTTGCCCCATCTATCCTCACTTGTCGTCATCCATCCTCCCCAGTCAACCTCATCCATCTACACCCGCACTCACGCCACACCTGTCCCTCTCAAAGTCCTCTTAATCTCGCCTTATCTGTCGCCTTGCACACTCCATCCATCTTCTGGACCAAAGATCGGTTTTAATGCTTACCTATCTTTATCCAAATTTATCTCATCCATTATCATCTGCATCAACACCCAACCTATCCATCATAACACCATCTTTATCCATCCTTATCTGACTTCTTAGAAATTCCCTCATCCATCTTCTCTACCTAATCCTTACCTGCATCTTTGGTACACCTGTCAGCCACCCATCATCATCCGTACTCACCTGCACCCCAGCCCCATTTGTCCATCACAAATACCACTCCAATCCATCGTCTTCTTTCTCAACCATCGTCTATACCAAAGTTGCATATATATCTAAGGCAGAACTATCTTCATCCACAGGTCTCATCCATTATCACCTGCATCTACACCACACCTGTCCCTCTGAAGACCTTTCCAATCCATCTTCACCTGTCGCCTTAAAAATTCCCTCATCCATCTTCTGTACCTACGTCTTATCTCCAACTAAAGGTCGAATAATTAAACCTTAGATCACAATGCGGAGTAAAGGCCTCTAGTAATGGCAGGTAATTTATGGAACACCTGTGGTTATTACGCACGTTCAGCCTGCATCCCATATTACACAATGCAGTCAGCAGCCATTTAGGAAGGCCAGGTACGTTCCATCATTGTCAGGTACTTCAAAAATCGTCAAAATTTTGGAGTCTGCATCCCACTTTTCTATTTCAGGATTAAGCTTATGACCCCAAGGCACAAGTATTATCATCCAGTTTTACACTCATTTTCATTTGCGGTCCCAGTTCCCTTTCCAGATCATTCTATCTCACCCTCACATCCACATCTATGGCACAGGAATTATCATCCATCCTATCTGTATTCTCACCTGCATGAGCACCTAACCTACCCCCTATGCAGATCATCCACATCCATCCCGGCCCGTCTTCCTAAAAACTCCCTCATCCATCTTCCACACCCACTCACATCTCCACCATCATTCAGTCTCACCTATTCTCACCTGCCTTCAAGCCTCACCTGTCTATCCGACCTTCATTTAGCTTACTCCACATCCACCTCCAACTTTCCTAAACACGCCTGTCCCTATGCTGAATGAAGTCTTTTGAGGTTAGCTAAAATAAAATACCTCGTTACAGCCAATTTGAAATGTGTGTTGCAAGTTTGGAAGGAAATACTGGTGTAGCAAAATCAATAAAAGGTTTTGTTAATCTATATCCCACTGACTTCCAAGTTTCCGTATTCAATCACCTACACTCTCTCTCTCTCTCACACACACACACACACACACCAATTTTTCAACCATTCCCCCCCCCTCTCTCTCTCTCTCTCTCTCTCTCTCCCACATACCTACCCCCACACACCCACCTATCTTTCAACCCCCCACCAACCCTCCCCTAATACTGAAAATAATCGCCCCCTTCCATTCTCCCCACCGTAAATCCGCGGGTGGCGAGGGATTACATAGTCGAGTTATTTCCCAGAGTAGCGGTCATTACGGTCCAATCTAAGGCTGATCATCCTTAACCGTTGTCTAGGGCGCTGTGTGAAGGCTAATGTCAGGGGCTGGAGGGGTCTAGGGGGGGCTAAGAGGGGTCTAGGGGGGGCTAAGAGGGGTCTAGGGGGGGTAAGAGGGGGCTAAGAGGGGTCTAGGGGGGTTGGAGGGACCTAGGGGGGGCGGAGGGGCCTAGAGGGAGCTGAGGGGCCTAGAGGGAGCTGAGGGGCCTAGAGGGAGCTGAGGGGTCTAGGGGGGGCTGAGGGGTCTAGGGGGGGCTAAAAGGGGTCTAGGGGGAGCTAAGAGGGGTCTAGGGGGGCTAAGAGGGGTCTAGGGGGGGCTAAGAGGGGTCTAGGGGGGTTGGAGGGACCTAGAGGGAACTAAGAGGGGTCTAGGGGGCTGAGGGGTCTAAGAGGGCGGGAGGGGTCTAGGGGGGCTAAGAGGGGTCCAGAGGAGGCTAAGAGGGGTCTAGATGGGGCTAAGAGGGGCTTGGGGGTTGGAGGGACCTAGGGGGGCGGAGGGGTCTAAGGAGGGTAAGAGGGGGCTTTGGGGGTCTAGAGGGGTGGGGTGTCTAAAAGAGGGGGAACAGGAGTCAAACTTAATGGCCTATGGGGGTGTAAACGAGGAGGGGGTGTAAACGGGGAGGGGTGTACAGTACATGGGGAGGGTGTAAATAGGGAGGAGGTGTAAATGGGGAGGAGGTGTAAATGGGGAGGGGGGTGTAAATAGGGGTCTAAGGGGGCTCTGGTAACTTTAAAAAGGGGTGAATGGTGTCTGAAAGAGGGAGTGTGAGGTATAAGAAAAGGGGGGGGGCGCATGTGAAATCTGTAAAGGGAGAGGGGGAAAGAAGGGTCTCGAAAAGGAGGGCGATGAAATTATCTAAAAATGGGCTTGAGGTCTAAAAACGGGAGCTGTAAGGCCCTAAAGGGGAGTAAGTGGGGGTCTAACACGAGTGACTGTGTGGTCTGTCTGTGAGGGGGTCTGTGTGGGCTGTGGGAGTGTGAAAGGGAGGCTCGTGGAGTCTATGAAGGGGGTGCTGTGAGGAGCTAAAAAGGGGGAGGGGGAGAGGAGGGGCCGCTAGGAGGGGTAGGAGGGCAAGGGGAGGGAGAGGGGTCTTAAAGGGGGCGGTGGGAGGGGGAGGGGGGACAAGGGGAGGGAGACGCCGCACCTTCATCACGCTAATGCCGATGGTAATGATGAGGGACGAGGTTTGGTCAGGTTCGCCGCCACACCCTCCCGCCTTCCTTCATCCTCGTTTACCTCACCAGACTAAGGCTAGATATGGCTGGAATATAGATCTGGCTGCCTTAGAACATAGACCTAGCTGCCTTAGAATACAGATTTGGCTGCCTTATAGATCTGGCTGCCTTAGAACATAGACCTGGCTGCCTTAGAATATAGATTTGGCTGCCTTAGAATATAGACCTGGCTGCCTTAGAATATAGACCTGGCTGCCTTAGAATATAGACCTGGCTGCCTTAGAATATAGACCTGGCTGCCTTAGAATATAGACCTGGCTGCCTTAGAATATAGACCTGGCTGCCTTAAAGATCTGGTTGCCTTAGAATATAGACCTGGCTGCCTTAGAATATAGATTTGGCTGCCTTAGAGTACAGACCTGGCTGCCTTACAATATAGGACCTGGCTGCCTTAGAGTATAGACCTGGCTGCCTTAGAATATAGACCTGGCTGCCTTAGAATGTAGACCTGGCTGCCTTAGAACATAGACCTGGCTGCCTTAAAGATCTGGTTGCCTTAGAATATAGACCTGGCTGCCTTAGAATATAGATCTGGCTGCCTTTGAGTATAGACCTGGCTGCCTTAGAATATAGATCTGGCTGCCTTTGAGTATAGACTTGGCTGCCTTAAAGATCTGGCTGCATTAGAATACAGACCTGGCTGCCTTAGAATATAGACCTGGCTGCCTTAGAATACAGATCTAGCTGCCTTAGAATATAGATTTGGCTGCCTTAGAACGGACTAACTTTGACTTGATTTCGCTATTGTGGACTAGACATTTTCCCACATGGTTTTACAACCCTAGACAAAGTAACATGGGATGAGATTCTGTTAACCTCGACTCTATTTGGCCAACTAGACTCGACGGCCTTGGATTTTAGACCAGAGCGCTTTATATTAATTTACTTCATTGGCTCAGACACTTGCTTTCGGCCATAGAGCCTTGGATTACAGCTGCTAACTTGATTTAGATATGAGCTATATTTTTCAGCCTTGGACTAATACCCTGCTTTGAACTAGACTTTCTTAACACCGACAAGATTCGGTTACCTTGAAACTTCCCTCCTCCAACATGCTGCCTACAAAACAGAAAATCTCTCTCTGGAAATCTTGCTCTTCACTAACTCCTGAATTCCCCCACCTCTCCAACTAGTGGTCCCTAGACTCTCTCCTTCCCCCACTTCCCCCTTCCCTCCCCCGTTCCCAACACCTCTCTCCCCATCTCCCATCACTTTCCACTTTTGTCTCTTCCAATACCCCTTTCCTCCTTCTCCTTTCTCTCTCCACCTTTCCTCTTTCCTCCTTCACCTTCTTTCTCCTCCACCTTTCCTCTTTCCTTCTTCTTTCCCCTCTCCACCTTTCCTCTTTCCTCCATCTCCTTCCCCTTTTCCCCCTTTCAACACCCCTCTCCTTCCCAGTCCCCCCTTTCGTGACTCTTCTTCTTCTTCTTCTCCTCCTCCTCCTCCCCCTTCCTCCCTTCCCTTCTTAACCTCCTCCTCCTCCTCTTAAACTCCTCGAAATCCTCCTGGGAACAAGAGGGGGGCAAGAAGGACCAAGTTTCCAACCCCCTCCGGAGCCACGCCTGGCAAACTTCTGGTAGAGGAGGAGGACGAGGAGGAGGAGAGAAGAAGAGGGAGGAAGAAAAGCAGGAAGAGGCGTCAGAAACAGGAGGAAAAAAAAACAAGAATTAGTGAATCATGGAGATGTGAAAGAACTATAGTTAATACACCTTAACTTGGCCAAGATTTTCGTCCCTTTGCAGCTTATGTCACGTAGCTCAGTGGCAGGAAAAGCCAACACTACATCCTTTCCACAGCACTTCTTCGTGACTAGCATCATATTCTAGCGTTAGTCTCTAATTACAATTCAAAGTATCTGAAACCGAGTGATAGAGAGTTTCACAATGATTCTCTCTCTCTCTCTCTCTCTCTCTCACACACACACACACACACACATTTTATAGTGCATTATCAACTTCGTATCTTATGACTTAGCTACCATTATCAGTCTCTCTCTCTCTCTCTCTCTCTCTCTCTCTCAGCAGCCCCCAAATACGCTTGAACAACTGTCACAAGATTCTCAGTAGCTCAGTCAATGTCTCCGCCTTCAGGCCCGTCCAACTTCACCACTCCTTCGCTCCTTCAGCCTTCTCCTTCATTCCTTCACCTTCATTAACATCGTCTTCAGGTGATATATTATTTACCTGGCTCTTTTCTTGATATTTTTCTCTATTTTTTTTTTTAACACGTGCCTAATTCTTTCATGGTGTAATTATTCGTTCTTTATGTGAGACTTTTATATGTTTTCTTATGCAAAAAAGAGGAACCCAAGGCTGATTGTGAAATATGACCTTCCTAGGTGGGGGGGGGGAGAGAGAGAGAGAGAGAGAGAGAGAGAGAGAGAGAGAGCTAGTCGAGATAACTGTGTACATTGTTTTATAGGACTGGAGATCATAGGCAGAGGGAAGGGCAGACAAATGAAGATATTTCTAACCTCTCTCTCTCTCTTTATTTTATCTTTCCTGCTCGATCATCTGCTCTTCTCCTCCTCCTCTTTTCTCTTACCGCAATCTTAAGTCTTCTATTTTCCTCAACTCTGTTCCCAATGGAGTGATTATGGTACGCAGACTCTCTCTCTCTCTCTGTATCTAACTCATATTCATGCATTTTCTTCGTCGCTTCTTTTTCTTTCGTCTCTCCCTCTTTCTTTCCCTCTCTCTTATTTCTTCAAGTTCTCTCTCTCTCTCTCTCTCTCTCTCTCTCTCTCTCTCTCCTTTTTCTCATTTCTTTCTCAGGTTCTCCATCTTTCCTTAATTCTCCCTTTTCTTCCTCCCTCCCTTTCCTCTCTTCCCCTCTCCTCCTCTCTATATCGCTTTTTTCTCTCTTCTCCTCTCTTTCTCTTTTTTTCCTGCCTCTACTCTTTTTCCTCCCTCTCCACTTATAACTCTATCCACTCAAAAAAAAAAAAAAAAAAAAAAAAAAAAATCCATCCACCCATCCATCAACTTTTCCATTTTCCTTCAAATCGTCCATCTATTATTTATGATTTTTTTACTTCCATCACCCAAACTACTCATCCATCCATCAATTCACCCATCCATCCACCCAGCCACCTATCCATCCATCCATCAATTCATCCATCCATCCATCAACCCATCCATCCCTCCATCAACCAACTAACTCATCCATCCATCCATCGATCAACCTACCCATCCACTCATCCATCACTTTACCCATCCATCTACCAACTCACTCATCCACTCACCCATCCACGCACATATCGATCCATCCATCAACCAATCATCCATCAACTAATCCACCCACTCATCCAACCATCCATCACCCATCCAACCATCCATTCATCCATCCACCCACCAAACCACCCACCCATCCACCCAACCACCCACTCATCCACCCAACCACCCACCCATCCAACCATCTGTCCATGCACTCACCCACCCATCCAAGCATCTAGCCAATCCCCCACCCATCCAACCATCCATCCAACCACCCATTCATCCACCCATCCACCCAACAACCCATCCATCCAATCATCCATCTATCCACTTATCCACCCACCCATCCGACCATCCATTCATCCACCCACCCATCCAACCATCCATCCGTCAAGCGTCAGCACTAACTTAACAAGAAATGACAGCCAGCAAAACGGGCGTGTTGCATTAATTTTGCCTCGACACAGTGGTCATCAAACGAGAGAGAGAGAGAGAGAGAGAGAGAGAGAGAGAGAGAGAGAGAGAATGGGTATCGTCATCACTACAGTTTTCATATTCATCACCATCATCATCATCATCATCATCATCAAAAATATCAGCCATGATTTAAATATTTCTCTAATTTCTTTCTTTCTTTTCTTTTTTTTTTTTTACCTGACTTTCACAATATTTCCTCTTCCAAGCCTAACACTGCATCCTGAGAGGGGCTCGATCCACGGACCATAAGAACACAAACGGCATTCTGTACATTTTCCACTTTCAATTGGCCTAAAAATTTCCATCCGTCTATCTTGAACCCTGAGTTGCAACCAGAGATGAACACGATTAGGCTGATAGTCACGAAGAAGTGCTATGGAATAGATGTAGAGTAGCAGCAATGATATCTCTTTCTGCCCCTGAGTTACGTGAAAAAAGGACGAATATCCGAGCCAAGTTAAGGTGAAAAGCGTAATGGGCCCCTAATCTCGTCGGTTCAGAAAGCTCCCTAACACCTCCTCCTATGCGATTTATTTTGGGATATGGCTGGTTAATATCCTTTTGTTCGGTATTTATGCAGAGTATGTCGGCAGTAAAGGATTTATATAACACAGAATTAGACAGGAAGGTGTGCAATAAACAAAATAAACCACTTAGGAAAAGGTGTTACGGTGTTTCCTTGACCAACGTGCCAACAGCAAAGAATCATGTGTAATTAGCAAAATAAATCACTTAGGAAAAGGTGTTAGGGTGCTTCCTTGACCGACGAGAGTGACAAAAGCAAAGAATCATGTGTAATATGCAAAATAAACCACTTAGGAAAAGGTGTTAGGATGCTTCCTTAATCAACGTGGCAACAGCAAAGAATCATGTGTAATAAGCAAAATAAACCACTTAGGAAAAAGTGTTAGGGAGCTATCTTAACCCACGAGAATAAGTGACTACAACAAAGAACCATGTGCAATAAGCAAAATAAACCACTTAGAAAAAGGTGTTGGGGAGCTTCATTGACCCACGAGAAAAAGTGACAAACAGAAATGAAATATGTGTAATATGCAAAATAAACCACTTAGGAAAAGGTGTTAGGGAGCTTCCTTTACCGACGAGACTAAGTGGTAACAGGAAAGAATCACCCTCCATCCCCCGCCCCCCCTCACCCCCCCTTCCTGAATATAATTACAGGCAATATAATTAACCACTTAATATATATTGGGGTTAATGAGTATGAATATTATTAGTCAGATGAACAGGGTGAGGCAAAAGTCAGGTCCCACTTGAAATTAAAGGACTTAAAAAATTTCAATACAATGAGGTCTTTTTCATCTCTCTCTCTCTCTCTCTCACACACACACATACACACAATTTTATTCAAGGAGAAGTTTTTCGACCTGGAAGTTTTTTGAGATGGTGAGAAGACTTGGGATGCGTCTCTCTCTCTCTCTCTCTCACAGCAGACATCACCGCAACACATCAGTCTCTCTCTGTCATCCTTGAAGCTCACCTGAGTCGCACCTGTTCCGTTCATCAATCACTGGACGGAAGTGTGTGTGTGTGTGTGTGTGTGTGTGTGTGTGTGTGTGTGTGTGTGTGTGTGTGTGTGTGTGTGTGAGAGAGAGAGAGAGAGAGAGAGAGAGAAATGCGGCACAGATAATATCTTGTCTTATTTACTGAACTAGTATTACCAAGGGGGAGGGGGAGGGGGGAGGATGAGATACAGGAAGGGGGAGGGAGAGGGGAGGGGGATACACAGAAAGGGGGAGGGAGAGGGGAGGGGGATACACAGAAAGGGGGAGGGAGAGGGGAGGGGATATACAGAAAGGGGGAGGGAGAGGGCAGGGGGAGGATATACAGAAAGGGGGAGGGAGAGGGGAGAGGGATATACAGAAAGGGGGAGGGAGGGGGAGGGGGAGGATATACAGAAAGGGGAAGGGAGAGGGGAGAGGGATATAGAGGGGAGGAGGGAGAGGGAAGGGGGATATACTGAAAGGGGGAGGGAGAGGGGAGGGGATATACAGAAAGGGGGAGGGAGGGGGAGATGGGGGTGAAGGGGAGAGGAAAAGAAGGGAAAGACAAGTGGAGAGGGCTAAAAGAGTGGAGAGAGGGAGAGAAAGAGGAGGGGAAAAGGGAGAGAAAGAGGAGGAAGGAAAGAGGGAGAGAAAGAGGAGGAAGGGAAGAGGGAGAGAAAGAGGAGGAAGGGAAGAGGGAGAGAAAGAGGAGGAAGGAAAGAGGGAGAGAAAGAGGAGGAAGGAAAGAGGGAGGAGAGAGATTTACACTCGTCAGAGGAAGAGGGAGAGAAACAGAAGAGTTGACGGGACAGAGGAGTGAGATAGGGAGACAGGGAGGGAGGGAGACAGATAGAGAGAGGGAGATGGGGAATGAGAGACAGGTAGAGAGAGGCAGGGAAAGAGGCAGGGAGATAGGGAAAGAGAGACAGGGAGAGAGAAAGAGACAGACAGGGAGACAGAGAAAGAGACAGACAGGGAGACAGGGAAAGAGTCAGGGGGATAAGGAATGAGAGAGACAGAGAGACGGGCAGGGACAGAAGAGAGGGAAGGGGAGAGGAAGAGGGGAGATGGAAGGGGGGGGAGGAACTGGAGACAGGGGGAAGGGAGAAAGAAAAGTAGATAAGGAGAGGGGAGTGGGAGGGGGAGATAAATTTAAACTGGTGTGGGAGGGGAGGAGGTCACTGGGATTACTACAGGTGGGGAGGGGGTTTATACTGGGGAGGGGAATTACATTCAATGGGAGGGGGGATTGCATTACAGAACGAAAAAGCTGCAGAGTAATCCTTGGCCGTGTTAATGGTGGGGGAGGGAGTGGATGGGTGAGGGGGAGGGAGTGGTGGGTGGGGAGAGAGGGAGTGGTGGTGTTGGGAGAGAGGGAGTGGTGGGTGGGGAGAGAGGGAGTGGTGGTGTTGGGAGAGAGGGAGTGGTGGGTGGGAAGAGGGAGTGGTGGTGTTGGGAGAGAGGGAGTGGTGGTGTTGGGAGAGAGGGAGTGGTGGTGTTGGGAGAGAGGGAGTGGTGAGTGGGGAGAGAGGGAGTGGTGTGGGGGAGAGGGAATGGTGGGTGGGGAGAATGAATAGGGAAAGAGGTGACGAATGCACGGTGAAAGAGGAAGTAGTTGGGAAGTGGGGGAGTGGATGGATGGGGAGGGAGGTGGCGAGTGACGGGGAGGGGCAAGAAAGGGGGAAAACTGGAGGGGGAGAGGGGAAATGATGGGAGAGGGGAGAGGGAAACTGGGGGGAGGGGGGGAGAAGTGCAAGAAGTGTAAAAAGGAAGAGAAAAGGTTGGAAAGAAAGCAAAGAAAAAATGCAGCAGAAAAATGAAAGAGTGGAAAGAATGTTACGAGGTGAAAAGAGGATGAAACAGGATGGGGAGGAGAGGTGGGGAGCGGAAGGACGGGAAGGGAAGGGGAAGGAAAAGGAAGAGTGGAAACAAATGAAAGGGAAGTGATGAAGTGGGAAAGGGATGGGAAAGGAAAGGAAAATGGGGGAAAAGGAAGAGGGGATGGGAAGAGGATGGGAAGGAGAGAAGAGGGGAAGGGAAAAGGAGGCAAAAGGAAGAAGAGGGGCAGGGAAGAGGAAGGAAAGGAGAGAAGAGGGGATGGGAAGAGGAGGGAAACGGAAGAAGAGGGGAAGGGAAGAGGAAGGGAAGGAGAGAAGGGAAGGGAAGACGAATGAATGGGAATGGGAGGGGAAGGGAAGTTAGGGAATTGAGGGGAGGGAAACTGGGAAGAGAGACGAATGGATGGAGGAGAGTGGTGAAGAGGAAGAGAGAGGAAGGAGGAGGGGAAAGGGGAAATGGTATGAGAGAAAATGAGAAGAGGAGGAGGAGTGGAACAAAAGGGGGGTAGGTGAGGGGGAAAAGGGTGGTGGGGAGGCAGAAGAGGTGGAAGGAGAACTATGGTGGGGAAGATAGATGGGGAAGTGGGGGATGCGGAGATGGAGAAGTAACGGGAGTAGGTAGGAGGAGAAGGAAGAATGGGACATCAGTAAAATGGAGAGGAAACGTGGGGGGAAACAACAGATCGGTTGGAGGGAAACATTTGGAGGGGAAGAAGAGGAAAGTGGGGCAAGGAAAGAAAGGAAAGAGGCGAGTAAGGGGATGTGGGGACGCGGAGATGAGGGGGAGAAGAGGGGGACGAGAGGAAGGAAAGATGCGGGATGAGGAAAAGGAGGAGGAAGAAAGGAGGGGAATAAGAGTGAGAAAAGGAGGGGTGAGGAGAGGAGAGGAGGGAAGGGGAAAAGGAGGGGGAGGCGACGAGGGAGGGGAAACGTAGAGAGAAGGACAGTAGGAGGCGACAGGACTTGACTGAAACACTTGAAAGCAGAATGGAGTTGGTGCAGCCTGAAGTTTCTGACGCGTGGGTGTCCTGTGAGGTCTGCCCTGCCCAGCCCTGTCCTTACCCTGCCCTGCCCTGCTTTGTCCTTCCCTGCCCCTGTCTTCACTCAAAGGAAGTACAAAGGAAAGATCACAGCAACAGAGGTAATGGTTCTTTGGGGGCTATCTGTTAAAAAAAATTATTACGTCAATGATATCTAATTCCAAGAGTTGATGACAAGGATATTAAAACTTTGCTCTGTCCTGCCCTGTCTTACCTTGTCATGTCTTGGTCTGCCGTAATCCAACTCTACCCTGTCCCTCTCTGCCCTTCCCTGCCCTGCCTTGATTCTACCTTTCCTTGCCCTGCCCTTACTCAGTTCTGCTTTTTCTCTGCCCCGTTCTGCCCTTATCCTGCCCTGCCCTGCCTTCACACTGTCCTGCTTTGTCCTGTCCAGCCTTTTTTTATCTTGTCCTTCTCGTTTTTCAATCACTTTTTCCCGCTCTGTCCTGCTCCTCCCTGCCCTGCTTTGTCCTAGTTTGTTCTGTCCCGTTTTGTTTTGTCCCGCGACGTTCATTCCTGCTGTGCCCTCCTCTTTTCTACCCAGTAATGTCCAGCTCTACTGCCCTCTAATCTACTGTTTTCATGTCCTGCCCACTCTACCGCTTTAGTCTCCCCTCTCCTACCCTGTCTCGTTTTTTCTACCATAACTAAAATGACAAAGACACACAGTAAAGAATTAACTAAAACTGTTTGCTAGTAGAAGAAAAAAAAATGGGTGAGGAAGGGAAGGGGGATTATGGAGGTGACAGAAAGGGGTGAGGAGCAGGGGGGGTAGTGGAGAGTAGAGGGAATGGGGTAAGGGGCAGAGGGGTGAAAGGACAGGGGTGATAGGAAGGGATGAGCAGTTGTAGGGTGAAGGGGAGGGGTGATAGGAACAATTATCAGGGGGATGAAGGGAAAGGAGGGCTGAGGGGGTGAAAGGAAAGGGTGATGGGAAGGGGTGGACGGCAAGGGGGGTGAAGAAAAGGGAAGGGGTGAACGGCAAGGGGGGAGAAGAAAAGGGAAGGGGTGAGAGACGGGGAGCTAAGGGGTTGGGGAGGGGGAGCAAAGGGGTTGGGAAGGGGGAGTAGATGCTAATGAACTCCGCATTACTCAGGCTGGGGAAGCAAGCCTAAGCACTCGTCTGGGGAGAGGAGAAGGATGGGGGATGTGGCAGATGCGAGAGAGAGAGAGAGAGAGAGAGAGAGAGGGGGGGGGACATACTGTACAGAAAAAGAAAAAGGAGAGAAAGACAAGGAGGATACGAAGAAGAAGAAAAAGGGACAGAGGAGGGGGAGGACAGGGGTGAGGGGACAGGGGTAGGGGAGGAATGGGGAAGGGGGAGAAGGGTAGGGGTGGTATTATGACAGAGGTAGGGGGAGGGGAGGGACAGGCGACGCAAAACCATCGAGCAGATCAAAGCAGAAGGCAGACTTGATTATCTAAGGTGTGTGTGTGTGTGTGTGTGTGTGTGTGTGTGTGTGTGTAATTCACCGGATCGGTCAGGATCACTTGATGGTCGTGATCGTCAGCATTTTACCCTCCCGGAAGGGAGCTGAGAGCTCATATAGTCCGATCTAAGGGCAAGGCTGTGACCTTCACACACCCACACACCCGTCCCCTTGCTCAAGGGGGACAGTAACCACCCACTTCGTCAGTGAAACTTTTCGCAACCTGAGCGAGGCGCGAACTCCCGTCTACCAGATGGCAAGCGAGAACGTTACCACTGCACCAGCGAGCGGTGTGTGTGTGTGTGTGTGTGTGTGTGTGTGTGAAGGAATTAGTGAATATGGTACTAAAAATATATGTAGAATTTTCTCCACTTACAAGAGGGCCCTTCCAAGGTTACAACAATTCCTGGATAATAATAGAGAGAGAGAGAGAGAGAGAGAGAGAGAGAGAGAGAGATTATGTACCTCTTTCTTCCCCACCAACCTGAAGCATATTACTCACATTCTTTTCTTTCTTTTCTTTTCTTTCCCTACTTCACCATTCCTTCTCATTTCCCTGACTTCCTTTCACCTCTCTCTCTAAATGAAATAGCTCTACGCGCGGCCGCCCACCCCTTTCTCACAAATTAAAGATAGTTTTACAGCCGGTACGGTCTTTGCTACCGGCCACTGTTTGCTTACCACTGCTATTACTGGCTCTAATTTCTCTCTCTCTCTCTCAAAATTTATCTTTCTGTTTTTAATGTCTGTCTGTCGTCGTTCATCCGTCTGTCTGTCTGTCTCTCTCTCTCTCAAAATTTATCTTTCTGTTTGTAATCTTGTCTGTCTGTCGTCTGTCCATCCGTAAGTTTCTCTCTCTCTCTCTCTCTCTCTCTCTCTCTCAGAGGGAAGCAACTATGTTAGATGAGACAGCTGACGGCAGGATGAAGAGAGGGAGGAATCGGATGGCTGGGAGGAGTATTGGAGGAGTGAGGAAAGGAGAAGTATGGAAGAGAGGAAAGGAGAGGAGTGGAGAGGGGAAGAGAGGAGGGGAGGAAAGTTGGGGAAGAGGGGAGGGGTTGGAGAGATGGAAAGTGGGAGTCTGAATCAATTGCAGTGATAGGAAGGGAGAGAAGAGAAGGGAAGGGAAGGCAAGAGGAGAGGGAAGGGGATGGGATAGGATGGGATGGGAGGAGAGGTGAGCAGAGGAGATGGAAATAAGATGTGGAGGAAAGGACGGACGGGGGGAAGGGGAGAAAGAAGGGGATGGGATGGGATGAGAAGAGAGATGAGGAGCGGAGAGGAGAGATGAGGACGGGAGGAAAGGAGGGGCGGAGGAATAATGAAGGAAAGTAGAAAAATACATCAATGGGGGATGGGAGGGGAGGGTATGGCAGGGGACTGAAGAGGAAGGAGAGAAGAGGAAGGAGGAGATGGGAGAGGAGAGGAGAGGAGAGGAGAGGAGAGGAAGGGCAGTAGGAATCTGAGAAATGGGAGGGCAATGGAGATGACAGGAAGGAAGGAAGGAAGGAGGAAAGGAAGGAAGGAAGGGAAGGGAGATACCTGAAAGCAAGGAAGGGTGTATAAAGGAGTGAAGGAAAGGAAGGAGAGGAGTGGGGGGAGGGAGGAATGATGGAAGTGATGCCGCTGATGGGAGGCAGTGAGGGTAATTTGAGAGAGAGAGAGAGAGAGAGAGAGAGAGAGAGAGAGAGAGAGAGAGAGAGAGAGAGAGAGAGAGGAGGGGGGGTAGGCAAGATGTGGATGTAGCTGATGGTCGTATCCAACGTCACACGGTTAGACAAATGACACAATCTCACACATACCACACTATATACTGAGAGAGAGAGAGAGAGAGAGAGAGAGAGAGAGAGAGAGAGAGAGAGAGAGAGAGAGAGAGAGAGAGAATTTCACTCAAAAACCAAAATAATATGTATCTGTTTAACTGATTACATATTTTTACTTTATACAGGAATTTACTTTCAATTTACAAAGTTTTTATGTAGCGAATCAATCTCTGTACTTCCGTTTTATTCTTCACTGTCTTTTTATTTTCATGTGTGTTTTATACATGATTATATATACCCGGAATTTTCTTTATATACGGTACACACACACACACACACACACACACACACACACACACACACACACACATTAACATATATACCGGAACAAGAGGATTCATTGAAGTATATTATGATTTTCACAAATTCTGTATTTAGCATTTTTTTTTATTTATACGTGAGCTAACAGGCTGTAATGGAGGAACAAAATTTACCTGTATTTTCACATTTAAGACAACAGAATTCTATATAACCTCGCGTTAGTATTTTCTCATTAAAAAAAAAAAAAAAAAATTCCTTTATATTTTGGCCTTAGTATTTTCCCATTAAATTAAAAAAATCGTATATTTCACTTTAAGATTTTCCCTTTATGAAAAAATATTTGTATTTTCTCATTACGATCAAAAGAATTCATTAAATTTTCTTAATGGTATTATCACATTACTAAAAAAAAATCTCCATATTTTCGCAGTATCAATTCCACATTACGAAAAAAAAAAAAAAACTTTATATTTTCGCCTTTTATTTTCACATTACTAAAAAAAAATATTTATGTCTTCGGTGCAGCATTTATACATTATCTCTATAATTCTGCATCTCTATTTTATCATTACAAACAGCAGAATTCTTTTATATTTTTGCATTACAGAGTTACAGACGTCAATTTTCTGAAATCGCTGGGGAGGGGGGGAGGGGGAGACACCTGATTCGCGGGAGACGACAAGATTTTCCGCGGCACCACATTTTTCCTCCAAGATTTCTGGCTCCTCACAAGACATTTAATTTCACTGGCCCTCTCATTTGGCATAATATATTTAATTTCGTCAGATACGTTTTTCCTTCGTGATTCCATTGTATTAACTCTTTCAGGATAATGGCACCTATTTTGTTTGTGTTTTTTTTATTTTTTTCTTCAGGTGACCTAATAGATTATTTTATTTTCTTACAATTTTTTGTTTTTGGTGACCTGACGGATTATTTTCTGACTATTAATTTTTCAATTCTTTTCTGGTGACCTAATAGATTATTTTATTTTCTTACTGTTATTTGTTTCTGGTGACCTAACAGACTACTTTATTTTCTTCATGTTACTCCTTTTTTTCTGGTGACCTAACAGATTATTTTATTTTCTTATTTTTTTTTCTGTTTTCTGATGACCTAACAGACTTTTATTTTCTTACTGATTTTTTTTCTCTTTTTCTGATGACCTAACAAATTATCTTACCTTTTTTTTTTTTTTTTTTTTTTTTTTTTTGGTGATCTAACAGACAATCTTATTTTCTTACTTTTTTTTTTTTTTTTTTCACTTTTTCTTGTGACCTAACAATTTTATTTCCTAACTTTGGGTAGACCTCCTTCAGTGACAGGCCTGATACGCAAAATACAATGATATAAGTGGCCTCAAAAATCTGCTTCTCCGTAAATGGTCACAGGCTACCAGAGGAAGCGGTAAAATAGTAGAAAATAATGGCAACACCCGGAACTACGGTTATTGGTGATTTTTTATTTTTATTTTTTAATGAACAGATGAAGGAAAAACAAAACTGAAATTTAAAAAAAATCCATACACCAGATTCCAGGACTCCTCCATCCATTTAAGAAAAAAAGGGGGGGGTACAATTGCAAGCCCAAAGAGGTCACAATCACCATGGTAACTAAGGAAATATATAAGAAGCCACGTTAGACAAGAGGGACGCGAAATAAAATGGATACCTTGGGAAATTCGCAAAAAATCACGCGAAATAGAATGGATATTTTAGGAAATCCGCAAAAAATCACGCGAAATAAAATGGATACCTTAGGAAATCCGCAAAAATCACGCAAAATAAAATGGATACCTTAGGAAATTAGCAACAATAACGCAATAAGGATATCGTTGGAAATTCGCAAAAATCACGCAAAATAAAATATCTTAGGAAATCCGCAAAAAATCACGCAAAATAATGGCCAACAAATCCTCCTGGGTGGACTGTGGAGTGGTCAAAGGCGCTGCGGTTACGCCAAAAATCCCTAAATTGGATAAAATAAGTAAAGCCGGGGAACATTACTAATCGCGAGGACTAGTTCAAGCTAACAGAGAGAAAACTACAGCACAAAATAATCCCAGCCTATATTTCAGTGTTACGAAGACCTGTTATTGTAAAAAGGGGCTCAGATTCTTTACACATACCTCCTATCTTCTGCCATCTGGGGTCAGGTTGGATGAGGTCATAGAGGGGGCTTAGGTCATCTCGGGTCGCGTTAGGTCAGGTCACGGCAAGAGAGATTCAGGTGATGTCAGGTAGGTGAGGTGTCATGGCACGAGAGACTCAGGTGATGTCAGGTAATTAGGTAAGGTCATGGCAAGAGAGATTCAGGTGAGGTCATGGCACGAGAGATTCAGGTGATGTCAGGTCGTTAGGTCAGGTCATGGCAAGAGAGATTCAGGTGAGGTCATGGCACGAGAGATTCAGGTGATGTCAGGTCGTCCGGTAAGGTCATGGCAAGAGAGATTCAGGTGGTCAGGTTGTTAGGTGAGGTCATGGCAAGAGAGATTCAGGTGATGTCAGGTAGATGAGGTCATGGGAAGGGAGATTCAGGTGATGTAAGGTCACGAGAGATTCAGGTGGTCATGGCACGCGAGATTCAGGTGATGTCAGGTCGTTAGGTGAGGTCATGGTGAGGGTAGGTCGTGTGTCTGGCGCGGGACTCATGGGTGCCGTAGTGGGTGACAGGTGTGGGTCGAGTCTTGGTATTTACGAGGGAGCCCCCTTGATTTACACGAGATTACCCCCACACACCTGCTCACGAAAAGCGGCACTACATCACAAATTCTCTCTCTCTCTCTCTCTCTCACACACACACACACACACTAGATACCTATTCGGAAAAAAAATGTCAGCTTATCATAAATTCACCAGATTCCCTTGCTGTTTACCTACCGCACCTCTCTCTCTCTCTCTCTCTCCTCGGCCTTCTGTCTGTCTGTCTGTCTATATAACCTTCAAGAAACCTGTTCAGAAAAATATTTATCACAAATTCGCATAATCCTTTCTGATTCTCTTTTCAATCTCTCTTTCTCTGCCATCGTCTTATATGTCTCTTCTATTCTCTCTCTCTCTCTCTCTGTTTTCCGCCTCAGTTCTTTATCTCCCACTCCGCCCCTTCGTTCTCAGGCTTCCCCTTCTTCACCTGTAATGGCCCCCTCAAGGAAGCCGACCTGACGTTGTGACCCTTCCTTCCTTCCTTCATACCTTCCTTCTTTTCTTCCTTCCTCTTATTTTTCTTTCATTTTTTCTTGCCTTGTCTTCTTCCATCTTTCCTCTTCCTTCTTTCCTGTCTTCACGCCTGCCTTCTTTTCTTTCTTCCTTCCTTCACGCATGCCTTCTTTTCTTCCTTCCTTTGATCTTCCTTCACCTTTTCCTTTTATCTTCCTTCATTTTTCCTTCCTTCCTCTTCTCTTCCATCGCTTTTTCCTTCAGTTTATCTTCCTTCATTTTTCCTTCCTTTCTCTTCTCTTCCTTCATTTTTCTTTCCTTCGTTCAGGTCTGCCTTCTTTTCGTCCTTCCCTTCTTATTTCCCTCCTTCTTTCTTACCCTCCTTCCTTCCTCTTTACTTTCCTCCTTTTCTCACTTCCTTCCCTTCTTAACTCCTTCCTTCAAATCTTCCTTCCTTCTTTTTTTGTATTCTTCCTTCTAATCCTCCACCTTTCTCTTTACCCTCCTTCTTCCCTTCCTTTCTTCCTTCCCGTCATCTTCCATATCTATCAAGCTTTTTCTTCTTTTCTTACTATTGTCTTTCTGTCTCGCTCAAGATTAAAGTTTTTTTTTTTCCTTTCGGTCATTCGTCTACTTTCTGTCGGTTCCTTTTCTTTCCTCCTCCTTTCCATTCCTATATCACTCTGTTTATCTACCTATCTATCTATGCATCTATCTACATTTTATATCTCTTCTGTCTTTTCTTTTCAAATCCTTTCTTCCTTCCTAACCACTGTAACTCCTTCATTCCTTCCATTATTTTTGCTTCTTTCCTCCCGTTTCAATTTCTTCCTTGGTTTTCATTCTTTTTTCTTCTGTTTCCTCCTTCCTTCTTTCTGGTATGCCTGCCTTCATGCCTTCCTGATTTCTATACTTTCCTTTTTCTTTTAATTTCCACTCTTACCTTCCTTTCCTTTTCCTTCCTTCTCTTTTTCACAACTCTATTTTCTTTACTTATTGCACTCGTTCGCTTCTTCCTTCCTTCCTTCCTTTCCATCTCCCTTTCCTTTTCTTTCTTCTTTCCTTCCTGCTTTCCTTTCTATCTCCTTTTTCCTTTCTTCTTTCCTTCCTTCTCTCATTCCTATTTTTTTTATACCTTTTCTTTCTTCCTTTTCATTTATTTTAATTCTTCTTTCCTCCACTGGTTTCTCATTTCATTCATTTATTCATCCATTCGTCTTCTTTCATGTATATATGCTCTCTCTCTCTCTCTCTCTCTCTCTCTCTCTCTCTCTCTCTCTCTCTAAGGTTAGGATGTCGAGGTGTGTGTGTGTGTGTGTGTGTGTGTGTGTGTGTGTGTGTGTGTGTGTGTGTGTGTGTGTGTGTGTGTGGTACTCACAAGAGAATACACACAAAGAATGAGGGGAGGGGGGGAATGTGGCATGCGTGAGAGAGAGAGGGAGGAATGCCGATATGAGGAATGTATGAGAACTGAAGGTGACTCTCTCTCTCTCTCTCTCTCTCTTTCTCTCTCTAACTTGGTCTTACTCCCCTTCTTTTATCCACTCAACCCTCATTATTAACAAGGAACACACCCACGTATTCCCCGCGTTTCGTTACACAACCGACGATTGAAGATACAGGTCTCTATTTTCAGTACAGGTAACGAACAGCTTGAGGCAGAAGTCCCTGCCTTAAAAATCTCACGGCCAGCACAGGAATCGAACACGGGACCTCTCGGATGCGAGTCAATTACGGATCCAACTAGACCACCACTACCCCCCCTGATCCCACCTCAAATACAAGCCTTCTGTATTACACCGTAGTACTGTACACCATCGAAGCACTGTACATGGAGCACTGTACTTTCACATCATTTATTCCTCAGTACATCAGCAGTTTAGCTCTATGTTTAATCACTAAAAATTACATACTGCAATACATAGACACCACGGTCATACCACGTTGAGTACACCGCTTCCCGTCCGATCAGCGAAGTTAAGCAACGTTGGGTCTGGTTAGTACTTGGATGGGTGACCGCCTGGGAACACCAGATGCTGTTGGCATAACGTTCTCCCTACGTGTCAAGTGGAGTTGGTGGAGGATTAGTGCCCCTCCCTATAAAACAATTAACTCTAAGCCCTTGGCCACCCCGTTTGGGATACATGGCGTCTGGCAATGAATGAATGAAAATACATAGACAGAAGGACAGATATAAGAAATCACTGTAGAGTCACCTGAACGTTGCACTACAGCATGTGAGTGGATGATGCTTGCCGACACCTACCCAAGCCAGGAGGATATTGAAAGGTTGACTGATAGATGCATGGATAGACAGAGGGGTCCTAGCGATCAACAAGTGATTGATTACATTGTTGACTGAAGACATATAATTTTTAGGTCAGATTGGAGAGTGACGGGGAGACCATGGAGAAGAGTGACTGATAGATAGATAAACAAATAGATAGATATACTGATAAGATGACAGATAAACAGATGGATAGATATTGTGATAAGATGAAGATGAAAGGTGATATAAACAAATCATAAATATACTGTGTGTGGGTGAGTATGTGTGCGTTTTGTGTATGTGTGCGAGTTGTGCATCTGTGCGTATTGTGTACAGTATGTGTGTGTTTTGCGTAAGTTTGCGTGTGTTTTGCGTACGAATGTGTGTATTTTGCGTAAGTATGCGCGTGTCTTGCATAAGTGCCAGTATGTGTATTGTGCTTAGGGGTGTCTTGCGTAAGTATGCGTGTGTTTTGCGTAAATATGAGTGTGTTTTGCGAAAGTATGTGTGTTTTACGTAAGTATGCGTGTGTTTTGCGTAAGTATGCGCGTGTTTTGCGTAAGTATGAGTGTGTTTTGCGTACGTGTGTTTTGCGTTAAGTATGCCTGTTTTGCGTTAATATGCCTGTGCTTTCAAGTGTAGGCTATGTGGGTTTATATCTCTGATCCTTTAGTTTAATCAAAATAGCCTTTAAAACAGTCGCTATATATCACTCGTCACACCACTTCCATAATGATGATGATGATGGTGATGATGATGATGATGATGATGATGATGATGATGATTACTACTACTACTTCTAATGATTACTACTACTACTACTACTACTACTTCTACTATTACTACTACTACTATTATTATTATTATTATCATTATTATTATAGTTTTACTATACTTGGCCCAAGGTTTCGTCTTATTGAGGTTAATTTCACGGAACTCTTTGGTGACAAAGAAAATACTACGCCTCTCCATCCTTTCCTTAACACTTCTTCGTGACTAGTATCATATTCAAGTTATTACCTTCTGTTACAGCTGGGCATTTGCGGATTGAGAGACGGCAATTTTAGGTCAAGTTAGAGTAAAACGGGGTATAATTCATCCTTTCCTTTGCACTTCTTCGTGACTAGCATCATATTCTAGTTATAATCTACTGTACGACTGAGCATTTGCGGATGGAGAGATGGCAATTTTAGGACAAGTTAAAATAAAGGAGCCTCCAGTCTTTCAAACGCAGTGTGTCCTGGGACTTCGAAATGAACGGATCTTGAATTTGGCTCTCTGTTATCTCTTGTTTTTCGTGGAGGGAAGAATCTTAAGGGCTTCTGGCCTTTGGTTCCTTCTTTCTCGCATTAAAAAAAAAAAAAAATCGTTCACTCTGACCACAAGAACGAAACACCAACCTAAGGCATTACACTAGAGCCGCTGGGGTAGTTATGGCACCTGGCACTCCACACAACAGCACGGCACTGGCACTACCACTCTACGCCAACTCACTTCACTTCCAGCATGCCAGGGGGTGAAGAGAGGGAGGGGGAGGGAGTTGAGGAGGAGGGGGTGGAAAGGGAAGGGGAGGGAGTGGAGAGGAAGAGGGTGGGAAAGGAAAGGGGAAGAGTGCAGAGGGATGGAGAAGGGAGTGAAGGGGGTGGGAAGGGAGGAGGGTGGAGAGGGAAAGGAAAGGGAGGGAAGATAGTGGGTAGGGAGGGAGAAAAGGGTGGAGAGGGAGGGAGGGGGAAGACGAGGGACACACAGGGGGGATGGGAGAGGGAAGAGAAGGGGGAAAGGAGAGGGAAAGAGGGAGAAGGAGGTGGAAAGGAAAGGGAGGTGGGTGAAAAGAGGGGGAGAGGGTGGGGAAAAGGATAAGGGGACGGAATGGGAAAGAATAGGGAAAGTAAGGGGGAATGGAGAGGGAGAGGAAGGGGGAAAGGATAAGGAGAATGAAGGGGGTAAGGAAAGGGGGAGGGTGGAAAAGAAGAGGGAGTAGGAGAGGGGAATGGAGAGGGAGGATGGGGTGGAGGTAAGGGAGAGAAATGAGGGGGATACAAGGGATTGAGTACAAGGAATAAAAAGCTGGGGAGAGGAATGAGTAAGGGTGAAGGGGGGAGTGAGGAAAGATGGTAAGGGGGTGGAAGTAAGGAGGCAGGGGTAGGAATGGGAGAGGAAAGCGAAGAGGAAGAGAGGACAAAGGTAGGAGAGTGGGAGGGAGAGGAAGAATAGGAGTAAGACTCTGGGGGAGGAAGAAGGGGAGGGGGAAGTGGGGGAGGGCGAAGGGGATGGGGAAGTGGGGGAGGAAAGGGTATGGGGCTTGGAAAAGTGGAGGAAAGAGAGTAATGATTCGACAGTAGAGAAAGAAATAGGAGGAGGTGACGGAAAGAAAGCGAGAGTAAGGGAGACAGGTGGATGAAAGTCAAAGGGGGAGGCAAGTAATAACAGAGAATTAGTAACTGGTGGGGGGGGGGGAGCAAAACCCACCTCAATCACCACACTAAAACGCGCCACTTTTAAAACTACACGGAAAGTGAATACACCAAGCGGATAATAACAGAGTAAGTGACGTGCCGCGCTCTCTTACTTCTCGCAAATGGCAGATAATAACCCTAGAGAGGAAGAGGGGCGGGGGTGCTGTCGTGTCTACAACTCTAAAGCCGACTGTACATACGTGGAGTCAGGGAAGAAGTTCGTTTTCTATTCCTCTGTGTTGATTTCGCTTTGAGGGTATGTTCAGTCACTTTCCTTCCTCACGCACATCAAAGAGAATTGTCTATGGGCGAAGAAACATACCTAGTCTCTCTCTCTCTCTCTCTCTCCTGAAGCATCATATCAAAGAGACTATCTATGGGCAGAGAAATATACCAAGTCTCTCTCAGCACAGCAACATTAGCTAGCAAAGGAGAGTTAGAAGACGTGAACTACTAGGCAAATTGCTCAAAGTAAAAAGGCTGGGTATTTATCCATTGCGTCTACTTCTGCATCTGCGTCATATTTAGGGAATGTTCTACCTCTTTCCTCCCTAACGCTTCTTATCACAGTAATATCCATAAGCAGAGAAACATAGCAAGCCTCTCTCAGCTTTGGAATATTAGAACGTACAGGAGAGCGTAGAGGCAAGTGACAAGAGGTAGAGAGGCATATCAAGCCTCTCCCAGCTGAGGAATATTAGAGAGGAATGTGAGAAGAGGTAGGGAAACATATCTAGCCTCTCCCAGCTTAGGAATATTAGAGAGCAGGGGAAACTGAGAAGTTAAATAGGTAAACAATGATTAAGTTAAGTGCCATAAAAAATAACAGAGTAAATGCTCACACGTACACCATCAAGCGCGAAAGTCCTACACGCCACGACAAGTATTCAGAAACCTGGGTGTGTACTTAAGAGTTCTGATATGATGAGATTAGCCTACAAATTCTTCAACATTATTTTAAAGTCCTTAATTAAGAGGCCATATTTTCTACCTTATTCTCGCTACTCCCAGAATTTTCGTTTAACTCTATTCTGTCGCAGGAAAAACGGGTTACCAATACTCTCCACTAATCTTCCCTCCTGACAAAGGCCTCTCCACAGGTAAATAAGATTACCTGGTGATAGCACGGATAATAAATAAGCGACGTACTCATAATAAAGGAGTTTGATCTTTTAATTTTTGACACAACCTCTTCACGCCGACGACTCTCTCCTCAGCTGAATTAAATCTGATATTACTCTGGTACAAAATATTATCACGACCAAAAAAATCCCGACGTTTCCCTGTTGACTGTGACGATGGAAGTGTGTGTGTGTGTGTGTGTGTGTGTGTGTGTGTGTGTGTGTGAGAGAGAGAGAGAGAGAGAGAGAGAGAGAGAGAGAGAGAGAGAGAGAGAGAGAGAGAGAGGGTGAAAGAGAAAGTGACAATAAATGAGTAGAGGTGGAAGGATACTGGAGTGGAAGGTATTACACAAGTTACTTTTATGTGATTGCAATTTGAAGCACATAACAAAAGAGTACAAGAACGAACAACAATCTTCAACATTACAAGACTGAGAAATACGGAACGCAGCTCACAATGTTGGCAAGGGACAGAGAAGCAAGGGAGGAAGGACACAATGTTGGGAGCGGACTGAGAAGAAGGAAGGGCAGGGGAAAATACTGGCAGGGGATTGGGACGTAAGAAAAGCAGGGAAAAATACTGGCAGGGGAGTAAGAAGCATGGAAGGCAGGATTCAATGTTGGCAGGGGATTGACAGATAAGAAAGACAGAGGAAATTACTGGCAGGGGATTGTCGGGTAACTTTTGCTCATGATGGGTACGTCCTCAGTAGGTTGGGGTTGATAGTTGCTTCGCATGTCCGAGGCTCCGTACCACCGAAGCCAGACTCCATCCTGCTTGATTATTGCAGGTTAGTTTAGGACGACCCTTTCACACATCAAACGAAACGGTATAATAAGTAAGCGTAACTGTACAGCACGGTTAATAGTCGCCTGGCATGTCTTGGGCTTTGGATTAACTTGGAGAGGTTGGGAAGACTGATTGAGGATTCGACACGGCATTGAGACTGTAATGAACCAACTGCCCCTGACCACAGTGTTAGGCTAAGGTATTCCTTTGTATCTAAGCTGTGTCCAAAAGGTAGAAACGCCTTGCTGATCTAACTACATTCCACCTGGTTCGAACTTGCTTTATTATTTTATTATTATTATTATTATTATTATTATTATTATTTTGGTCCAGAACTGCTGCCTCAAAAAATTATCGACCTCCATGTTGCAGTGACTATTAATTATTCCACTATAACGAACCTGAGCAACGACAAAAAACATCTTGCTCTATGAATCACTGATGATCATGAAGGTGTGACCCCTGCTTCACTGTTTTACGACCCTTAACTTCAGAAATTATTGACTTCCACTGTACAATAAAACTCATTAGTTCCTTCGCCTTGAACCTGGACAACTGGTAGAGTGATCTTGCTACATTACAACTACTACTACTATTACAACTAATAATAATAATAATAATAATAATATTAAATAAAATAACAAAGTGGGTTCAAAATTTGCTTCATTAGTTCGACGCACCACAAAAGAAAGAGACTACCGACCATGACTCTCTCTCTCTCTCTCTCTCTCTCAATTTCAAAGAGCTGGCGTGCATGTCCATCACCGTACACGCACAAGTTTCCAACACGCTCCCTCGACCTTCTTGCTTCTGCCCTTTCGTGATAATTCTGTTCAGCATTTTTCCGAGAATAATAGTACACGAATGAGGCCCCTTTATGGCACTTGGAGTTTGGTGTTTGGAGGAGCACACACGCACACGCACGCACACACATTATTCTCTCTCTCTCTCTCTCTCTCTCTCTCACACACACACACAGGACGAAAAGGCAGTACTGGGTGCCAAGTATGACAGAACTGAGTATTAGGTATGAGGAGAGAGAGTATGAAGTATGAGGTGGAGAGGAGTGTGATGAGGATTAGAAAAAGCACACAGTCTTTACGAAAATGAGTATGAGGTATGAGAGGGGGAAGGATGAGTTTTATTAGTATTTGGAGAAGCAAACAGGGACGAGAATGCGGTACTGAGTGGAAAGTATGAGGGGAAATGAGTATATGAGAGAGAGAGAGAGAGAGAGAGAGAGAGAGAGTATAATCATGGAGTGGATATGAGGGAGAAGTGTTAGGAGAATAAGAGCAAGGAAACATCAGGAGGAGGTGTCAGTATCAGGTATAAGGCATATGTTCTTACCTCCTTCCTCCTTACCTCCCCCTCCCCCTTCCCCTCCTTGCCTCCCTCCTCCTCCCCTCCCCACACAACACAATATTTGCAGAACAGTTGTGAAGACGAGTGCCAACCGATGCATTAGTGGAATTGAGCAAGTGAGAGAGAGAGAGAGAGAGAGAGAGAGAGAAACACGAAAGGCAAGGAGAGTGGGTGAGTAGGAGAATGGTAGGAGATTATGTTTCTCTCTCTCTCTGTCACTTCCATCACTCATTACACCTTAGCTTTTCCTTGCTCTCCCTCTCTTCCTCTTTTCTCTTCTTTTTGCTTTCTCCTTCTTTCTTCTTCCTCCACTCCTCTCTAATCTCTCCCTCGCCTCTCTTTCCCCACTGCGCTTTGTCCCTCCTCTTTTCTTCATTACCTCTTCATTTTTCTCCTCCGCCTTCCACACCTCTTTTCCTTCTTTTTCCTTCTCCATTACTCTCACTTTCCTCTCTCTCTCCTCTTTTCGTTTCAGTTCCCTATCCATTCTTTTTTCAGCTCCTCTCTCTTCTGTTCCTCTCTCCTCCTTCTTATTCCTTCTTCTTCCTCCTCCTCCTCTCCTCACCTATCTCCCTCCTCTCTCATTTCTCTTCCTCTTCCCTCAACACCTCCCTCTCTCCTCTTTCTGTCCTCACCTCTCTTCTCTCACCTTTCTCCTCCTCCTCTCCAAACCCCTGTCACTCCTCTTTCCTTCTCCTCTTCCTCTCCACACCCTTCTCCCTCCTCTTTATTCCCCCTCCTCTCTTCTCTCCACACCCTTCTCCCTCCTCTTTATTTCCCCTCCTCTCTTCTCTCCACCTCTTCCCTTCTCACCTCTCTCTTCCAACTCCTCTCTTCTGTTTCCCTCCTCCTCCTTCTCCTCTTCCTCTCCATACCTCTCTCCATCCTCCTTTGTTTTCCCTCTTCCTCTCCACAACTCTTCACCTCCTCTTTCTCTCCATCTCCTCCACTTCCTCCTTCTCCTCTCTCCCTCCTCATTCTTCCTCCTCCTCTCTTCCTCTTTCCTCCACGCCTCACGTCCTGCCTCCTGCCACTCCTCCATCTGGTATCACATTTCCCTCCACATCTCCACGCCTCCTCCTATTCTTTTTCCTCTTTTTTCTTCCTTAAATTCCTCTTCTTCCTCCTCTTCCATTTTATCATCATCATCATCATCACCCTCACCACCCTTACCACCACCATCATCACCAACATCAATATAATCACTAGAGTCCTGTTCCTCCTCCTCCTCATCATCATCATCATCATCACAAATAATATCACTGATCTCCTTATTTAATTTCTTCTTCTCCTCCTCCTCATCCATCTTTTCCTCCTCCTCCTCATCATTATCACAAACAGTATCACTAATCTCCTCCTCCTCCTCCTCCTCCTCCACCTCATCCTTCTCCTCCTCCTCCTCCTTCTTCTCTCCTCCTCTCTTCATCATCTTTCACAAATTCTTTCCCTTATATTTGTCTTCTCTCCAATGGTATTTATAAAGTATTAATCTATTATTCCCAGCTCTTCCTGCTCAGTCCTATTTCATTATTCATCCTCTCTCTCTCTCTCTCTCTCTCTCTCTCCAAACAATATCTTCAACATTTTTTCTCCTTTACTCCAATCTTCACTTTTTTTTGCCTTCTTCCCTTTTTTCTCCCTCCTTCCCTCTCTCTTTTTACATTCGTCTTTCTCTCTCTCTCTCTCTCTCTCTCTCCATTCATCTTCCCTGCTCCTCCCTCGTCTCATCTCCCCCCTTCCTCCATGCCCTCCTACCTTTTTTCCTCTCTCCCCTCCCCTCCCCCTCCCCCCCTCGGAACACAAAAGCTGGGTGTCGATCCGGGGACCAGGCAAGAGGTTGTGTGGTCCTGGAACAATACCTACACCACCACCCTGCTTACACACAAACGTACACAGACAAAATACGCACACAGACACGTGCACATGAAACGCACACCAACACGTAGACACACAGACAGACATGCACATATACAAACACACACACACACACACACAAATACGCACACAGACACGTACACATGAAACGCACACTAACACGTAAACACACACACACACACACACACTCTCTCTCTCTCTCTCAGGGGAATTTTCTTACACCTTCAGAAAACAACAGACGGGGCGACGTTTCCTCATCTTTCGCAAACTTATCACAAGAATTACCAGGCAGAATCTTGCTGTTATTATTGATTGTTATTTTCCTTCTCATTCTTCTTCTTCTCCTCCTCCTCCTCCTTTTTTTTCTCCTATTTGTTCTTGTTTTTGTTCCTGTTCTTATTTTTCTTCTTCTTCTTCTTCTTCTTCTTCTTCCTCTCTTTCTCCTCCTCCTCCTTTTTGTTCCTGTCATTTTTCTTTTTTTCCTTCTTTCTTCTTCCTCTTCTCCTCCTCCTTCTTGTTCTTGTTCTTGTTGTTCTTCTTCATCTTCTTACTGTTGTCGTTCTTCATGTTTGTTTTCTTACCGCCACTGCTGTTCTTATATCACTTCCTGTTGTTGCTGTTGTTACTGTCCTTGTTGATCTGTTACTTGATTTTTTTGCTGTACTGCTGTTATGTTAAGCTTTTTCTGTTTTTCCTGCTTTTTTTCTTTATTGTCTTCGTAGTGCTGTCTTTTTCTCACTACTGCCTTTTTTGTTGTTATTATTGTTGTTGTGGTCCCTGTATCATGTATTATTCCAGTGTTTTTGTTTGTTTTATTGTCTTCCTGGTGATGTGTTTGTTTTCTCACTACTGCTGCTTTTGTTTATTGTTGTTGCTGCTGCTGCTGTTGTTGCCTCCCTCTCACTTAATATTCTTGCTTTTTGTTTTGTTTTTTGTTTCAATTTCTTCCTGGTGATGTGCTTGTTTTGTCACTACTGCTTCTTGTGTTGTTGCTGCAGCTGTTCTTGTTATTATTAATGTTGCTGGGGCCCCTCTCTCACGTACACGTAAAAAAAAAAGCACATTGTTTTTCCCAAGCCTAATTACTTCGGTTGTTTCAGAACTTTTATTTTTCACTTTTACCTTTTGGACGTTAAACAAAGGGTCATTTTTCCCGCCTCTTTTTATCTTATTTTCTATTTTTTTTCTATTTTTTCGATTTTCTCTACTTTTTCTTTTTTTAATTTTTTGCTTTTTTCTATTTTTCGATTTTCTCTACTTTTTCTTTTTTTTAATTTTTTGCTTTTTTCTATTTTTCGATTTTTTCTACTTTTTATTGTTTTCTATCTTTTCTACTTTTTTTTTTTCTATTTTCTCTATTTGTTCTATTTTGTTTTTCCCGATTTTTCTATTTTTTATATTTTCTCTGTTTTCTATATTTCTATTTTTTCTACTTTTTCAATTTTTATTTTACTTATTTTTCCATTTTCTTTATTTTCTGTTTTCGCTATTTCTTTTTTTTTTTTTTCTCCTACCTTTTGAAAATAAAACAGGGGGTCATTTTTCCTACCCCTTTTTTCTGCCCTATTTTTAATCCTATAGTTGTTTTATATGCCGTAAGAGAGAGGGATGAGAGCGAGAAAAGGGGAGGAGGAAGAAAAGAGAGAAGAGAAATGGGATGGGGGTGGGGAGAGAAAGAAAAGGGAGTGGAGTCATGGAAGAAAATAAGAGACAGAAAGGAAGGGGAGAAAGAGATATGAGGAGGGGGGAAAAAGGAAAAAATAGGAGGTGGAAAGATGGAAGTCAGAGAAAAGATAGGACAATGGAAAGAAAAGAATGGAAGAGAAAGGAGGAGGAGAGGAAAAGAGAAAGAAGAAAACAGATGCAGGTGGAAGGAGAAACAAAAGGACTGGTGTGATGGATGACAGGGAAAGAATAGGGAAAATGAAAAGAAAGGAAGAAAAAATGGAGGTATAGTAGACAGAAAGATTTTAGGAGGAAAAATATCATAGTATGCATAAAGTAACGGTAATACAGAATGGAAAGAAGGAAATTATGGGACTGAAGATGGAAGACAAGGTAGGCAGTGGAAGGAGAGAGAGAGAGAGAGAGAGAGAGAGAGAGAGAGAGAGAGAGAGAGAGAGAGAGAGAGAGAGAGAGAGAGAGAGAGAAATTAAGGACACACTTCTCACCTTAATACTCTCAGGTGTAAAGCAGGTTTGGCTAATTAGGTAAGGAAGCTTGAGTTACCTGTCATGCCTCTCTCTCTCTCTCTCCCCACCTACCTACATGTCATCTATTTCTGTACGTCTATCTAAATATCTCTCTCTCATTTCTCTCTTCACTTGCTCTTTATCTATCTACATATTTACCTACGTACTATGTTCATATCTATCTACCAACCTTACTCTCTCTTACTTATCTCTATCTCTTATCCCTCTCTATCTATTTCTCTATCTTCATATTTACCTACATAATCTCTGTTTATATTTACCTGTCTACCTACCTTTCACTCTCTCTCTCTCTGCTGTTAACGAGGTCATACATAATCCAGCAATAATATGAGAAGCGTGACCTCTTTTGGTAGTCAAATAACCAAATTAACCTTTACCTGCTGATTTATCTGGATGCAGTCTCACCTCCACACTAATAAGTTTACTGGATACGCTATACTCTTGTCACTCTAACCTGGCCCAGATTTTCGTCCTTTTGCAACTTATTTCATGTATCTAAAAGGCGGAAAAGGACAATACTACGGCTCTACATCCTTTCCATTGCACTTCTTCGTGACTATCGTCATATTTTAGAGTTAATATAGTGTTGCAGATTTTCGTCCTTTGGCAGCTTATTCCATGTATTTAAATGGAGGAAAGGGACAATACTCCGGCTCTACATCCTTTCCATAGCACTTCTTCATGACTAGCCCCATATTCTACCTACTACTACCACCACCACCACGCCCATCATCATTATCATCAACTTTATCACTACCACCACTACTGTCATCACCATCAACTTAACACCTCCGCCACCACCACCACCACCACCACCACCACCACCACGCCCATCATCATCATCATCATCAATTTGATCACCATCACTACCACCACCACACAATCATCATCATCATCATCATCATCATCATCGTCATCATCACCACCGTCACCACCATTACTATCTTATCGCTACCACTACCACCACCACCAACATCACCAAACTTCTCCCACTCCCACAAACATAACATCTTACTCACTTTCACTCTTACTTGCACTTTTCTGTCCTGTCTCTTCACTCTTTCTTCCTGCTGACGCCTGACAGATGAAGAACAAAGCCTTCTTTCACGTCAGCGCGACATGACACTTCATTTTCTCGATGGAGGTGAAAAACAAGGAGAAATAGTTGAGTATACCTTTAAGAATCTTCTCGGATCTACTTCTAGTCTGGTCTGGTCTCTTTCTCTCTCTCTCTCTCTTCCCCCCCCCCCTCTCTGCACGTATCTATCTCATTTTCCTTCTACCCCTTCTACTTTGTCTCTCTCCCTTCCCACCAGCTCCTCTCTCTCTCTCTCTCTCTCTCTCTCTCTCTCTCTCTCTCTCTCTCTCTCTCTCTGTGGTGTACGTCAACCTTTAATATATTTTTCTCACCAACTGATTTTAAGCAATTTATTTCTTATTTATGATGTGAAATAAGTAAGAAGGGAAGACTTAATAAAAGACGAGGAATCAGGATAAAGAATGAGGGAGGAAGAGGGAGAAGGGAGAAAATAATCAAGGAAAGGGGAAGGAGGGTGAGAAGATAGTAAGGGCAGGATGTGGAAAAGAAGGAGGGAGGGAAGGAGGGACGGAGGAAAAAAGGAGTGAAGAAAGAGAAAGAGGAATGAACGAGGAATGAAAGAGAAAGGTAAGAAAAATATGGAAGGATGGATAAGAAACGAAGAAAATTGGGAAGGAAGGAAGGAAGGAGGGAAGGGTGGGGGAAGAGAAGGAAGGAAGGAGGGAAGGGTGGGGGAAGGGAAGGAAGGAAGGAGGGAAGGGTGGGGGAAGGGAAGGAAGGAAGGAGGGAAGGGTGGGGGAAGGGAAGGAAGGAAGGAGGGAAGGGAAGGAAGGAAGGAGGGAAAGATGGGGGAGGGGAAGGAAGGAAGGGAAGGGAGAAAGGAAAAAAGGAAGAAGGAAGAGAAAATAATGTAAGGGAGACTATAATATACCTGAACAACTTGAAAATATATCCTTGTTCCAATTTCCGGTCTGTGATGCGGGAGGCGGCTTCGTAACACCTTTTCTTTTGCGATTCATTCACGTATTACACCTAAACATTCTCTTGTATTTTACATCGTTTTAATACTGAACTATTTTGCATCAACAATATACGCGAGGATAATGAGGTGTAATGTACAAAATAAATCGCTTATTAACAGGTGTAACGATCTCCAACGTCACTAAAAAAAGACCCCTGAATGAGATGAATATTTTTTCCACTACAATGACGTCCTTTCATTATTTTCTTGATACTGTCTTTTCGTATTTTCCTTGATATTAACTTCTGATAATTCTTTTTTTTTAACAGAAGTAAGAATCCCTGGGCATTCAAAGGGTTAACCTCCCACACAATCCCACAAAGTAATGATTCTATTTTAGTATTTCTCAGTACGACATAGATTTCCCAAAATTATCGACGAAACTGCAAAGATTCTGACAGAGAAATGAGAATCGTAGTCAACATGAGGATGATGGATAGTACTGCCTCCCCCCCTCCTCCCAGGCTCCCTTTCTCCTCCACCTCTCCCCTCCAACCCACCCCCTTTTATCCACCCCACTCCTCTCTTTCCCCTCCCTCTCCTCCAGCCTTCCAATCCCACTCTACTGTACTCTTCCCCATCTCCCCATCCCATCCCATTTCCCTTTTCCTTCCACTCACACCGCACTCATCTCCTCCCCCCATCCTCCCTCCTCCGTGCATCCATTCCCACCCCATTCCACTTCCACCCTCTTTCCATACATTCCCACCCTATTCCTCACTTGCACACCATCCCGTCTCCCAACCTCGCTCCATGCATTCCCACCTCACTCCTCTCCCATTCCTCCCCCTCTTCCCTATCTTCCCCCATCCCTCCCCTCCCCCTCATCCCTCTTTTCCCCCACCCCTCCCCTCCCCACGCTCTTAACTTCAGCCTCCATTACAAGTCCAGAGCCACCCTGAGTTCGAAACCCGGCCAGCGACTAAAGACAATGCACAGGCCTCTAATGGTCACTGATTATTAAGGCAAGAGAGGAGGGGTTGCGCGATCCCTGGGCCTTCCTCTTTGTGTGTGTGTGTGTGTGTGTGTGTCGCGACCCCTGACTCTTACTCTTTCCGTCTCTGTCTGTTTGTGTGTGTCGGTGTACGTGTGTGTCTGTGTGCGTCTGTGCATGCCTATACCTACCTGTCTCTAGTATATATTTCTAGTATATCATGCTTGGTCTAGTTTATATTGCTTGGTTACTCTTTCTCTATTTATCTATCTATCTATCTATTACTATGGCAAAAGCGGCGTATCCCAATCCCTGGCTCTCGCTCTTTATGTCTGTCTCTTTCTGTTTGTCTGTTTATTTATATATTATTTTCTTTGGCTCTATTACTGTTTCTGTCTGTATCTATCTACCTCTGTGTCTATCTATCTATCCATCTATCTGTCTATCTATAATTTACTTTCTGGCTCTGTTTCTGCGTCTGTCTGCCTGTTTACCTCTGTGTCTATCTATCTATCCATCTATCTGTCTATCTATTACTTTTTGGCTCTGTTTGTGTCTGTCTGTCTGCCTGTTTACCTCTAACTGTGTCTGTCTATTTATCTATCTGTCTACCCATCTTGTAAAATATTTCTCGGTTATTCACTAAGGGACAAGTACGGGCGTCTGGCTTTCCACAGGTCGGTTTCTGTCTATCTATCTATCTATCTTCATCTATCTGTCTATTTACCTACCTAGTAAAGTATTTCTACATGGCTAATTCCTTTCCTTTAATACAGATTATTTCTCTGTCTCTCTCACAACATCTCTTTTTTTTGTTCATTTTATTTTTCTATCCCCCCTCTCTCTCTCTCTCTCTCTCACACACACACACACACACACACACACACACACACGGCACTTCGCTATTGATATGTGTGCAATATTTACCTATCCTCTCTCTCTCTCTCTCTCTCTCTCCCAGCTGGTAACCATCTGCCTGTCCATCCAGCTGGCTACCAATTTTCAGCTCTCTCTCAGGAAATGTCTCGCTGCCAATTCACAACCCCTGTTTGCTTATTATCATGAGTTATGTTTTCATTCTCTCTCTCTCTCTCTCTCTCTCTCTCTCTCTCTCTCTCTCTCTCTCTCTCTCTCTCTCTCTTGTCAATTAATCTATCCATGTTTGCTTTGCTTATTTATCATGATTTTACTGTTTATTTTCCTCCCTCACCTTTTTCGTATTTCTCTCTCTCTCTCTCTCCCTGTCGAGCTTAATAAATCCAGTTCAAAATTAACAAATCAATCTAACCTAACCTAACCTCACTGAACCTCCTAATCTCATCTCACCTTAAAACTTTGCTCATCTCAGTTCAACTCGGCTAAGCTCACTTCACATATCACCTCACCTCACCTCACATAACATCAATCACATAACACTGCATCACCTTACATCACATTACGTCAAACTTAACATACCCTTGCCTCCCCTAACCACACCCTCTGCCAAATCAAGCCAAACTATCTTTTTCTTAGACTAACATAAGCTAAACTAACCTCATCTTACTTCACCTCACCTGACCTAAGCTGCCCGGCCAGCCCATCATCATCATCATCATCAATATCGACAATCTTCATCATCATCTTCATCAATCATCATTACCAGACCACCGCAGAATAAAAGCCGCTTAAACTAATAAATATCAAAGGTAGTAATGCCAGTGGGGAGAGAGAGAGAGAGAGAGAGAGAGAGAGAGAGAGAGAGAGAGAGAGAGAGAGAGAGAGAGAGAGACATCTAATTAGGGGGCCAAGACAAATTACAATCCCATTAAATTGGAAAGAAGGATAAGGCTGGATGAGGCAATATTTATCTCATGAATAGATAGATAGATAGACATACAGACAGACAGACAGATAGACACTTTTTTTTTTTTAGTTTCTTTTTGCTGCTTCCAGACTTCTTTTTTCCCTTTGATATTCAATGGAAAAATTTGGGGAAAGAGGTAAACTAATTTGGGGAAGAGGTAGACTAAATGTAGGAAGAGGTAGACTAATTTGAGGAAGAGGTAGACCAAATTTGGGGAAAGGGTAGACTAAATTTGGGGAAAAGGTAGACTAATTTGGGGGAAAGGTAGATTAATTTGGGGAAAAGGTAGACTAAATTGGGGAAAAGGTACACTAAATTGGGGAAGAGACTAATTTGGGGAAAAGGTAGACTAAATTTGGGGAAGAGGTAGACTAATTTGGGGAAAAGGTAGACTTAATTTGGGGAAGAGGTAGACTAATTTGGGGAAGAGGTAGACTAAATTTGGGGAAAAGGTAGACTAATTTGGGGAAGAGGTAGACTGAATTTGGGGAAGAGGTAGACTAATTTGGGGAAGAGGTAGACTGAATTTGGGGAAGAGGTAGACTAATTTGGGGAAGAGGTAGACTAAATTTGGGGAAAAGGTAGACTAATTTGGGGACAAGGTAAACTAAATTTGGGGGAAAAGGTAGACTGAATTTGGGGAAGAGGTAGACTAATTTCGGGAAATGGTAGACCAAACCAGGAGGAGGAAAACCCAGGTAACTCTTGAGTGTGGCTTTACCTGTCCACCCTAATTCATCCATCCAAGGTAGACTGTGTAAGGGATGGGAAGGAAAGGTAGGGTAGGGTAGGGTAGGGTAGGGTAAGGTAGGGTAAGGCAAGGTAAGGTGAGGTGATGTGAGGTGAGGTGAGGTGGGGTGAGGTAAGGTGAGGTGAGATAAGGTTAGGGAGTTAGGATGGATTAAGGGAGATTAGGTTAGGTTAATCTCCCTAATACGAGGAACAACTACCATGCAAACTTACATTACGGGGATTTCTCTCTCTCTCTCTCTCTCTCTCTCTCTCTCTCTCTCTCTCTCTCACACACACACACACACACACCTTCCCTCGAGAGTCGGTGAGCTCGGAGGCAAAGTGAAAGAGAAGGCGTGAGGGAGAGAAGGAACAAAGAGGTAAATGGAGTAGAGAGAGAGAGAGAGAGAGAGAGAGAGAGAGAGAGATGGAAAAAGGTGGAGGGGATTGAGAGAGAAACAACCTGATTAGAGAAAGTCCATGGGGAGAGGAGGAGGGAGAGGGGGAGAGGAGAGGGAGGGAGGGGGGGAGAGGAGAATTAGGGGAGGAAACAGGCTAAGCTAATGTGGGGGAGGGGAGGTGGGGAGACTAATGGGAAGGAGGGAGAAAATGGGCGAGAGTTTTGAGAGAGAGAACACATGGTATGAATTATGATATTAGGCCTAGAGAGAGAGAGAGAAACTACTACTTCTTGGATTATCAGGATTTGTTCAGCTAAAGAAAATCCCCCTCACACCCCCAGGGATTTCTTCTATCTATCCACCTACCTATCTACTTATCTATCTGTCTGTTTACTTTATCTATCTATCTATCTAAATATCTATCAGTCGCTCATTCCTGAGAGGCATTATGTAAACAATCCAACCTTCCCTCGAACGCAATCCCTCATGGGCCACGCAAGTTTGGAGCGTCCTGATCCCTTAAACAACCAGGCGCCCCTTTAGTTATATAGTTACAATATAGTTGGGAAAGGGAACTGATGTATGAGGAAGGAGGAAGCTGAAGTGTGAGGAAGGAAGGGAGGGAGGGAGGGAGGGAGGGAGGGAAGAAGGAAAGAGGGAAGGAATTAAAAAATAAAAGGGTAAGAAAGAAACGTAGGAAGGAACTAAGGTAAAAAAGGAAAGAAGGAAGGAAGGAAGGGCGAAAGAAAGGAACGAAAAACGAAAGAAAAGTGGGCTATGAAGAAAGGCTGGAAGGAAAAAAAGAAGGAAAAAGGATGGAAGGAAGAAAAAGCGCGAAAAATAAATGGAGAGAGGGAAACTGAGGAGGAAACTGGAGGGACGTGTAGAAACAGGAGAAAGAAGGAAGTAAAAAGAAGCTGCTAGGAGATATGAAAAAAATGACTAAAGAAAGACAGAGGGAAGAAAGCAAGAAGATAGGAGGAGAGGGAGGGGAAAAATAAGAGGAGACAGAGGGAAAATGGAAATATAAAAGAAGAGGTAAAGGAGGAGGAGGAGGAGGAGGAACGACAGGAGGAGAACAAGAGGAGACAGAAGGAAAATGGAGAGATGGAAGAGGAGGCTAATCCAAAAGGGACCATAACACCTCGAGGGGCTTGGTTGAGAAGGGAGGAGGGAGGACGGGAGGGAGGAGGAGGGAGAAAAAGAGGGAGGGAGGGAGGGAGGGAGGGAGGGAGGAACTGAGAGGCTGGGAGGTAGGGAGAGGGAGAAAAAAAAGGCAGAGAGGAAGTAGGGAGGTAGAGGGTACAGGAGGAAGAAGTCTGGAGAAGGGAGGGTGAGGGAGCGGGCAGAAGAAGACAGGAAAGCAGTGAGAGGACAGGGAGGAGAGAGAGAGAGGAAGATAAGAAGGGAGGGATGCTGGGAGGAAAGGAAGGAAATATTAAAGAGGCAGAAGGTAGGGTACTCAGTCTTTCATTTATGCAACTGGTAAATTTTAGAACTGTCTTCCTCAATCTGTCTTTCCCACTGCCTACGACCTCCAGAGTTTTATGTGTTATGTGTCCAGGCATCTCGAAACAAACGAATCTTAATTTTGATTTTCCTATTTCTTCTTCTTCTCCTCCTCCTCCTCCTCTTCTTCTTTTTCTTTTTTTTTTTTAAAGAAAGTATTGCAAGCTCTATATTTACCAACAATTACAGAGAGACCAAAAAGTGGAGAAGGAAGAATGACAAGGAAGGAAGAAGGAACGAAGGGAGGGAAGAGGAAAACAGGAAGGGAAGAGGAAAGAAGGGAGGGAGGGAAGAGAGAAGAAGAAATGGAAGATGGAAGAAGGAAGGAAAGAGGGAAGAAGGGTGGAAGGGAGCAAAACAGTAAGCGTGAAGTGAAAAGACCAAGACAAGTAGAAATGGAAGGCGTGAGGAGGGAGGAAGGGAGGGAAAGGGTAAGACGGGAGGATGGGAAAGGGTAGGAAAGAAGGGAGGGAGAGAGGGAAGAAGAGAAGGAGGGAGGGAAAGGGTGAGAAAGAAGGAATGGAAGGTGTAAGGAGAGACAGACAGACGACCAATAGATGTAAGAATGGATGGATGGATGGAGGGACGGATGGATAGATGGAGGAAGGGAGGGAGGATATGTAAGGATGGAGCGAAGGAGGGAGAAATGGAGGGAGGGAGAGATTCCAAGGCTCACTTCCCTATCACCCTGAGTCACCTATGCTCCATCCAACAGGCTTAACCCTCTCAATCCGGTCCAGGGGGGGGGGGGGGAAGAGAGAGAGAGAGAGAGAGAGAGAGAGAGAGAGAGAGAGGAAAGAATCATCCAGTGTTATCCTATACAAGAATCAGACGTGTTCCAACGAATCCATGGGAGTTAAATTGTCAAAAAGGTGAGTAAATAAAAAATAATAATAATAATACCGACCTTCTCCCAGTACTCTCATCCTCTGCACCTGGCCAGCTCGAAATCACTCACCTGGAGAGAGAGAGAGAGAGAGAAAAAAAAAGGAAATTAGTTCACTCATAAGAATTAGAAGCTTCGAAGCAGAATTTAAAAACAGTTCACTCAAAGATATTCAGAAGGTTATTAAAATCAAGTTATGGACCACTACTCAAAATTAAATAAAAATAAAAAATAATTAGTTCCCTTAAGATGACTGGAAATACATAATTAAAAAAAAATGGCTTCACAACATATAATTTGGTGGTTTATTAGATTCACTTATGGATTTGGTGCTTCATAAAAAAGATTACGAAAAATGTTGTAGTTCACTTAACATAATTTACTTGGAATTCAAAATAAAACAAATACTACTTCAAAGTTAATGTATTTGTCATAAAACCAAACAGTTCACTGAGATTAATGCTATTTAAAAAAAAAAAAAAAAAAAAAAAGTTCAGTGGGAGATCCAAAAATTCAAGTGTCAATTTCAAGTAATAAAACACCTTTTAATTGGTATATGTTTACACACACACACACATACACACACACACACACACACACACGCCTCTTCTACCACGTACCCAAACAACTCAAGTGCACAAGTTAACTCACGTACACAAGTATCCCACGTACACATGACCCACATAAACAATTTACTCACGTACACACAACCCATGTACACACAATCCCACGTACACATAAGCCACAAACATATAACCCACGTACACAGCCCACGTACACACAACCCACATATACAATTAACGTACACAACCCAAGATCACATGTAACCCACGTACACATAATCCACGTACACAGAACTCACATAAACATACAACCCACGTGCACATACACTCCACGTACACAGAACCCACATGCACATACACCCCACGTGCACATACACTCCACGTACACTGAACCCCCATGTACACTAGTAACGTACATGACACACACGGAGCCGGAAAATAATAGTGACTGTACAGGAACAATATACCACAGAACTGACTTGACACTCTCTCTCTCTCTCTTCTCTCTCTCTCTCTCTCTGGAGGATGAGTTTACCCCTACCCCCATCCCTTTCCCCACTCTCTTCTTCATCCCTCCCCTTTTCCCCCCACCCCTCCCCATCATCACCCTTCCCTGTCCCTTCCCCTACCCTCCTCTTCACCTTTCCCTTCTCCCATGTCCCCCTCCCCACAACCTGCCCCCCCATCCACATTCCCCCTCCCCCCAACTCTCCTTCACCCCTCCCCTTGATCCTGCACTCCTATTTCCAATCCCGTCCCTCCCTCTCTCCTTCCCCCCTCCTCTTAGCACTTTCCCCAACCATTTCCTCCCCTCCCATCTATTTTCCTCCCCTCCTTACCCCCACCCTCTCCACCCCTAATCTCCCAAGTTTCCCCACATTCACTCGTCCTCCTCCCCAACCACCTCTCTCCTCTTCTTCACCCCTCCTCTATCCCCTTGCTATCCTTTCCTTCGTCCATCTCCCCTCCCCCATCCCCCGGCCAATCTTTATTTACTCACTGTGTACTCTCTCTCTCTCTCTCTCTCTCTCTCTCTCTCTCTCAAATAATAAAAAAAAAAAAAAAAAAAAAAATCATTCGAGCAGATCCAACAATAGGGGGAGGGCAAAAGGGATGAGTGGAAAGGGGTAGGTGTGTGTGTGTGTGTGTGTGTGTGTGTGTGTGTGTGTGTGTGTGTGAGAGAGAGAGAGAGAGAGAGAGAGAGAGTGTGTGTGTGTGTGTGTGTGTGTGTGTGTGTGTGTGTGAGAGAGAGAGAGAGAGAGAGAGAGAGAGAGAGAGAGAGAGAGAGAGAGAGTGTGTGTGTGTGTGTGTGTGTGTGTGTGTGTGTGTGTGTGTGTGTGTGTGCGTGTGCGTCGGAGGAGGGTTGAGCTGGATGATAAAAGTATTGGAATGGAAAGGAAAAGTCTGGGAGAGAGATTGTGGGTAATGGAAACTGAGAAAGCCTGAAGAAGAGGAGGAAGACCGAGAGTGAAAAGGAAAACCCATGAAAAATACACGGGGGAGAGAGAGAGAGAGAGAGAGAGAGAGAGAGAGATTAAACCTCTCACTAGACATCTTCCTTAGCCTGAGAAAAATTGCTTAGTAAATGTCTGATAAATAGAGAGAGAGAGAGAGAGAGAGAGAGAGAGATAGTAAATGTCTGATAAATAGAGAGAGAGAGAGAGAGAGAGAGAGAGAGAGAGAGAGAGATAGTAAATGTCTGATAAGTAGAGAGAGAGAGAGAAAATCTGACTCAAGACATTAGGAGGCAATTTTCATGTAATTACCTGTGGACATCAAATATATTAATAAATAAATAAATAAAATAAAAAAAGACGTACAAAAGGCAGATTATGACAAAAAAAAAATCTAGTATATAAATTTAAAAGAGAAGAAAAACAGAGAACACTGCGCCGAAGGGTAGGAACTGGAACGGTACGTGAGGAGGGTGCAGAGAAGTCGGGAAATGGATAGACAGAGGAACGGGACAGGGATAGAGGGACAGGGAACGAAACGGGGATATTGGGACAGGGGAACGGGACACTGTGGAACGAGACAGACATATATGAACGACGGGAACAGATCGGACAAAACTGACTGGACGGGGATGGACAGTAATCGAGCGAAAAATGGACATACATGATACGACAGCAGAGTAGCGGTGGGACAGATTTGGATGGACTGGGAAGGGGACATTTGTGGAACGGAAACTGGGACAGAACTGGACAGAAGCGAAGGAACAGAACAAAACCAAATGGACGGGGATGGAATGGTGATCGAGCGAAAATGGAGACATGAAGAAATAAAGGATAGCGACTGAACAAAATTGGACGGGCGGGGGAAAGGGGAAATTTGTGGAGCGGAGATTGGGACAGAAATGGACAAGAAAGACAGACACGGGACGGGTTAGGGACGAATCAGGGACGAGATGAAGACGAGATACAGAAGGAAGGGTCGGGAACAGACGAATTATAAACAGGCTTTGGGTGATTCAGGAACGGGTTAGGGATGAATCAGGGACGACTTAGAGGCAGACGAATCACGGGTTAGGGGGCGAATCAGGGACGGGTTAGAGATGATTCAGGGACGGGATCTGCGATGAATCACGAACAAGAAAGAGACAGACGAAGAATGAGTTAGGGAGGCGTCAGAAACAGATTAGGAACGAGTTAGATAGACGAGGGACGGGTTAGAAACGAAACAGGGACGGGTCAGGGATAAATAAAAGACGGGTTAAAGGCAGACGATGGACGGGTTAGGGACGAAACTGGCATATGTTAAGAGTCAGAGAAGATTCAGGGACGGGTAAGGGGGGAATCACAGAGGGGGTTAGGGAGGAAGGAGGATGAGGACACGTGAAGAAGGCAGGAACCAATAAAACTAACGCGGCGCAACACAAACACTCCCAGTCAATAGAGTCGGAGAGGCAACCACCACACCAACCACAACTACCACAATCACCGCAACTACATCCATTACAACCATCACCACAAATACAACCATCAAATAAATTACAACCACCACCACAAAGACAACCCACCACCACAACAACAATCACAAACTACCACCGCCAGCACTAAAATCACCACACAATCACCACAAAGTCCACAATTACCACCACAACTGAAACCACTATCACCACAACCACTATTCCAACCACTACAACCGTGAAGACAACCGCAATCAAAGCTACAGTCACACAATCACAATCACCACCAATACAGAGCCACCCACCATTACCACAATTAGGCAGCATCAGCACAATCATCACCATAATTAGCTACAACTACAGTCACCACAACAAAGAACAGAATCACTATAATCACCACAATCAATCACAATTATGATCACAATTTCACTCCCAAAGCCACCTATTCAACCACAATCACCGTCTCAATCAACCAACCTTCCTACCTACCAACTTACCTACCGAACTACCTACCCATCTTCCAATCAGCTGACCATCACGACATAACAAAACCAATCACACCCACAATGACCTTTATCATCTTATTTCTCTCTCTCTCTCTCTCTCTCTCTTAGGGAGAGGAGGGAAGTGGATAAAGCAGTGAACTACAGCCGGAAAGGACGCGAGACCAATTTTGAGTTGAGGCAGAGAAAGTTTGTTTTAGAGTTTATTACAAGTCTTCATTGACACTGCACTATAATGTATATATATTCAGTCTTTCTCCATCTATATACTTCCCCCAAACAGCAACAAGTGATAGCTAAAGTTTATTTATTTCTATTCAGACATTACTTTCATTCTTCTTAGCATCAAGTATAGACGAAATAGTTTACATATATATATATATATATATATATATATATATATATATATATATATATATATATATAAAATCATCATCGTCATCATCCGGACCTCCTTTCCCACCCTAGGGCAGGATGTGTAGCAACGTCCAGACAGCCTAAGCCACGCTTCCATTCACTTATCATTCAAGGCCACGGAATCCGGACTCTATCAAATAGGCCACAAAACATTTCATCACGTTCTGTAGCTTCCCATATACATATATAAAGTCAAGCTCTTCTTGTGTGTGTCTGTCTGTGCGTTTGTTCGTTTGTGTCAAGAGAACGGTAATAGATATCTACCCAATTCTTTTTGCATTAGGTAGGGGGTAAGTCCAGGGAGTGTCGGAAAAATATCACACAAAAATTTTGGCGATTGCGCACGGCGCAGCGACACGATATCGTCGGAAATTGCAACATGCGAAAGTGAGGAAATAGTTTTTTTCGTTTTTTAAAGTCAAAATTGGTCATTGTGGGCTCAATAACAAATTGGTAACAAAGATAATGGTATTTGCAATGATCTAGCGATGGAAAGGCTGTTAGCTAGCCCCGGAAATTTTTACGGGAAGGCACTGGTGTGTGTGTGTGTGTGTGTGTGTGTGTGTGTGTGTGTGAATATATATATATATATATATATATATATATATATATATATATATATATATATATATACCGTTCATTCTCATTTTTTTCTACAAGTACGCAGTCTTCGTGTACCCTTATAGTTCCCCCTTGCAGCAATTTCTGGTCTCTCAAAGCCAGTGTGTCCCGTCGCCTGTGACTTAACGAACCTTGACTTTCTCCATCCCTTTTATCCATTTTTTTTTTTTCTTTTAGGCGAGGAAAATATTTTGCGGCCGCTCATGCCTTTGCTTCATCCGGCTTTTATTTTATTTTATTTTATTTTTTTCACGGTAAAAATGTGTGTGTGTGTGTGTGTGTGTGTGTGTGTGTGTGTGTGTGTGTGTGTGTGTGTGTGTGTGTGTGTGTGTGTGTGTGTGTGTGTGTGTGTGTGTGTCCATCCCTCCATCTTATCTTTTGTCTCTCCACTGCATCTCTTCATCTCATCCTTAGTCTCCCTCTCATTTGCACACACTCTCCTAGTCAGTTTCTCATTCTCCATTCCTTTACCTCATCCTTGGTTCTCCCCTCCCCTTCATCACATATCACATCCTTGGTCTCCCTCTCTCACTCAGACACTCTCCTAGGCAGTCTCTCATTTTCCACCCCGTTTCTAATATCTTTCACTCATCTCAAAAATTCATTAACATCGTCCGTCAAAAAACAAAAATAAAAACAAAAAACAATGACACAAAGGGTTAACATCGTCCGCATCGGAAACTAATGAGAATAATGTTATTTTTTATCATAATAATTTACTGGATTAATTAATTTTACAGTAATTAATTTAGGTCAGGCAGGTAAAATACTTCACTTAATTAGCTGAACAGGTGCCATAATGGGTCTGTCTACCTGTCTGTCTATCTATCAATATCTATCTATCTTTGTCTGCCAGTCTGTCTGTCTATCTACTAACCTATCGACTTAATCGTCTTTAATTTGCAGTTGGACAGAGAGAGAGAGAGAGAGAGAGAGAGAGAGAGAGAGAGAGAGAGAGAGAGAGAGATGGGGGGTTAGGAGGGGAAAGGGGTGGAGGAAGTAGGTGGGACGACTAGGGGAGCTCAATGATGCAAGGAAATGGGGGGTCAGGGAGAGAAAGGGGGCATGAGAGGGTGTAAGGGGAGGGGGGGAGAGGGTGAGGGAGGGGGAAAAAGAGGGTGAGGGAGAGGGGAAGAGAGTAAGTACAACACAAGCAAGGGAGAAGGCCAAAAACGGGCAATGGAGGGGAGACATGGAGAGAGCTGGGAAGGGGAAAAGGGTGTAGGGGAGAGGGGAGGTTAAGGAGAGGGGGGAGAATACAAGGGAGGAGGAGAGGAGGGTGAGAGTGTAGGGGGGCTGAAGGAGAGGGGTTGAGAGTAGGAGAGAGGGAAGAGGTAGGGGAGGAGGAGGGGGGAGGGGGAGGGGGTAAAGAGGTGGTGGTGTTCCCCGCCACAACACAGGTTCGGGGTAATTACCTCCGCTAACGAACCAAGCACACGCACATACGTACACGGGTTCACATACACACGCACACGGGTTCATATACACTCACACACATGTACACGGATTCATATACACACGCACACACGTATACGGGTTCACATACACACGCACACATGTACACGTGTTCACATACACACGCATACGAGTAGCCTACATATAAACACGTACACGGGTTTACATGGTTTACATACACACGCACACGGGTTCACATACACACGTTCACGGGTTCACATACACAAGCACACGGGTTCACATACACACGCACACGGGTTCACATACGTACACGGGCTGAAATACACACGCACACGAGTTTACATACACACGCACACGGGTTTGCATACACACACATATACGGGCTAACATACACACGCACACGGGTTCACATACACACGCACACGGGCTCACATACACGGTGCCACATACGTACAGACGCACACGGGGCCACGTACACCGCGATACACATATCTACACGGGTACACACAAACGGTACCACAGACACACACACAAGGGTCTCTCTCTCTCTCTCTCTCTCACACACACACACACACATACAGAGAGAGAGAGAGAGAGAGAGAGAGAGAGAGTTCCCCGTAGACTGAATCAGATCTGTCCGGCCAAAAAATAAATAAAATATAAAAATAAAGATCTTACTTAAAACATATATATATATATATATATATATAGAGAGAGAGAGAGAGAGAGAGAGAGAGAGAGAGAGAGAGAAAAATAAAGATAAAAGGAAAACAGACTAATAAAAGTAAATATAATAATAAAGGAAGGTGTGAACGACTAACAAAGGGAATAAGGATGAGAAATACCGATAGCAACTGGCCATATAGAAAGGAGAGTGAGAGACTGACGAGGACAGTGTATGTGAGTGAGGTGGAGAGGGAGGGGGAAGACAAGGATGAAATGGTGGGATGGAGTGGAGAGGTATATGTGAGAGAGGGGGGTGAGCTGGGAGCAGGGCAGTGAAATGGCGGGGGACAGGGCGACATGGAGGCGATTTGTTTGTGGCCACCCCTTACGGGATTAAGGCGTCTGGCGATAGACAGACAGATAGAACTGCACAGAGAAAAAGGTTGATCAAATAATACTATATACACGAAGATATATAGGAAAAGATGAAGGGTAAAAAAAAAGACAGAAGGAAAGACGCAGAATAAAAAGAAAATACATGATGGATATAAGGAAGAAAGAAGGGGAAAGATAAAGAAGAAGAATTAATGAAGATATATGAGGAAAGACGAAGAATTAAGAAAGAGGTAATAATTTTCTAATATAAGCGAGGAAGTTATGTACCTGGCAGAGGGGGAACAAGGAAGAGGAAGAGGTCAGAAATATTTATATGAAAAAAAAAGAAGGAAGATATAAATGGAGAAATAATATAGGGAAGCTATAGATAGATATGGCGAGAGAGAGAGAGAGAGAGAGAGAGAGAGAGAGAGAGAGAGAGAGAGAGAGAGAGAGTCTGGCAGGGGTGAACAAGGAAGAGGAGAGATGAGAATAAATATGTAAGCTATTTGGTCATAAAAGGAGAAGCAGGAGGATTTGGCAGGGAGAACTCGCACGCACGATATGTCAGGTGGAAGGGAGGAGGTAAGGGAAGGAGAGAGAGAGAGAGAGAGAGAGGGGGGGGGGGGAATGGCAGGAGAGAAAAAGGAGAGGGGAATGGAAGGGGAGGGATGGGAAGACACAAGAGAAAAGGAAAGGGGAGAGGAAAGGGAAGGGACAAGGAGAGGGGAAGGGAGGAGGAGGGGAGAAAGGGAAGGGAGGAGAAGAGGAGAAAGGGAAGGGAGGAGATAAGGGGAATGGGAAGGGAGGAAAAGGAGAGGGAAAGTGAAGGGAGGAGAAGAAGTGGGGAGGGAAAGGGAGGCGAAGGAGAGGGGAAGGCTAAAGGGAAGGGTGAGGGGAGGGGAGGGAAGACAAAAGAGAAAAAAAAAAAATGGGCGAGGAAGGGAGGAGGAGAGGGGAAGGGGAAAGGAGGAGAAGGGAAGGGAGGAGGAGAGAGGAAGAGGCAGGGAGAAGGAGGAGAGGGGAAGGGAAAGGGAGGAGGGCAGGGGAAGGGGCAGGGAGGAGGAGGAGAGGGGAAGGGGCAAGGAGGAGGAGGAGAGGGGAATGGGAAAGGAAGAGGAGAGGGGAAAGGGCTGGGAGGAAAAGGAGAGGGGAAGGGGAAAGGAGGAGGAGAGAGGAAGGTGCAGAGAGGAGAAAGAGAGGGGAAGGATATGGGAGGGGGGATGGGAATGGTAAAGGAAGGAGGAGAGGGGAAGGGGAAGGGAGGAGAAGGAGAGGGGAAGGGAAAGGGAGGAGAAGAAGAGGGGAAGGGGGAGAAGGCAAAAGAGAAAAGGAAAAGGGAGGGGAAAGGAAGGGTGAAGGGAGGGAACCTAGATGAGAGGGGTGACAGAAAAGAAAAAGAAAAAAAGGAGAAGGGGAAACACAGAAGACTGAAAAGGAAAGAGGGAAAGTACGACGGAAGAGGAGGGAAAGGATGGGAAAGGAATCCAAGGAGAGGATGGGAAGGGAATGCAGTGAAGGCAAGGAAGGGGTTAGGAGGGGAGGAATGAGATCTAGAGGGGATGGGGGAAGGGAGTGAAAATGAGAGGAGGGAAGGGAAGGGAAGGGAAGGGAAGCGAGGGGAAGTGACATGAGAGTCGTCCTCGTCGCCAAGTCCTCGTGTCAGACCCCTAATAATAGAGAAGAAACTGGTTTAGCTCCACACACACACCACACCTACACCTGCGCACGCACACCCACACCCACATCAACTCTCCTCACCCACTCGCCCACACACTTCACCAACTCTCCCTGTCTACCGTGCCTACTCCCGTTCTGACCGAGCCTATGACGTGTAATTGTTCTTTCCAACTTACCTACCTCCCTTCGCTCCCTTCACCTTACCTGCTTGCCAACCTACCTACGTGTACCCCACAGTCTATTACATACCTACATACAAGCCTACCTTCACACCTATCTACCTACCTACCTACCTACTCGCCTACCTACCCAAGCTCACACCCATATATCTACTGCACGAGTATCTCCTAATTGCCTGCTTTCCTTCCCTATCTACCTCCCTACCTATCTGTGCCTCACCCGCTTACCTTCCTACCTGCCTTCCTTCCTCTCGTGCTGCCTGACCCTACCTACAATCTATCTATCTATCTATTGCCAGACGCCTCAATCCCGTTTGGGGTGGCCACACACAAATCGCCTCCAAGTCGCCCTGTCTCCCGCCATTTCACTGCCCTGCTCCCAACTCACACACCCCTCTCTCATATACCTCTCCACCCCATCCCTCCATCTCATCCTCGGCCTCCCCCTCCCTCTTCCCCCCTCCACCTCACTCACATACGCTCTCTTCGTCAGTCTTTCACCCTCCATCCTCTCCACATGACCAAACCACCTCAGTGTGTTCCTCATAACGCTTCCTATCACATCCACATCCACACCAAAACGCTCCTTTATATCGTCATTCGTCAGCCTGTCTCTCCACGTGACTCCACAGGCTCCTCTTAAATAACTCATTTCCACTGCTCTCACTCTTGACTTGTGTCCTTCCAACAATGTCCAAGCTTCACTTCCGTACGTCAGAGTTGGTATCACAATACTGTCATGTAGTAACTTTTTCACTTCCATGCTCACTTCCCTGTTTCTTATCACTGCTTTCAAAGAACCAGCAACCTTTCTTCCCTGCTGTACCCTTTCAAGCACTTCACCCTCCAAACCTCCATCCTTACTCATCACACTACCCAAATACTTAAACGTACTTACATTTTCCAATTCCTCACCATCCAACCTCGCTGTACATTCACTAACTTCACCTCTCTCAAAGACCATCACTTTACTCTTCCCTACATTCACCTTTAGGTGAATATCAATATACGATAATTACTCCCTTCAACTTACCTACCCTACCTACCTACTTACCTGACCAACCCTACTTACGATGCACATAATGACTCTCTCCAACTTACCTACCTACCTATGTACCTACTTGTCCCTCACCTGTCTGTCTATCTACCTACCTGCGCCTCACCTGTCTACCTACCTACCTGTGCCTCAACTGTGTCTACCTACTTACCTGTGCCTCAACTGTGTCTACCTACTTACCTGTGCCTCAACTGTGTCTACCTACTTACCTGTCCCTCACCTGTCTGTCTACCTACTTACCAGTCCCTCAACTGTTTGTCTACCTACCTATCTGTCCCTCATCTGTCTACCTACCTACCTGTCTCATCTGCCTGCCTACTTACCTACCTACCTACCTGTGCCTCACCTGCCTACCTTGCTACCTGCCTTCCTGCCTCCCTGGGTGTCCGCCCCTGCCTACGACCTATCTAATCACCGTGTTAACTGGGCTAACTAAATGCAATCAAGGGGACCAGTGTAGGGTGGCGGGTGCTGGTCTCTCTCTCTCTCTCTCTCTCTCTTTGTGTGTGTGTGTGTGTGTGTGTGTGTGTGTGTGTGTGTGTGTGTGTGTGTGTGTGTGTGTGTGTGTGTGTGTGTGTGTGTGTGTGTGTGTGTGGTGACTTTTAACATCACCTAACGTCATAGGAACTGGGATGGGAGCTACAGTGGGGCAGAGAGTGAGGAAAGAAGGTAGGAGAGAGGAAAAAACAGGATGGGACGGAAGAGAGGGTGGGAGGAAAACAGGGAAAGGTGAAGAGAGCAGAAAAGAGGGAGAAAAAGAGCAAAAGTAGGGTGGAGGTGGGAAAGGGATTTTTGACGTCACTGGGGTTGGAGTGGCAGAATGGATGAAAGGGATATGAGAGTGGATGGGAAAGAGGGTGGGAAGGAGGGAGAAAGAGGAAGGGATGGTGTGAATGAGGGGGGAAGGGAAGAGGAGTGAGGAAAAGAGGAAAGGGAGGGTGAGAGGGAAACTGGAAGAGGCAGCTAGGAGGAGAGATAGGAAAAAATGGAGAGGAAGAAAGGGAGTGTCGGGAAAGAAGAGACGTGCAGAGTGAGACAGTAGTGGGATTTTTAACATACGGGTTGGAGTGGTGATGGGGATGAGAGGGGAAAATGAATATATATAAAAGAGTGCAGTGGAGACCAAAAAACGTAACTATTGGTCCTTTTGTGAGTGTTTGGTACAGGTTGGGTTATACCAACGTAAATATTCTGTTAAAGACAAGGGTAGATATTATGTAAGAGAGTGGGAAGAGGGAGAGAGGCGAGGGTGAAAGGAACGGAAGTGTGTGGAAAGCAAGAAGTGAAAGGATCGGAGGGAGGAGAGGATGGGAGGGAGAGAGGGATGGTGGAAGGAAAGGATGGGAGGGAGAGAGGGATGGAGGGAGGAGAGGGTGGAAGGGAAGGAAGGAGAGGGTGACGGGAAAAAAGAGGAAATGTGGAGGGGCAAAGAGGGTGTAAAAGAGAAAGTGAAAAAGAGGAAGAGTAGGGAAGGAAAGAAGTATAGGGTAAGAGGAAGTGTAGTGAAATCGAAAGTGTACAGGACGTGAGGAAGTATGTATGGAAAGAGAGGAAATGTAGGAATGAAAGGTAGTGCGGGGAAAGAAAGGAAGTGGAGTGAAACGGAGGAAGTGGAGGTACACAGAGGAAGTGTTGTGAAATAAAGGAAGTGTACGAAGAGAGAGGACGTAGAGGTAAATAAAGGAAGTGTTGTGCAATAAAGGAAGTGTACGAAAAGAGAGGAAGTGTAGGGAAAAATGAGAAGTGCAGGGTAGTCGCCGCTGCTACTACTACTCACACACTACCACATTTCCAATACACACTTTATTCATTCCCAACAACATACTTTATTCATTTCCAACAACATACTTTATTCATTTCCAACAACAACCTTTATTCATTTCCAACAACAACCTTTATTCATCTCCAACAACAAACTTTATTCATCTCCAACAACATACTTTATTCATTTCCAACAACAACCTTTATTGATCTCCAACAACATACTTTATTCATTTCCAACAACATACTCTATTCATTTCCAACAACATACTCTATTCATTTCCAACAACATACTCTATTCATTTCCAAAAACATACTTTATTTCCAAAAACACACTCTTCATTTCCACATTCACTCAACCTACCCTCAAACACACACTTCTCAAACAAGGGTACACGTCTCAAAATTCGTAAAATCCAGGGGGGGAGGGCTTCACTTGTCCCCAGCAAAGAGGAAGGCAAAGTTTGGAAGACAATGACATTAGGTTTTAGTGACGTGGTGGTGGTAGTATTAGTGGTAGTAGTAGTTTGTGTGTGTGTGTGTGTGTGTGTGTGTGTGTGTGTGTGTGTGTGTGTGTGTGTGTGTGTGTTTTGGACGTTCTAGTTGTACATGATTAGGTAAGTGGTTGTCTTGGTAAGTCTGTCTATCTGTCTGTCTATACAGGTTGAAAAACAAATAGATAGGTATACAGTACAGACTAATACTAAAGACATACAGACATACACTGATACATACAGCGGATACGTATATATAGACATAATTATATATGGATGTATAGATAAAAGGATGAGAGAGAGAGAGAGAGAGAGAGAGAGAGAGAGAGAGAGAGAGAGGAAAACTAAAGAGGATTGCGTGCGAGTTGAAGAGAGAGAGGAAGGGGCAAAGAGGATAACAGAAAATAAGAGAGCGAGATGGCCGGTGTGCAAGAGCCTGAGAAAAGGAAATAGAGAGAGAGAGAGAGAGAGAGAGAGAGAGAGAGAGAGAGAGAGAGAGAGAGAGAGAGAGAGAATCAACCAAGCAAGGGTGTGAATTAGAGATAGTGAGAAAGTGAGAGAGAGAGAGACGGGGGCCCCCATAGAGGATTACGTAGGCAGACTCTATACAAACAATACCAACCACTCCCAGATCCAATATAGGCAAGTCAACACGTCCCCCTCTAACCTATGCATCAATGAAGAGGGGGAGGGGAGGGGAAGGGAGGGGAGGGGGTGGGGAAGGGAGGGGAGGGGGAGGGGGGGATGCTGTTGAGTGGGAAAAGAGAGGGAGGGATATGTTTGGGGAGTAAGAGGAAGGGGTAAAGAGAGGCGAGAGGGAGAACGGGGGGAAAGGGTAAAAGGGATAAAGTTAGAGAGAGAGAGAGAGAGAGAGAGAGAGAGAGAGAGAGAGAGAGAGAGAGAGAGAGAGAGAGAGAGAGAGAGGATTATGGATGGCAGGGGGCTGAGATGAAGCCGTGTTGGGCCTATCTAGCAACGTAGCAGGGTAGGGGAAGCGATGGAGGGGGATGGGGGGGGAAGGATGAGTTGGGAGGGGAAGGATGAGTTGGGGGTGCCAGAAGAGGGGGGATAGGGGGGGAAAGACTGGGTTAGGGGGGTGCTAGAAGAGGAGGGGAATAGGGAAGAGGTTTGAAGAAGGGGAGGGATAGTGGCGGAAAGGTGGGCTAGGGGGTGCTAAAGGAGGGGGTTAGGGAAGGAGTGGACTGGGACAATATTAGATGAACATAGCAAGGGGTTAGTTAGAAAATGATGGGAATGACTAACAATTAATGGTGTCCAAAGGTAAACAGGGAGGCAGGGCAAGGCAGACCAGGGCAGGGCAGGGCAGGGCAGGGAGGTGAGGGGAGGGGAGGGGTGTGAGAAATAATAAAACAAGGCCCAACAGGGATTTTCTCTGATCCACAGGGCGGCTGAGAGTAAAGTATGATTCAACAGTTTATCTCTTCTACCCCCCAAACAATATCTCTCTCTCTCTCTCTCTCTCTCTCTCTCTCTCTCTCTCTCACACACACACACACACACACACACACACACACACACACACACACAAAACAATTTATCCCCTACCCCCAGACACAAGCTCTCTCTCTCTCTCTCTCTCTCTCTCTAGTCCACTTCTCCCCATTCCTTTTTTCTTAATATTTTTTGACCTGTTCACTACACATCTACCACACACTATAGACAAAGAAATATGATGTGTTTTTTTCCTCTTAGTAATATATGGTACACACATTATCGAAAAAACAATCCTATTACGAGTATGGTACATGTATTTTGTAGTATTATTGCTGTTAATCTTGACCCCAATCGTAGGAGGGAAAAAATAATGGTGATGATGGTGGTGGTGATGGTAATGGTAAAATTCTGATGATGATGATGATGATGGTGGTGGTGGTAGTTGTGGTTCAGGTGGTGATGATGATGATGATGATGATGATGATGATGATGATGATGATGATGATGATGATGATGATGGTGGTGGTGGTGGTGGTGGTGGTGGTGGTGGTGGTGGTGGTGGTGGTGGTGGTGGTGGTGGTGGTGGTGGTGGTGGTGGTGGTGGTGGTGATGATGATGATGATGATGATGATGATGATGATGATGATGATGATGATGATGATGATGGTGATGATGATGGTGGTGGTGGTGGTGGTGGTGGTGGTTCAGGCGATGATGATGCTGATTAACCAAGTCTACACAATCAGTAAATGCAGGAGAAGGAAAAAAAACAAAACAAGAGTAAGACAGGTAGTATACACATAGCACAACGCCATATCAACGAATCTAACGCAATTAACGAAGGCAAGATAAACGAAGACCACAAATCAACGAATGCCAAGGAATCAACAAAGACTGAGGGATACATAGGGGGAGTGGAGCCAGCAGGAGGAGTAGAAGAACAAGCAGGAGAAGTAGTAGAACCAATAGGAGTAGCGGGGGACAGGGAGGAGACTTAGTTTTTTCTCAGTAATTCACATTTGTGCTCTGTCTTGCGTTTGAGGTGTGGTAAGAAAGAATAGGGGAAATACGGTGTGTGGTGGGGTGGTGTGATGGATTGGTACTAGGGTGTGTTGTTGAGGTGGTGTGGCGTGGTGTGGCGTGGTGTGGTGTGGTGGTGTGATGGATTGGTATTACGGTGTGTTGTTGAGGCGGTGTGGTGTTAGGTAGGCTGGTGGTGGAGTGTGTGTGTGTGTGTGTGTGTGTGTGTGTGTGTGTGTGTGTGTGTGTGTGTGTGTGTGTGTGTGTGTGTGTGTGTGTGTGTGTGTGTGTGTGTGTGTGTGTGTGTGTGTGTGTGTGTGTGGTTAAGAGGTGATTAAAGTAAGTGGCGGGGTAGTTATAAGGGCATTGGTGTAGACAAGACGGTGGTGTATTTAGGAGAATGATGTAGTTAGGAGGATAGTGGATCAAGAAAATCCAAGAGATGAAAGAATAAATAAGGGGTGTGGAAAGAGAAGAGAAAGTAGTGGTGCATGTGGATCTCAAGCGGGGCCCCTCTAATATTCAACCGTGTGCCGTGTCTCGTGGTACAGATGCGGCAAAGAGAGGGTGAGAAAGATACGGTGTGTGTTGAGGTGGTGTGGTGGTGTGGGCTGGTATTACGGTGTGTGTTGAGGTGGTGTGGGCTGGTATTACGGTGTGTGTTGAGGTGGTGTGGGCTGGTATTACGGTGTGTGTTGAGGTGGTGCGGGCTGGTATTACGATGTGTGTTGAGGTGGTGTGATGGTGTGAGGTGTGGGTGGAAAGAAAGGTGAGAGGAAAAGGGGAGGGAGGAGAGGAGGGAAAGGAGTGGGAGGAACAGAAGAATAGGAAGAAAGAAGGGAAAAAGGGAGGAGAGTGGGGGAGGAAGAAAGTAGCAAGGCAGAAGGAGAAAAGTGGCTGGGATGGAGAGAAGATAGAGTGAGAAAGGGGAGAGAAGTGCCGAAGAACTGAGGAAAGAGAGAGAAATTGACGTTGAAGGGTGGGAAAGAGAAAGGAGTGTTGAGGGAAACATATCGAGAGGTGAAGGTGTGGAAGTGAGATGAAGAGATGGTGCAGGTGTAAGAAAGAGATGGATAGGTGGAGGAGATGTGGGAGAGATGGAGTGGTGGAGGAGGTGCGGGAGAGATGGAGAGGTGGTTTAGAGTGAGATGAAGCTGAGAGAGTGATGGGGTGAGAAAGGAGAGAGCGATGGGAGGTGAAAGTCTGAGGTTGATAAGAGGCTGTGTGAAGGGGAAACTGAGGTAAAGGAAAGAAATTATAAGCCTGTATGTAAGGGAGAAAGATAGGGAATGAGGGGGCTGGACAAGGGGAAAGAGGGGAAAGAAAGATACAGGGTGACGGGTGAAATGAGGGGATGAGAAGTGGAGATAAAGAAAGTTCTGAGACAGGGGAACACAGTGAGAGAGGTGAGTTAAGGAGAGGGTGAAAGGTGGAGAAAAAGGAAAGCAGGATTAGGAGGAAGAAAGATGCCTGAACATAGGTGACTGAAAGGCTAGGCAATGACGGGAGGGAGAGTTGGGAAAAGGAAGAAGTGGAAAGGGGGAAGAAGAATTGAGTATAAGGAATAACAAGTGTGGTAAATGGGGAAATGCAAGGTGTGGGGTGCAAAGGAAAGATGGATGCAGGATGAGGGATGATGGGGTGAAAGGCGGGGGATGAGGGGACGAGATCATGAGGAGGAGAGGGGTGGGGGAAGGGGGATAAATAGTACAAGAAGGGGGAATGAATGATGCTGAAAGGGGACTAGAGGGGGGGATGGGGGAATGAGGGAGTGAGCAGTGGGGAAGAGGGAATGTATGGGCAGGGTGAAGGAAGATGCAGGAGTGAGAACAAACTAGGAACGTCTACTAAAAAGGTGTGGAATGCAGTGGAAGTGGGGTAACTTTGGAGAGAAGGAGATCACAAGGGGGGCTGGTGTTGTCTGTTGTGTGGAAGGGAGCCTGAGTGGACTGGGTGTGGCAGAGGGGTTAAAGTGGATGGGTGGATGAGGTGGTTGGGGGTGGAGGAGAGCATAGAGGACGGTGAGGCAGAACGGTGGACGATTCTCTCTCTCTCTCTCGAATGAAATCAAAACTAAAATAATACAATATACCGACGGGGTTAAGCCAGGGGGTGGAGCTGGGTGGAGGGACGGCTTAAAGTGGAGAGAGGGAGAGAGAGAGAAGGATTTAGGTGGAGGAAAAATGTGGATGGAGAGAAGGACTTAACGTGGAGGGAGGAAATTTGGTGGAGGAAAGGATTTAGGAGGAGGGAATACTGAGTGGAGGGAAGATTGGGTGGAGGGAAGGTTTGGATGGAGGAAAGTTTTGGTGGAGGGAATGCTGAGTGGAAGGAAGGATTGGGTGGAGGGAAAATCGGGTGGAGTGAATTTTGGGTGAAGAAATATTGGGTGGATGGAAGGTTTGGGTGGAAAGAAAGTTTGGGTGGAGGGAAGGTTCAGGTGGAGGGAATACTCGGTGGAGAGATTTCAGTGGAGGAAAGTTTTACGCGGAGGGAAATTTAGGTGGAAGGAACAACTGAAGTATGGAGATGCCAAAATAAATAGCTTCTACAAAAACCTGAGGTCGTAGTCAGTGGGAAAGGCCCTGGGGGAGGCAGTTACAAAGTTGCCTAATTGTGTGCATAGAAAAAGTACCAGTTAACTCTTGCATTGTAGAGATGGAGAGAAAGGGGGCTAGAATGTGTTGTCAGACGGATGCTGCGTGTCTCCCGTTATGAGGAAGGATGCAAGTTGATGGTCTTCCGTATAGCACCATCCCCCTCCTTTACACCCCTCCCCAACCCCCAAATCCGTCTCCTCTAGCCTTCCCCAACTCCCCCACCTTCCTCCTTCCCCTAACCCTTCGTCCTCCCTACTCAAAACCCCCTTCTCCCCCCTTCCTCTTTCTCCTCAGTTCAAAAATTCCCCCTCCCCCTTTCTCCCTACTCCAAGAATTTCCCCCCTCCCCCCCACTTCCTCCCCAGTCCAGAAATTCCTCCCTTTCTTCCTCCCTACTCCCCAAATTTCCCCCTCCTAACCGTCTACCCCAACATTCCCACGCTCTTCCCCACCTCCATCCTCCCCACCACCACATCCCCTTAGAAAAAAAATCATGCACATTACTGCCCCCTCCAAAAACACCCTTCCAGTTCTCCTTCCTCCCTCCTTACCAGCCTTCTCCCCCTCCCCTCCACCCCTCCGGAAGTCTTCCCCACCTCCCCTCCCCCTCCTCTAGTCTTCCCCCTCCCCCTCCCCAATAGCACCCAGTAAAACCATTGTCGGGGGGGCTAATCCATGGAGTGATCCCCATCCTCGCTCCAGCAGGGGGAAGAGGAGGAGGAGGAGGAGGAGGAGGAATATAGTTGAAGGAGGGGAGGAGAATAAAGTAAGTAGAGGAGAAAATACAGAGAAGGAATGATTACGAGAGAGAGAGAGAGAGAGAGAGAGAGAGAGAGAGATGGACAGAAAGAGGAGACAGACAGAGAATGAGAGAAGGAAGGGGAAAGAAAGAGGAGACACAGGGGGATGAAGAGGTCAGACAGAGGAGAGTAACATGGAGTGGGGAGAGTGTGTGGGTCCAGCTAAGAGGAGCAAAGTGTGGACAGGGAAAACAAGATCTTGCAGAAAAACAATGTCTGGTGGAAGCTAAAACATGAAGGTGTGAAAGCTAAATGCTGGAAAGAAAACAGTGGTGTGGAAAGCTAAACAGGAGGAAAAGATAAAAAAATAAGAATGATGGTTTGGGCAGCTAAAAATACACAGGAAAAACTGAAATTCGGAATACACACACACACACACACACACACACACACACACACACACACACAAAGGCTATCGAAAAAAACACGTACCATACAGCATAACCATGGCCTGAGAAAGCTAGAACATGCAGAAAGACAATGGCATGATAATGGAAAAAGGAAAAAACAACATGCAATACTATGAAAATACTTAGGAAAGCAATCTAAGCGTTTAAAATGCGTAAGAACAAAAATGCATCGTAAGCAAGATCCCACATTAACACAGTAGATTGGCCAAAGTAAATAAAATATAAGAATTGTGGTCTAGGAACGCGAAGCCATGAAGAAACATAGTACCACAAAAGCTCTCTCTGCCATCAATAAAGGCGGGGTTGTGAATTCCTAGCACCCACACCACCACATCCACAACTCCAACAACCATCAACCAAACATCCATCAACACCACCATAACCACAACCACCAACACCACCACAACCACCACTACACCGACAACCACTAACCAAACATCACCAACTATAACCACAACCACCAACACCATCACAACCACAACTCCAACAACCATCACCAGCCAAACATCACCAACTATAACCACAACCACCACCACCACCACTACACCGACAACCACCAGCCAAACATCACCAACTATAACCACAACCACCAACACCACCACAACCATCACCACACCGACAACCACCACCCAAACATCACCAACTACAACCACAACCCCACTACACCAACAATCACCAACCAAACATTCACCAACACCACTATAACCACAACCACCACTACCAACACAACCACAACCATAACCTCCATCGCCACCACCACCACACAACCACTACTACCACAACTACCACCAACTCAAGGACCACAGTCTCGTCCGGCATGCAGTCCACGTCCAAGCAACTGTTCTTGTGCTCTTTATCCCCACACTCCTGCCTCCCTGCATAGTCTAAAGAGATGCAATGCGCTCTCTCTCTCTCTCTCTCATGTTCATCATTCTTCCTCTTTCTTTCCATTCTCTCCTCACGTTCTCCTGCTTCTTCCTCAGTTTTCCTCCTTCCGATCCTGCCTCCCTCATCCCCCCCCTTCTCTCTCTCTCTCTCTCTTAACAAGGGGGGGGGCTTCTATTCTATCCTTGTCATATTCTCGCAGTTCTGTAATACTCTTGGACGGGGATTTTTTTTACGTAAAGGGCCAAACACTGTACTGCTCTTTAAACTACTGTATATTTCCCATCCTCCTCCCTCTCCTCTTTCGTTCATTTCTTCCTCTCCTCCCTTCCCTTCTCCCTCTCCTCCTCCTTTCCCTTTCCTACCTCCTGTACACATTCCCTTCTCTTCTCTCCTTCACTTCCTTCTCCCTCTCCACCTTTCTTCTCTTCTCTCTCTCCACTTCTCTACTTCTCCACCTCCCTTCTCCCTCCCCACCTTCCTTTCTCCTCATCTCCCTCATCTCCACCACACAAACAGTTCACCAGGCAGCGCTCCCTAACCTGCCTTTATGAGTAAAAAATTCTCCCCCCTTTCCCCTTCCTTTCCCTGACCACCCTTCCTTTTCCTTCCTTACACACTTCTTATCTCCCTTTCCTCCTTCCCATTGTCCTTTCCCTCTCCTCCTCTTCTCCCTTCTATTCCCCTGATTTCCCCTCTTTCCCTTCCTTCTCTCCACTCCTTTCCCTCTCCCTTCTCCTTCCTTTCATTCAACAATCTCTCTCTTCTCTTTTCCTCTCTTTAGCAATAATTCTCCTACACCCCTCTCTTACCCTGATTTTCCTTCTTCCTGCCCTCTCCTCCCCTCTTCTCTCCGTTCCTTCCCTCTCTCCCTCCTCCCTTCTGCCTCCCTCCACAGCACACAAACAATTCAAAAGACATTCCCCCGACTCCCCCAGCCAGCCTTTATGACCAGAAAACTCTCTCTCTCTCTCTCTCTCATCAAATGTTCCTCTTTCCCCCCTCTTCTTCACCATTCCTCCCTACCTTTCTCCCCCTTTTCTTCCTCCCCTGCCCTCCCTCCATCATCCTTTCTTTTTCTCCACCAAGCACCGCCTTCTCCTTCTCTTCTCTCTCCCCTTCTCCCCCTCTTTACCCTCCCTTCATTATTCTTCCTTTTCATCCCTTCTCTTTCCCCCCTGAATGTCTCTCCTCCCTACCTATCTCCCTTCCCTTCCTTGAGCACCCTTCCTTCCCCTCCTCTTTCCAACATACATTCTCCCTTTCATCCAGTAGGTTGCCCCTTCCTCTTCCCCTCACTTCCCTTCCCCTCCTCTAGTCTTGCCTTACCTTGTCCTCCTCTCCTCTCCCCTCCTCTTCCCACCAGACTTCCCCTCTCTTCCTCTTCCCCTCACTTCCCTTCCCCTCCTCTAGTCTTGCCTTAATTTGTCCTCTCCTCTCCTTTCCTTTCCTCTCCTCTCCTCTCCCCTTCCCACCATATTCCTGTCCCTTCTCCCTTCTTCTCCTTCCCTCCACTCGTCTCCTCCTTCCACAGCACATACACAATTCAACAAACACTTCCCTTGCTCCCTATATGGGCACAAAACTTTCCTTCTCTCCCTCCCTTTGCCAATCAACACCTTAACACCAATGGGCCTCTTCCCCCTATCTGCCTACATTACACCGGTTTCCCTGGCTACACCATTTACTCTTTATTCTCTCTCTCTAAAAATATATATATATATATATATATATATATATATATATATATATATATATATATATATATATATATAAATAATAATATATAACTACATTTTTTTCGATCCTTCCCCCTATCTGCCTACATTACACTGGTTTCCCTGGCTTTACACAATTTATTCTTTATTATCTATCAAACAAATTTTAAAAAAATGATAAATAACAACATTCCTTCCGATCCTTGTCTCAAAAATGCCCCAGTAAAAATGTTGTATGTCTATTCCATGCCTAAAAAATATTCAATCTCTTTAAAAAACTAAATCCCCCCCCCACAAAAAAAAAAAACTCTACTCCTGAAAATATATAAATAGCACTATAAACAAACAACACATTATATCCCTCGCCTTTAATAAAAACAAATCCATTTCCCCAGGGATATATTCCTACTATGGACCTATTAATACTATGGACCTGTTTTCCCACTACCCACCCACCCACCAACCAAGCCTGCCCGGTCACCCCAGCCCCTCTGATCACCCCACCAATCCGACCCGTTGTAGCAAATAATATAGTTGTACAAGAAAAAACTCTATGGTAACTGGCTGCCACGTTTCCACCATGTTGACTGGATAATTTCTGTTTAGTCCTAACCTTGGCCATCAAAGGCGCCACTTTAGCAACTGTAATGTACACATCTATATTCGCAGTATAAAGAAAAAAAATCACCTGCTTGAGCTGTTTGGGTGTAAGTATCTACCTCTATTTCTATAAAGGACAGACCAACTTTCTTTTATTATATATGAATAACTCAAACTCTTTAAAAAATATATATACAACCTGCTCTCTTACTAAAAGTTGTCCAGACTCAACAATGTAATCATTCCCTTTGTTCCAGAATAAAGCTAAACATTACTCCTTTATTCAGGTACAAAATGATCCCTATATATCCACTAGTAAAGCCGTACGGTACATATAATACAGAGAAAAATAAATTACATACGTCCCCCTTCTAAGATACAGGTATACATTCTCTTCCTTAATAATTGATATAAACACATTTCCTCCTTACTCTCAATCGCATAAGAAATAAATTACTCGTTTTCTGTGGACTATTTGAGGTTGGAGGAAGGGTGACTTGTGAATTTGACTGGTTTTTACTGGTGTGCTTTGTGACTCTCTCTCTCTCTCTCTCTCTCTCTCATTATTCCTGTCTCCTTCCTTCCTTCATGACTGTCTCGTATCATCCATCCTGCTATCTCTCTCTCTCTCTCTCGTTCTATTTCTTTTCCATTTACTTCCGTCCCCTATCCATTCCGTTTGCTTTCATTCACACTTTTTCTCCTCTCTCTCTCTCTCTCTCTCTCAATTTCCTTCCCCTTCCCTTTCCTCCCGGCGCGTTATTGCTCCGTTCACGATTATTGAAAGGAATAACTTTTGGCATTGTCAGAGTGATGCAGTTCCCCCTTCACGGCAGATTGACCCCCATCTTCTTTTTGTCTTTCTCCCATTTTCTTTTTTTTTTCTCAATTCTGTTTTTTTCTCACGTCATGGTTTTCTTCTTGTCTTTCTCTCAGTACTGAATGTTTTGTTTCATTTTTCCGCGTGTGTGTGTGTGTGTGTGTGTGTGTGTGTGTGTGTGTGTGTGTGTGTGTGTGTGTGTGTTTTAGGAGGGCTTTCTTCCATTTTTGTGTTTTCTTTGTCTATTATCCTTTTATTTTTTTTTTCTGTCATTCCCTCACCTGCTTTTATTTCTGTTTTTCTCCGATTTTGTTTCTCCCTCTGTTTCTCTTTTACGTCTTTGTTTCTTCCTTTATTGTCCTCCTTTTTCTTCTCCCGGCACTCCGCGACTTTTTCTTTCATCTCCCCCTTTGCTTTTATCTGTGTCCATCTCTCCCTCTTTCACTTTCTCTCTCACACACGCGTTGTTGTTATCCTCCATACACCTTCACTTACCTCCCTCCCTCTCTCACTCTCCATGCTTCGCTTCTCATACTCTTGCAATACACTTCTCTTTCTTTTTCCATTCTCTCTTCCTCTCTTTCTCAAATAACTCCACGTGTAGGCAAATAAAAAACGTTTAGTCAGGAAATAGCTCCCGAAACGTTCACATCTCGTCTTCTTATGTAACCTAACCACCTCCTCCTCCTCCTTCTTCTTCTCCTCCTCCTCCTCCTCCTCATCATCATCATCATCATCCCTTCCCTCCTCACACACCTCTCCTCCTTTACTATCCCCCTTCTTTCCTCACTTTCCCCATCCTTCTCTCTCTCTCTCCCCTTCCTCTTCTCCCTGATCATCTCAACTCATCCTCTTTTCCCCACACCTCCTCTTCTCCCCACCCCATCTTTCCCATTCTCATTCCCTCACTGCCCCCTCATCCCAGTCCTTTCATTTATCTCTCTTCTCTTCTCCCTTTCCCCTTCCTCCCCACCTCTCTTCATCCATACTCTCTAATTCCTCCTCCCTTCTCCTCTCCTCAACTTCTTTCGTCTTCGCCTCATCTCCTCTCTTCCTACCTCCTCCTCCTCGCTCCATTTCTCTCCTCTCTTTCCTTTCTCTCTCCACTTCCCTCCTGTTCCTCCTCCTCCTCGCTCCATTTCTCTCCTCTCTTTCCTTTCTCTCTCCACTTCCCTCCTGTTCCTCCTTCTCCTCCTCCCCTCACATGTCTCAACGACCCTCCCTTCCCTGTTCCCCCTCTCACCCTTCCTCCTCCTCCTCACTCCCCTCTCCTCCCCCTCAACCCTCTCCCTCCCTGTCCTTGCCAGACAACTGTAACAACCCCACCAGTATCCCTAATTTATCAGCCTCCCCTCAACCCCCCACCCCCTCCTTCACCCCTTCCACTCTCACCCCCTCCCTCCCCTCACCCCACGCCCCTTCCCTTTCTTCATTCCCCTACCCTTCCCTCCCTTCATCCCCTCTCCATCTCTCCCTCCTCTCAACCCAATCTCCCTCCCTCCTTCATTCCCCTACCCTTCCAGTCACCACCCCATTTCCCTTTCTCCCTCTCTTCATCCCTCCCTCCCCACTCTCACCCCCTCCCACCACCACGATCTTTACCCACCCCTTCCTCCACATCCCCCTCCCCCTTCCACCACCACTATCATCATCACAACCTTAACCCCGCCTGTCAAATGAGGTCTTTTTATATATCATTCCTGCTGTCATCCTTTTCTCTTTTTTTTTGTCATGTGAAGATGGGGGACAAGCAATCTCCAATAATTCTTTCTGTGCGTGGAATTCTCTTTTATTTTCTTCTTATTGTTCAACGACATTCTTATTTACTGTTCAACATCACTTTTTTCTTATTTATTATACAACGACTCCTCCTTTATTCATATTGTTCAACGCCTTCTCTCTTATCCAATTCTTTTTTACTGTTCAACGCCTTCTCTTTATTTCAGTCCTATTTGCTGTTCAACATCTCTTTTATTCTTATTGTTCAACGACGACTCTTTTTTTTCTTATTCACTGTTCAACGACTCCTCTTTTTTCTTATTTATTGTTCAACGACTCCTCTTTTTATTCTTATTTATTATTCAACGACTCCTCTTTTATCCTGATTTATTTTTCAACGACTCCTCTTTATTCCCTTCTTATTTATTGTTCGACTCCTCTTTTTTCTTATTTATTGTTCAACGACTCCTCTTTTTTCTTATTTATTGTTCAACGACTCCTCTTTTTTCTTATTTATTGTTCAACGACTCCTCTTATCTGATTCTTATTTTTTGTTCAACTCCTCTTTTTTCTAATTTATTGTTCAACGACTTCTCTATTATTCATTCTTACTGTTCAACGATTCATTTACTTTGGGGAGACATTTTATACCATGAGATTTGAACACTGCCAAAACTCTCTCTCTCTCAACGCCCATGTTCACAGTGCATACCCATCCCTCCCTCCCTCACCACCTTCCTTCCATCCATCCTTCCTTCCATTCATCCATCCATCCATGCATCCTTCCATCCATCCTTCCTTCCATTCATCCATCCATCCTTCCATCCATGCATCCTTCCTTCCTTCCTTCCATCCATCCATCCATCCATCCTTCCTTCCTTTCTTTCTTTCTTTTCCTTCCTTCCTTTCATCCTTCCTTCCTTCCTGACTTTACAGTATCTTTCATCCTTCCCTCTCACACCCACTAAATCCTTGTTCACACTAGTCCTCTCTCCTTCTCAGTCTTTCAGTGGCGTACAGTGTTTTCTTAGTATCAATCCTTCCTTCCTTCCTTTATAACCGTACAGTTTCTTTCATCCTTCATTCTTACACCCATTAAAAGCCTTGTTCACACTAGTCCTCTCTCCTTATCAGTCTCTCAGTGGCGTACAGCTCTCTATTAGTATCAGTCTGGAATCTCTATGTAACCCGCTTCACGCTACAGTTCAAGACATACAGGTTACCCACACTTCATCTTTACCTGTGAATACAAAGACTAAATTACCTGAGGCCAATTTGCAAGGTGAGTTAATACTGTAAGATCATCGAGGAATTAAATGCTGTTCTTTAATCACCACAGCACTGAGAGAGAGAGAGAGAGAGAGAGAGAGAGAGTGAATCGAGCTTTACGGAGGCGCCTTAACTGAGAGGCTGAGGAGAGAACAGAGAGGAAGTCAAGAGGAAGGCTAGGAACTGAGAGGGAAAATCAAGAGGAAGGCTAGGAACCGAGAGGGAAAATCAAGAGGAAGGCTGGGAACCGAGAGGGAAAATCAAGAGGAAGGCTAGGAACTGAGAGGGAAAATCAAGAGGAAGGCTGGGAAGTGAGAGGGAAAATCAAGAGGAAGGCTAGGAACAGAGAGAGGGAAAATCAAGAGGAAGGCTAGGAACTGAGAGGGGAAATCAAGAGGAAGGCTAGGAACTGAGAGGCGAAATCAAGAGGAAGGCTAGGAACCGAGAGGGGAAATCAAGAGGAAGGCTAAGATATGAGAAGAAGTCAAGAGGAAGGCTAAGAAAGGAGGGCCTGGCATGATGAGAGATGAATAGGAAGGAGAGGATCGAGAAGGGAAATCAAGAGGAAGGCTAAGATATGAGAGGAAGTCAAGAGGAAGGCTAAGATATGAGAGGAAGTCAAGAGGAAGGCTAAGATATGAGAGGAAGTCAAGAGGAAGGCTAAGGGGAGGGTGACCTGGTATGAGAGATGAATGAGGTCAGAACAGAGAGGTCATTTCATCTTCAAACAGAAATGAGGGGAGATGCCATGAGGGGAGGCGGTGGCGCCTGAGAGGGGTGCATATGATGAGAGGTGGTGTGTGTGTGTGTGTGTGTGTGTGTGTGTGTGTGTGTGTGTGTGTGTGTGTGTGTGTGTGTGTGTGTGTGTGTGTGTGTGTGTGTGTGTGTGTGTGTGTGTGTGTGTGTGTGTGTGTGTGTGTGTGTGTGTGTGTGTGTGTGTGTGTGTGTGTGTGTGTGTGTGCACCGTTCATTTATTGATTTATTCTGCATACTACTTCTTCATTATCACCTTTTCCTTACTGATTTTTTTCATTTCTCCTTTCAATATCCTCCTGTGTATTCTTAAAGCAAACTATGACAATATCAAGACGATACGCAAAAGAAAGATGTTAAGGTATAAAATGTAAAATGAATCGCTAAAGAAGAGGTGTTAGGAAGATACGGCAAATATCACGGGAGGAAGACTTACCGTCCCTGACAAAACTGGGTCTCTCTCTCTCTCTCTCTCTCTGCCGAACTCGCAAAAGGACCCTTCAAGGACTTTCACCCTCTTCCTCTTCCTTGTGGCCCTTTGTACATCTACGTCCGCTGTGATTACTAGGGCAGATGAAGGTTTTGATGTTTCTCCTCTGTTGTCTTGCGTGTGCGTGTGTGCGTGCGAGGAGGAAACACAAGACTGCGAGGGTACGAGTATGTCTGCGGGAAGTGTGTGTGTGTGTGTGTGTGTGTGTGTGTGTGTGTGTGTGTGTGTGTGTGTGTGTGTGTGTGTGTGTGTGTGTGTGTGTGTGTGTGTGTGTGTGTGTGTGTGTGTGTGTGTGTGTGTGTGTGTGTGTGTGTGTGTGTGTGTGTGTGTGTGTGTGTGTGTGTGTGTGTGTGTGTGTAGCATAATCATAACAGAACAAGGAGGATGTTCGTGTTTATGTGTATAATTCCGTGTTGGAGAGAGAGAGAGAGAGAGAGAGAGAGAGAGGGAGAGAGAGAGAGAGAGAGAGGGAGAGAGAGAGAGAGAGAGAGTAGCTAACAAGGCGCCTAATTATTCAAGAAGACCAAGGTACAAGCTAATTAACCTCATTTAACTACCTGTACGTCTGGATACCTGGCTGAGTAATTATGTGTACAGGTGTATGTGTGTGTGTGAAGAGGTGTTCGGGGTTGCGGAGTAGGCTAGAGGTAGAGGTCGGGTTGAGGGGGGAGGGAAAGTTGGGGGAAGGGGAGGATGGTGAAGAGGTAGGGTTGGATGTGAGGCAAGCTAAGGGAAGGAAGAGGGGAAGCGTTGAAGGGAAGTGTTAGAACTGGGGAAGGTGGGGAAGGGATGGGAAAAACTGAGACGGGTGGAGGATGTCAGGAGACGGCGGGGGGGGGGAAGAGGCGGGGAAAGTCAGAGAATGGGGAGGGAAAGTTAGGATGGGGAGGGGGATAGTGGAGTAGGAATGGATGAAAGTGGGGAAAGAGCTGGGGAAAGTTAGAGAGGGTGGGGGAATGCGGAGAATTGTGGAGGAAGGTGAGGAAGAGCTGGAGGAGGGGATGGAGAAGGTGGGGAGGGAATGGAGAAGGTGAAAAAGGGATGAAGAATATTGGGAAGAGGTGAAGGTGAAGAAGGGATGAAGAATGTTGGGAAGGGGTGGGGAAGAGGCGGGGAAAAGTGGGGAAGAGGTGGGGAAAGGGTAGGAAGGTAGGGAAAAGCAGTAATTATCTCAAGGACCTTGTTGGAGTCGGGGTCAAGACAAGGTTATGGACAAACTTAAGACGTGCGGTAATGAGGTCAAGTCTGAGTTACACCTTCATTTACCACTTTTTTCACCCGTCACGCACACGATTACCATTAATTAATTCACCTTCATTTATCAACATATATGCGTAGTTATTAGGAACTCTGATCTAATCACTAACCTAACTTTACCAACATCGAGGATATGTTATTAAGAACGGTAGGCTTGTAACTAATCCAGCCTCATTTATCAACTAACTGCAAACGGTCTACTCTTAATTTACACTTATCAATACACAGATGAAGTTACTGGGGACACTGATCTAATAACCAATCCAACCTTATCCACGAACACACATGGACTGTCAGAAGCACTTATAACTAATTCATCCACATTTATCAACATATCAAGGCTCAGTTATCAGGCAAGGTGACCTAATTAGGTGAAAGGCTGGATTAACTTGTACCCCATTTATAATACCCAGTAAAAAAAAACATGATCAATAAATAGTTTAAATGTACCCCACTATACATTCCGCAATCAGTAACGAAATAGGAAGATCCGATTTCGTTATTGTCCATTTTGTGTTGCAATATCAAAGAAAAAAGTAATGAATGATTGCCTTCCCTTTAGAGATACGAGGTTTTACCCTTGTGATATCGTTGTCTCACTCATTCACTCTTCTACTTTATCTTTTCACGTCATTCTTGATTTTGCTCTTCTCATTCTCTGCTTGTCCTCCTTTACCCTAACTCCATGCCTTTCCCCCACCTACTACGTCCCCCGACCCTCTACGCCCCCACCCACCTCCACATTATTCACCCCTACTCCATACAACCCACACCCACCCACAGGATATCCACAATCACTCACACACTCCCCCACCTATACAAAGGTTACTCCCCCACTCCTTAGCCCCCCTACCCCCTCCACGTTATTCACTCACCACACACACACAACACACCTGGGCAGCCCGGCACACACCTGTCCAAACAACGGCTTGCAGGTGTACGATGATGTAGCAGACAATATTTGGCAAGCTGGAAAAGGGTACTGTGAATTTAGATACACACACAATCAAACCCTGGGCAAACTATCCCCGAGAATGGAGATGGTGTAAACTTAACATAAAATATAAACGATTAGAAACTCCTCAGAGAACACGTATCTCCGCTGTCAATATATTTATGATTCACTGCTGTAACTCCTCATTCCTACCAGACGAATGCTTTTACGGAATCACATTCAATCGATCAATTCTTCTGTCTTTGTTTGCCATGTCACTGATTCTTAAGAGATCGCATACCTCCGTCAAAGCTACAGAAATTAATAATGTATACCTGCAAAAGGATTCGGATCTACCTCAAAATCTAATCAACTTTTCCTTGACCAACTGCCCATCTATCCACCAAATTTCACTAATGGCTGACAACAACTTTTAAAAGATATCTTGTAAACAGACAGACAGAAAGACAGAGACAGAGAAAATCAGACAGACGAGCAGATACATGGATATATAGATAAAAAGATGGACAGACAGATAAATAGAGAGACAGATATAGACAGACAGACAGAGAGGTATGGATAGACAGATAGATATAGATAGACAGATAGATAGATAGACAGACAGACAGACAGACAGAGAGGTATGGATAGACAGAGAGGTATGGATAGACAGATAGATATAGATAGACAGATAGATAGATAGATAGACAGACAGACCTGGATGAACACATGACGCCTAACCTCCTCCAACTTCGCAGGTGGAGGTAATTTAGAAAAACCACCTGTCAAAGCAAAATCTTGGAGGTGTTTAACGATACTGCATAAATCAATTTGCTATTAGAAGTTGCTAGGACTGTGAATTAGATACATTGAAATTATTCCTTGTATAAACTAGTCTCTAAACCTAAACGAAACTTACTATTAAAGAGAGAGAGAGAGAGAGAGAGAGAGAGAGAGAGAGAGAGAGAGAGAGGAAAAAAAAGTACGTACTTGGATCCGCCCGGCTATATCAGTGCCTCCACGTGAAGGCTCCCCTATCCCGCACCATCGCTCACTATTAAACCCTTAAATGCCTGGGTTACGACAATTTCCAGAATAAATAGCAACTGGGCCGTCGTTACGATTAGCAAGATAGTGAATTATGTACACGAAATAATAATCGTATGAACGAAATGCGGAATACGATTAAAAAAAAAAAAGTATGCTGATTGCGAAGGAAGTCAGGTTGGAGGAGTTATGGGAAGGGGAGGGAAGGGGAGGGAAAGAGGGGGAAGGAGGAAGAAAGTGGAGGAAGGGGAAGGGGGAGGGAGGGAAGGAGTGAGAAAGTGGAAGGAGGAGGAAAGAGGAAGAAGGTGAGGTGGAAGGACGTGGAAGAAGAGGAGGGGGGAAGGAGGAAGAAAGTGGAGGAAGGGGAGGGAGGAGGGGAAAGGGGAGGGAGGGAAGGGGAGTGAAAAGGAGAATGGGGAGGGGGGGGAGGAGGAGTGGGAAAAGCAAAAAAAAAAAAAAGGACGAGGAAAAGGAGAATGAAAGAGAGGGGAAGGAGGGAAAGGAGGGAATAGGAGGGGAAGGAGGGAAAGGATGGAATAGGAGGGGAAGGAGGGAAAGGAGGGAAGAGGAGGAGAAGGGGGGAAAGGATGAAAGAGGAGAAGAAGGATAAGAGAGTACAAAGGAGTACAAAGGAAAGCAAACAGCAACAAACCTAATGGTCTTTTCGAGGCTGCTTGTTACAGAGAAGACTATGATGTCTAATTCTACAAGCTGAAGGTAAGGATAGTAAAACAAGGGAGGAGAAGAGACGAGGAGGAGGAGGAGAAGGGAGCAGAGAGAGGTATGGACGGAAGGGACGGAGAGAGAGAAAGGGATGGGAGAGAGGAGAGAAGGAAACAATTGAGAGGATAGAAGAGGGGGAATGAAGTAATGTAGGGAATGTAGGCATAAAGGGTAAAGTGGAGAAAGAAAGTGGGGTGGGATAGGAGGAGGAGGAGGAGAAAGGGAATGGATGGAAAGGTAGAGGAGATGGGAAACAGAGGAAAAGGGAGAAAGGAAGAGTGGATAGAAGAAGGGAAAAGAGTGGAAGGGGGTCGTAAGGGGGAGAGGATGGGAAAGAGAAAGAGGAAGTAGGGAGAGGGAGAAAAGAGGAAGAGGGAAGGAAGAACGACGAGAGAAGGAGAGGAGAGGACAGGAAGGTAGGGGATGGAGGGGAATGGGGGAAGGAGGGAAGGGAGAGGGAAGGAGAATGGAAGAGAGGGAGAAAACTGGGAGAGAGAAGGGGACAGGGGGATGAAGGGCCGGGTAAAGGGAGGGAGAAGGAGAAGAGAGGAGAAAAAGGAGGAAAGGAAGGCAGGGGAAAAGGAGGAGAGGAGAAAAAGGAGGGAAGAGGAAAGGAGGAGAGGAGAAAAAGGAGGGAAGAGGAAAGGAGGAGAGGAGAAAAAGGAGGGAAGAGGAAAGGAGGAGAGGAGAAAAAGGAGGGAAGAGGAAAGGAGGAAGAAGGAGGAGGAGGAGAAAGAGGAAGGAAGGGGAGAACGAAGAGAGCGGGAGGGACGGAAGGGAGAAGAAGGAAAGGAGAAAAAAGAGGAACGGAGGGGAGGAAAGAGGAAGGAGGGGAGGAGGGGAGGGGGAGGGAGGAAAGAGGAGAGGAGGAAGGAGGGGAGGAGGGGAGGGGGAGGGAGGAAAGAGGGGAGGCGTGTTGGGCTGCCGCAGAGGAAATGAATCTTTGGGAATTTATACCACACGACGGCCTGTGTGTGTGTGTGTGTGTGTGTGTGTGTGTGTGTGTGTGTGTGTGTGTGTGTGTGTGTGTGTGTGTGTGTGTGGAGTGGTGGCAGGGGTTCTGTGTGAGGGAGAGAGGTAGTGTGTGTGTGTGTGTGTGTGTGTGTGTGTGTGTGTGTGTGTGTGTGGAGTGGCGGCAGGGGTTCTGTGTGAGGGAGAGAGGTAGTGTGTGTGTGTGTGTGTGTGTGTACGCTACCGTTTATCCGGGAATGGAAGGGAGGAGGGCGAGGGAGGAAATGGAGAGAGGAAAAAGATGGAAAGATGCAGGGAGCGGGCGTGGAGGAAAGGAAAGAAGGAAGGAGAAATATGAGGATGGAGGGAAGGCAGGATGAAAGAAGTGTGATGCTGCAAGGAAGGAAGGAGAAATGTATGGAGAGAAGGGAGGAAGGAAGAGCTAAAAAAAAAAAAAAAAAAGGAAACGAGAAATATGAGTAAAGGCAGGAAGGAAGGAAGAAAGGAAGGAAGGCAGGAGGGAGGGAAGGAAGGGACGAACAGTATGAGATGAATGAAGGAAGGATGGAAGGAAGGGTGGGAGGGAGGAAAAGCATGAGAGAAGAGGGAAGGAAGGAAGGAAAGAAATGCGATGACTGACGGACACTGGAAAAGGAAATATGAATAATAAAAATGAAAGAAAAACAGAGCAAAGAAAACAGTGACAAAAGGAAAAGTAAAGAAGAAAATGGTTATAAGAATTTACAGAAAGTTACATAAATTTACACAGAGCACACAGACCTTATGGGCTTTACGTGGACAGGCTCTCTCTCTCTCTCTCTCTCTCTCTCTCTCTCTCTCTCTTTTAATGCAAGGAAGAAGGACGTAAAGGCTAGAGGTCCACAACATAGGTCCCTCCACGAAAAAACAAAGACAAGATAACAGTCAGCCAAGTTCAAGAAAAAAGAAAGATTTATTTTTAACACATTCTGATGGAGAGGAGGGACTTGCAAGGAGGGGAACTGGAAAAGAAAACAAGGAAATAGATGAAAAAGATGGTGAAGGAATTGTGAAGAATGTATATAGGAAAGAGAAGCGATGGAAAGATGAGAAATGGACAACTGAAAGAACATTGAGGGCAGAAAATGAGACACGTTAGAAAAAAGGAAAAACAGAAAGCAATGTAGACGGAAAGATAAAATATTGTCAGTAAGAAGGGTTAGTAAGGGGAAGGGAAGAGAGAAGGGAGGCTGATAGGGACGTGGGAGAGGAACAGAGGGCGGTAGGAGGGGAGGAAGTTGCGTAACAGGGACAAAAGGAGAAGGGGGATGAAGGGAAGAGAGGCACAAGGAGGAAGAGGATAGGGAAGATGGTTGAGGAGGAGGGCGGTAGAGTTGGAAGGGGGAGAGGAGGCAGAGGAGAGGAAAGGATGAAGAGGAAGGGGGAGAGAGGCACATGATATGGAGGGAGGAGAGAGGCAGAGGATAGGGAACGATATTCAGGAAGAGGAAAGAAGGTACGATAAGTGAAGTGCGAGGAGGGAGGTAGAGAAAAGGGAGAAGGGAGGTAGAGAAAATGGAGGAGGGAGGTAGAGAAAAAGAAGGGAGGTAGAGAAAAAAGGGAGAAGGGAGGTAGAGAAAAAGGAGGGAGGTAGAGGAAACGGGGGAGGGAGGTACAGAAATGGGAGAAAGGGGGTAGAGAAAAAAGGGAGGGAGGGAGGTAGAGGGCGGGGGGAAGCACCTTTTCTGAGGCACAAGGCGAACCTGCCCTCATAAACATCAGGATGAATTAGGGGAAAAAAAAAGTTAATTGCCCATTAGCAGGAGCAATTTAGCCCATTAATAGAAGATTGTGAGGTCTAAAGATAGCAAGGTCAGGTCAGGGAAGAGGAGGTCTGACCTGTTAAGACCCGGAATCCCAGGTCAGAGGTCATAGAAAGTAATTAGGAAGCATTTATGAGGGAAATTAAGCCAATGAATCTTGCTAATGATCTGTTTAGCACCTTCTATGTGATGATTTTTTTCCACTTACTTCTAACTACTTAAAGATTATTTCACTCAGATCCTTCCTTTTTCACTACACATCCTTCCTCCTTCACTACCAGATCCTTCCTCCTTCACTACTACACATCCTTCCTCCTTCACTACTACACATCCTTCCTCCTTCACTACTAGATCGATCCTCCTTCACTACTATAGATCCTTCCCCCTTCACTACTATAGATCCTTCCCCCTTCACTACTACACATCCTTCCTCCTTCACTACTAGATCCTTCCTCCTTCACTACTACACATCCTTCCTCCTTCACTACTACACATCCTTCCTCCTTCACTACAACACATCCTTCCTCCTTCACTACTACATCCTTCCTCCTTCACTACATATCCTTCCTCCTTCACTACTACACATCCTTCCTCCTTCACTACAACACATCCTTCCTCCTTCACTACTAGATCCTTCCTCCTTCACTACAACACATCCTTCCTCCTTCACTACTACACCTTCTTCCTCCTTCACTGCTACACATCCTCTTTCACTATACATCCTTCCTCCTTCACTACTAGACCCTTCCTCCTTCACTACTACACATCCTTCCTAAGCTGAAAACAAGTCGTCTAGAGGCTGCTACTGATGTATTTTTTTCTTCCTAACAGACGATTTTACTGGACTCAGGAAAGTTCACTCGTGCTGAAGGGGCTCATAAATGCTACAGTAGTGCCTCAGTCTTCCATTTCGAAAACATATATTCTAAGCTAAGTAAAATCGTCGGGGGAAGGCAAGAACAAGTTTTTTGAAGGCGACACCAGAATGAAGGGGTGAAAAACTTCAGAACCCATTTCATTATTATTATTTATTTACAAACTTTAATGCCCCCAACATTATGACACACCTCCTGTCCCGGTTACCTCACGCAGATTATATATATATATATATATATATATATATATATATATATATATATATATATATATATATAAACAACGTTAATTCACCCTTTGACACATCGTTACAGTTTATTCTTGCTATCTCCAGACAAATAAATTATTTATTATGACGGGGTTAGCATGTCTCGGAAAAACACATCACAATCTGATTTCTCCACCTCACCTCAATAAAATCGTCTGTCTGAAGATATTACGAATAAAGCGAAAAATAAGATCCCAGGTAGAAACAGACCCGTGCAGAACGTTAACAAGATTCTGTTTGTCTTCTGGTAACCTCAAGACAAACACACACGTAGGACACCTATCGCATGCAAAAACCCATCAGAATGTAAAAGTCGACTGTAATGAGCTTCTTGGGTCACATCTCAAGGAAGTCTGGTGTCTCGCTGTCGTCTTGCATTGCCAATATGTCTCTCGGGAAGGAAGGAGTACTAGCATTTTAATTTTTCATGGCCTGAGGAGTCTGTTTCAATTACCTTTTAAGTCTGTTTCTACGGGTACGGTTCCCTTAAGAATAATAATAATAAATAATAATAAAAATAAAATATGAAATAGAAATGAGAGCGAATCATTACAAAAAAGGGGAAACCGAGTAATTAATTATACATATCCTCAAGAAACACTAACAAATTAACAGTAGTCTACAGCACACACACACACACACACACAATACACGTAGCACACACCTTAAAATCCCTGCGAGGCGATCCGACCTAAATACTAACTCTTTAAACTTATCATAAAAACTGGGGAAAAAAAGAACAATAGAAGGCTCTCTCCCCACCCTCCAAACCCTCCGGCATTTAATTACAGGAAAAATAAATGAAACGTTGCGCCTTGTAGGAATGAAAAGCCTGAAGGAAAGGAAGGAGGAAAATTAAAGTCAAGGTGATGTGGATGAGGAGGAGGATGGAAGGGACGGAGAAAGTAAAAGGGATGGAAGAGGGGAGAAAAGGTAACAGTTGAGAGGAGAGGAGGAGGAGGAGGAGGAGGAAGCAAGCCACTCCACAGCCTCAAATAAGCACAGTGTAAGGTTGGAAGATCACAAAGGATTCCACATGACAGGATCAGAAGCGAGACCAAACACCAGAACCACGGCAGGGTGTGTGTGTGTGTGTGTGTGTGTGTGTGTGTGTGTGTGTGTGTGTGTGTGTGTGTGTGTGTGTGTGTGTGTGTGTGTGTGACATAGATACACAGAGAATACTGATCAAACAATTCTTTCTAGGTGGATGGACCTTATGAGGACGGCAAGATGTACTTCTTAATTACTGGTGAGAGAGAGAGAGAGAGAGAGAGAGAGAGAGAGAGAGAGAGAGAGAGAGAGAGAGAGAGAGAGAGAGAGAGAGAGAGAGAGAGAGAGAGACCATACGTAAAGAAAATGACAGGAAAAAAAAAAAGATACAACTCAAAGCCAAATAAATAAATAAATAACACAAATAATAAAAAGGGAGACGCAAATATTGAATTAAAAACAAAAATACACACACACACACAAATATCCCTCCCTCCCTCTCCACACGGAACCCCTGCTCCATCTCCCTACACACACACACACACACACACGACCGCAGGAGGACACAGGAGACCAAAAGGTTGACAGGGAAGGAGGCTAGGTCAGCGGGGGTCTCATAATTTCAGCAGTATATGTCAACATCCTGACTTGACCTCACCTGACCTGACCCCTGGCACGCTTTATGATGAGTTTGGGGTCAGTGAAGGGAGGAAAGAGGAAATTGGGAGAGGAAGGAGGGAGGAAAGAAGAGGGAAGTAGAGGAAAGAGGGAGGAGTGAAGAAGGAAGTAGGGTAAAGAGAGGAGAGAAGGGAAAGGGAGGAAAGAGGAAATAAAGGAGAGGAAGGAGAGAAGAGGGAAGTAGAGGAAGGAGGGAGGAACGAAGGAAATAGGGGAAAGAGATGAGAGAAGGAAAAAGGGTATAAAAGAGAGGCACGGAGGAAGGAAAGATGGGAATAGACTAAGGAGGGAGGACAGGGGAAGGTAATAGAGGAAGGAGAGGAGAGAAGGAAAAGGGAGGAAGGAGGAAATAAAGGAGAGGATGGAGGTAGGAAAGTATATGAGAACCGAGTAAGAAGGAAGGACAGGAGAAGGAAATAGAGGTCAGAGAGGAGACAAGGAAAACGGAAGGAAAAGAAAATAAAGTCGGGGAATGACGCAGGAGAGATGGAGGAAACAGACTAAGGAAGAAGGACAGAAGAAGGAAGTAGAGAAAAGAGATAGGAGATAAGGAACAAACCTGGAAAATTACCGCTAGGAAAGAGGTATGAGGGAAGGAAAAAGAAGGAAATAATGATGAGGAAAAATAAGGAGGGAAGAGAAGCGAAGGAGAGAAGCAGGAAGGAAAGGAAAAGGAAGGAAATAATGGAGAAGAAAGAGGCAGGAAGAAAGGAAAGAGAAGAAAATAATGGAAGATGAGTGGGATCGAAAAACAAAAGAATGGAATGCAAGGAAATAAAAAAAAAATGGATCAGAGAATTAAGGGAGGAAGCGGTTGGGTAAGAAGTCGTGGAAGAAGGAAGGAATAAGGAGGATACAGTGAATGAATGAAGGAAAATGACCAATGATAGCTGACACACACACACACACACACACACACACACACACACACACACACACACACACACACACACACACACACAGAGGGGAGGGAGGAAGGAGAATGGAGGAAGAAATAGGACAAAAAAGTCTGATGAGAAAATAATGAGATTAAAAGAAACTGGAAGCAAATGGAAAAGCGAACGGAAAGCATGACAACCACAATCCAGGAAAAAAGTAAATATATAAATAATGTAATGAAACCAATACACACAAATACCACAGTCGAAACAATGACATTAAATAACATACATCAATAACACGACCACAATCACCATACCCATCAAGAACATAGCTACAATAACCAGATCATGAACAAAAAAATCACCATAGCACAATTACCTCAAATCACCCAAAATAAATTTCCTACAACCAAACTCATGACAAATTACATGTCACCACAATCGTCGCCAGCGTAAGAAAGAACATCACATTAAAGAAAATAAACACACACACACACACACACACACACACACACACACACAACCACTCTTGTACCACCATCTCAATCTTCACCACCACCACCATCACCATACACACACACACACACACACAACTACCACTCCTGGACCACCAACTCAATCTTCACCACCACCACTATCACCACCATCATGCCAATCACCATCCTCCATCACCACCACCACTTCTTCATCGATCGCATCACCTACACTCCATCCTAGATCTAACCTTTATTCTGTGACCCTTGCCCTTCTTCTCGTTGTTTTAGGAAGCTCCCTAGCACCTTTTCCTTAGCGATTTATTTTTGGATACGCTGAGTTAATATCCATTTGTACGTTGTTTATGCAGAGTATGGCTATATTAGAATGATTTTTTTTTTTTTAGTGGATGGGAAACTCTATTGTGGAAAAGGTCATCAGAATTACAAAGTTAAGATATCTAGCCGAAGGAAAATATATGAAGGTTGGTAGACTGGAAATAGACAGGAAAAAGGGCATTAACATAGGGATATTTTGGTGAAGAGGGAAGAGGAAGGCGAAGAAGAAAGGGCAAGACAGGTGGTGACAGAGAAAAGAGAGACGGAAGGTGATGGCAGGAAGAAGCGAAGGAGGTGAGAATGGAGAGTGATACGCAGGAAATGATGGAAGGAGGAAGGAAGGAAGACAAAGGTGAGGAAGAGAGGAAGGGAAGAGGGAGAAGCAGGAAGAGGGAGAAGCAGGAAGAGGAAGGAAGATAAAGGTGAGGAAGAGAGGAGGGGAAGAGGGAGAAGCAGGAAGAGGAAGGAAGGAAGATGAAGGTGAGGAAGAGAGGAGGGGAAGAGGGAGAAGAAGGAAGAGGAAGGAGAAAAGAGAAGAGGGACGAGGAGGGAGGAGAGACATGAGGGAGGAGGAAGACACGGAGAAATGAAGGCGGATGAGAAATATGGAAGAAGCGATAAGAGACGACTGAGAAGGAGAGAGGGAAAGGATGATGGAGAGACGAGGGGAAGGAGAAGGACAAGATGGAAGGTGAGTGGGGAGATGCAGGTAGAAAATACTGCAATGAGGTAAAATGTAGGTAAAATGCAAGGGAGACAGGGTGGACCGGTGCTCTAAGTCTGGGGCTCTAAACAAACTCCATCTACCGGTCCGTACCAGCGATATGCCAAGCTGATACACACATTACAGCTACTAAAACACTTCTCTCTCTCTCTCTCTCTCGACAGGTACAGTACCATCCTATTTCACACCTGGCAGTGAGAGAGGTGGACTATTTTTGACTGTCTCTCCAAGGGGGTCTCGTTTTGCAGGGGAGATTATGGAGAGAGAGAGAGAGAGAGAGAGAGAGAGAGAGAGAGAGAGAGAGAGAGAGAGAATAATACAAGAACGAAGTGAAAAGGGAGATCACTGAATACACACACGCACGCACGCACGCACCGACCCACACACCCGCAAGCACACGTTTACGCACACACACGAGAGAGAGAGAGAGAGAGAGAGAGAGAGAGAGAGAGAGAGAGAGAGAGAGAGAGAGAGAGAACGAAGGATCCCACAAAAACAAAAATAACATACGGAGAACATGGTGGAGGGGGGGGGGGACACAGGGAACGAAAAAGAGAAAAAGAAAAAAAAGAAAGTACTATAAATTTGAGAAACGAAGAATTATGACCAAGTTTCCCCATTACCGTTCAAATTCCATCACTAGAGGGAGAGAGGGGGAGGGGAAATGGGGCAGGGGAGGGGAAATGGGGGAGGGGATGGGGGAGGGGGAATTGGGGGTGGGCGAGGGGAAATCGGCGAGGGGAGGGGAGGGGAGGGGAGGAGAGGAAGGAGGAATTAGGGTGGGGGAGAGAAAATGGGGGAGGGGAGGAGAGGGGAGAGGAGGGGAGGGGAGGAAGGGGGAATTGGGGGTGGAGGGGGAGAGGATGAGGGGAAATTGGGGTGGGGAAGGGGAGGAGTAGCTGAGGGAATGAAGGTGTGGGGAGGGGAGGAGAGAATGGGGGAATTTAGGAGTAGGGGAAGAGGGACTTGGGGGGGGGGTTAAGCCAAGGAAAGAAGAATGGGGGTGGGAAGGGGAGTAAGGGAAGGGGAAATGAGGGGAAAGGGGAGTTGAAACTTAGATAAGGGAGAGAGAGAGAGAGAGAGAGAGAGAGAGAGAGATCTTTAATTTTCTTTCCCTCACTCTCTTCCTGTATCTCTTCACCTCAACTGTCTTCCTTTTACTCTCTTTCTCCATTCTCTCTCTCTCTCTTTCTCTCAACACTTTTTTGTCATTCCCTTGCCCCTTCATCCCCTCCTTTCTCCCCTAATCTCTCTCTTTCCCTACCCTCTCCCTCTATCACTTTTTACAATCACACCCTCCACCCCCCTCTCCTTCTCTGCTCCTTCATCCCATCCTCTCTCTCTCCCTCCCTCTTCCTTCTTCTTCTTCTTCATCCCCTCCTCTCTTCTTTAATCTTTCTTCTCCACCCTCTCTCTCTCGATACCTGTCTTCATCCCCCCCCCTCTCTCTCCCTCTCTATTTCTCTCTTTATCTCTCTCTCTCTCACTATCAAATACCTCCTCCCTACCGTCTCTCTCAGCGCTCTCTCGGTCTGTAACACGATGCTCCTGCTGTTGCTGGTGATATTGGTGGTCTGCCATGGTGCTATTGTCTTGAGGGGTTCTATACAGACTGGAGGTGGTGCTAGCTCTCTCTCTCGCTCTCTCTCTCTCATATACACACACGCGTATAGGCCAATCAATCTATATACATAACTCTCTCTCTCTCTCTCTCTCTCTCTCTCTCTCTCTCTCTCTCTCTCTCTCATATACACACACGCGTATAGGTCAATCAATCTACATACATATTTGTCTGTCTACCTATCAATCAATCTGTTTATCTATCAACATGCAGTACACCGTTATCCAATGAAAGGAAGATAGATGGGAGAGGAGGGAGGGAAATGGAGTGGAGAGAAAGAGAGAGAGAGAGAGAGAGAGAGAGAGAAACACGTATGGGTTGGTTATATGATTACCACCCAGCGATGTAAATGGTTTCCTGGCTTATAGGAAACCATTAGGCTTGTCACTCAATGTAAAGCCACCTGAGAAGGAAAGAAGAGTAATAAATGTGACAGGCAAAATGGGAGAAATAGGATGAGGAGGGCAGACGCAGAGGAAGAACGATAAAGGTGAAAAAAGAAGTACGCAGCACTACATCAAGTGAGTGGATGATAGTCGCCACCATCTACCACCAGTGCCTATAAAATCTTTAACATATTCAATTCGTAAACTTAATTAAAACAATAAAATGTATATTAGTCCAATCGGGATTACCATAATTTATACGCATGAGGCGGGTACTCATCCTTCCACTCCTCAGTTCATCGTCTATCCTACTCTCTCTCTCTCTCTCTCTCTCTCTCTCTCTCACACACACACACACACACACACACACACACAAAACAGAAATAAACTACTGAAATATCTACTGAGGTCCCACACTCAACCCAAACTCAAAATAGTGTAACCTGTGTGACCACATTCGGCCTACCCTACTTAACTAAATCTTCCCATAAACTGCTCAAGCCTACAAATAAGCCTATCACTGCTCTTGGAAACCGGATGTAAATAATTCAGAGGATGAAGATTTATGCTGACATTTTGTAGTGGCTTAATGAAAAAATCCCACGAGAAGAGAGCATTAGTAGACGGTGGTATAGTGGACGAGGGACGAACAGAGGTAGAAGGTAAAGGTGGATAATGATAGGGTGGAGGAGGATAGGGACTGAAGCCTTAAACAGTGAAACGGAAGACAGTGAGTGTACATCGTGATATGGTGAAGTGTAGAGAAGATACAAAAAATTATAATAATAATAATAATAATAATAATAAAATAACAGAAGAATGTGTCAGAAAGTTAGTAGAGAGTGTTAGTAGGCAGTTGGTAGAAAGAGTTAGCAAGCAGTTAGTGGAAAGTGTTAGTAGGCGTTAGTGGAAAGCGTTAGTAGACAGAAGTATGGTGGACGAGGGTAGGACAGATACAAGACTTAGACGGTGAAACAGAAGACAGTGATGACAGAAAAGGGTAAGATGAAGGAAAACTCAAGCACAGACGAGGAAATAAAAGACAAAGAGACAGACGAGGAAATAAAGGAAAATTTTAAGACAATGATATGGGAGAAATGAAACACAAAACTAACATGCCTTTAGTGAGAGGATACAAAAGTTCACAGTAAAGAAAAAGAAAAATTACGTGGATATCTTTCATGTATGCAATTTACTGTCCTGGGAATTTAAAACCATGGTAAAGATTGTGTATGGCTCTCACTCTTTACATATTCTCTCTCTCTCTCTCTCTCTCTCTCTCTCTCTCTCTCTCAGCTCCACACACGTATCTCAGGTCTCTCGCTGTCTCATCCCATACCAATATTTATCTATCCTTCCTTCCAACGTCTATCTATCTATCCAACTACCCATCCATCACTTATCTATCACTATCTATCCATCTCTCACACACCCACGTCTCTCTCATCTCACACACACACATGCATATCTCAAGTCTCTCTCACTCTCACCCCTTTCCAACATTCAGGGACCCTTTCTCCCCCTACCCATCTATCTAACTATTCATCCATCTATCTATCCATCATCTAACTATCTATCTATTCATCTCACATCCACGCCCCTCTCTCAGCTCCACACACACATGCATATCTCAAGTCTCTCTCTGTCTCACCCCTTTCCAATATTCAGGGACCCTTTCTCCCCACGCCCATCCGTCACCATTTACGTCACAGCGAACACAGAGGACCCCGTCACAAATCCCTACCATCCCGTCACAAATCCCCACCCAGACGTACCCCCTCCCTTTCTCTCTCTCTCTCTCTCAAAATTCTCCCCACTCCTTCTGCCCCCTCTCACCCTGTATACTGCATACATCCTCGCCTCTCTCCTTCTTCCCTTTCTCTCTTTTTGTCCCTTTCCCTCTTACCCCTTTCCCTTTCAATCATCCCCCTCTTTTTTTTTTTTCCCTGCCTCCTCTCTCTTTCCCTCTGTCCCCCTCTCACCCCCTGCCTACTAACTCCCTCTACTGCAGTATTTCTCCCCCCCCCCTTGCTCTCTTTCTTCCCCTTCTTTACCATTCACTCACTTTCTCCTCCTACCCCCCACTTTACCGTACCTCTGAACCTTTCTCTCTCTCTCTCTCTCTCTCTCTCGAAACCACCGCAACGTCGCCGGGAAATGAAGCGAGACTTTGATTTGATTTGTGCCCTGAGGCGGAAGGAGGAGGACAGAGCGCCCGGACCCCCGTAAACCGAGAGAGAGAGAGGAGGTAAAATCGGTAATTCCTGGGACACTGAGTTAGTCCCCCCTAAAATAATAATAATAATAATAATAATAATAATAATAATAATAAACTTCAACCTACCGCAATTCAGGTCCAATTGTTAGTTTTTTTTTTTTTTTTTTTTTTTAATGAAAGGAGGACACCTGTAATATGGGAAACGGATTTTTTTTTTCTTGCTTCATTTGTTTTCTTCACTACCACCATTCTCGTCTACCACCTGTACATTCACTAACCACCATCATGTTCAGCAGCCACCACCACACTCAACTACCACAACATCCACATTCAACAGTCACCACCAACACCACCACAACACTCAACCATCATTACACAATCACTGTTACCACTACGACCACCACCACCACACTCAGCCACCACCACCACAACACTCAACCATCATTACACTATCATTATCACCACCACGCCATCACCTTCACTACCACTACACCCAACCACCACTACCACATCACCACCAACACCATCACCACCACCATAACCACATAGAGGGTCTGTCGCTACTCCCCTTCTCTTTACAGTTCACTCCCGAAAGATGCTGGTAGCTCTCTCTCTCTCTCTCTCTCTCTCTCTCTCTCTCAGTCTACACCTCAAAGAAAAAGCCGCTGAAAAGAATTCCAAGTGTGTGTGTGTGTGTGTGTGTGTGTGTGTGTGTGTGTGAGAGAGAGAGAGAGAGAGAGAGAGAGAGAGAGAGAGCAATGTTTACACTTCAGTACGGACCCTGGCCATCGCTGGTAATTCCACTGAGGGCCAAATTAAGGCTGTCATTTTGCGCCCTCCTGTCGTGCTGTCGCTTAGGGCTGTTGTTTGAAGCTTTTGGGTGGTTTCGGAGCTGTCATTTTGCGCCAGACTGTTGTTTCGCTAAGGAGAATTGTGTTTCCTTAAGATCTGTTTCACTTAAGATGTTTTGTTTAAGACTTGTTTCACTTTGTTTCACTTGATTTGTTTCGATTCTGACTTTTTCACTTTGTTTCACTTCATCTGTTTCGCTTAAGACTTGCTTAACTTTACTGATAATTAGTTTTTTCTCTATCAGTCTGCCTGTCGTTACCTGTCACTCTCTCTCTCTCTCTCTCTCTCTCTCTCTCTCTCACACACACACACACACACACACACACACACACACACACCAAAAATACAGCCATCAGAACCTGTTTGGCTCACGATTAATCAATTTTCAGGATCCAGTTTTCATCGTCATTCATTTTTCACGTCGGCTGATTCCCTGTAGTTTCCCTTCGATTTTCATTTCTCATCATTTTTTCATTTCCCGTTTTCTTTGTTCAGCTCTGTCATGTCCATTAATTTTGGTAATGATTTTTTTCCCACGTTTTTTTTAGTCTTTTTTTTTTGGTGTTTTTTTTTCGAGTCTTCTAGAACGTAGTAATTTTGTTGGATGTTTGAGAGTTGGGGGAAATTTTTGGAGAGAGAGAGAGAGAGAGAGAGAGAGAGAGAGCGAGACGATACACGCATGTTTGGCATGTGTGAATGTCTGTCCCCTTCCACTCTCTCTCTCTTTGTTGGTCTATTTCTTTTCCTCTGTCTGTCTGTCTCTCTGCTTTCTGTCAGTCCCATTGTTGGTTTCTCTCTCTCTCTCTCTCTCTCCCTCCACATTATGCACTTCTACACAAAACTTATCAGACTTGGGGAAATAAGCTTCTGCCGCCGGAGGGAAAACTTTCTTCAATTTGAGATCTTCGACAATGCAAGGAAATTTCAATCACCAATCTCTCTCTCTCTCTCTCATCTGTAAATCCCACGAATCCCCACATCCCTGATTCTACCCAGCACCTAATCCTTCATACCCATTGTCTCATTGGTAATTTCTTCTTAGGTTTGGATAATACCACGGAATTCTCAGTAACGCAGGATAAGGTGGCCATAGAAAGACACTGAGACGCGTCCTCTTTCTCTCTCACCTTCTCTCTCTCTCTCTCTCTCTCTCTCCTTCCTTCCCTCTTTCTCTATTTTCTTCTTGCTTTAACTGTTCTTATTTTCACTCCTCTTCTCCCTTCCCCTCTCTCACCTTCATATTTCCATACTCTCTCTCGTCTCTTCTTACTTTCACTAGTTTCTCCTTGTTCGCTGGCTCTCTCTCTCTCCTTTCTTCGTTCCCCATTCTTACACCTTCCATTTCTCTCTCTCTCTCTCTCTCTCTCTCTCTTTAACCTGGTTCGCATTCTTCTCTTCTACCTTCTTTCATTCTTATATATACATATTTCCTTTTTTTTCCTACCAGTCATCTTCTCATTTATTCCCGTTCCCTGTATTCACTCCTCTTCTTTCCATTCACTCCTTTTCCTCTTCCTCTTTTTCCCTTCTACTCCTCTTGTTCCTCTTCCCAATCACTCCTCTTCTTCCCATCTACTCCTCCTCCTCCTCCTTTTTCCCCCCTTTCACTTCTCCTCTTCCCATTCACATGCTCTCCTCCTCCTCCAATCCACTTCCTCTCTTCTTTATCACTCCTCCTCCTCCTCCTCCTCCTAGCCACTCTTCCTTTCTCGCTCTCCTTATTCACCTATCCTCCCTCTAAACTTCCTACCAAATACTCTCATCCTTTCTTCCTATTTCTCCTCTTCCTCTCCCTCTCGCCTATTACTTCTCCCTCCATTCTTTTCCTTCCAATTTATTTCTCCTCCTCCTCCTTCTTCTTGTCCTTGTCCTCGTTCTCGTCCTCCTCCCCCTCCACTCGTCACCCACTATCCTCTCTCCTTCATTCTTCTTCTTCCAGTTCATTCCTCTTCCTTCTCCTCCTCTCTCCTCACACCCTTTCAGCCTCCTCTTTCTCTCCCTATGTAATATCTCCAAATCACCTCCTCTTCCTCCTCCTCCCAGCTCACTATCTGTATTTATTCCTCCTCCTCCTCCTCCTCCTCTTCTTCTTCTTCTTCTTGCTCCTCCTCCTCCTCCTCCTCTCAACACACCATTTCAACTTTCACAGGTTTTTCCCTAATATCTCCTTGTCCCAATCCTCCCTTCCTCCTCCTCTTTCATCTCTTCCTCCTCCTCTTCCTCCTTCTCATCCTCCTTTGCCTGAGCCTCGAGGAAGCCACCCGTCAACATAATTCCTAAATAATTTGTGATAATCTGCCATTGCTTCATTATGGCGGGCGAGCGAGCCTTTCACGTCCGCAGGAGAGAGAGAGAGAGAGAGAGAGAGAGAGAGAGAGAGAGAGAGAGAGAGAGAGAGACGGGGGGGGGGAGGAGCTGGAGAGAGGGAGTAGGAACATGAAGAGAGGGCAGTGCGGATGGTCGACGGATGGTTGATTGGAGAGACGGAGGAGAAAAGATAGGCGTGAGGAGGAACTAGAAGAGAATGGAGAGGGAGAAGAAAGAATGAGAGTAGAGAGAGGAGAAAGAGTTCAAAGAAAGAGAAGGGGAGGACGAGGCGTAAACGTGGGGCAATGTAGAGGAGAAAGGAAGGAGGAGGAACAGAAAAAGAAGGAACGAGATGAATGGGGAAAGAGGAGGTGGAGGAGGAGGAGGAGGAGGAGGAGGAGGAGAGCAAGAAGAGGAGAGAAGAGCTGGCGGAAGAGAAGAGAATAATTTTTAATAATCTGACATTCATTATGGTGAGAGACTGAGCCTTTCACGTCCGCGAGAGAGAGGAGGAGGAGGAAGGAAAGGGGTGAGGGAAGACATAAGAAGATAAGAGTATGGAAATAAGACGAACATGTGGAAGGAGGAGGAGGAGGAGAAAAGCGAAGATGAGAATAATTTGTGATAATCTGGCATTGGTTCATTATGGCGGGCGAGCGAGCCTTTCACGACGACAGGAGGAGGAGGAGGAGGAAAGGATGAGTGGTACAAGTAAAAGAAAGAGAAGGAATGAAAAAATAAGGCATAAAAAAAGTAAGGACTGACATGGAAAGAAAGACTGGAAATGAGGAAAACTAGACAGGAGAGAGAAAGGGAGGGGGGAGTGAGGAAGGGGAAGGAAAAGCGGGAGGAGGGAGGGAAGAAAAGAGAAAGGAGGATAAGAAAAAAGAGAGGGGGAATAAGAGAGAAACGAGGACGAGGAAAACTAGAGGAAAGACGGAGGAGGAAAATGGAAAGAGGAGGGGGAGGACAAAAACAAGGGGAGGGGTAGGGGAAAGGGAGGAGGAAGAAATGCTAGTATGGAAAAATGGCAGCTAAACAAAAGAAAGAAAAGACGACAAGAGGAAGGGATGTAAACATGTAAGGGAAAAACAGAGGAAGAGGAAGTAAAGAAGCGAGAAGACGACATTGGAAGAGGAGGCAGAAAAGGCACGAAGTGAAGGGACGAAAGACAGGAAGAGGAAGAAAAGAAGAGAGGAGACAGTAGAAGAGGAAACGGCAAAGACAAGAAACGAAGGGAAGAAGGACAGAAAGAGGAAGAAAAGAGGAGAGAAGACGACACTCGAAGAGGAAACAGAGAAGACAAGAAGGGAAGAAGGGCAGGAAGAGGAAGAGGAGGAAGAGAGACTTGGGAGAAGAGGAAAGAGGGAGGGGGGTAAAGTCCATGCACACCCTCATTCAATAATCCAGCACAGGGGGTCTGAATGCATGGTCTGCCTCTCCCTTCCAGGCAGTGCGGATGGTCGACGGATGGTTGATTGAGCTGGAAAGGTGGCTGGAGGGATGGATGGCTACCTGGAGGGATGGATGGTTGGATAGTAAGGTGGAGGCTGGATGGATGGTTGGGTTGTGAAGGACTGGGTGGTTGATGGATGGGTCACTGTGCTGAGAGGGTGGCTGTGGGGATGGATGGTTGGGGTAGTTGGGTGGATGGCTTTGGAAGTGGATGGCTACTGGATGGTTCACTGTGCTGCAAGGCTGGCTAGAAGGATGGATGGTTGTGTGGAGGGAAGGATGGCTGGATGAAAGAGTTTGTGTAAAGTATGACAGGATGGTCGATGGATGGTTCACTGTGTTGGAAGGTTGACTTGAGAAAGGGATGGTTAGGTGTGGACGCGTGGGTAGTTCGGTGGTTGGGTGGGTAGTATGTAGGTGGATGGTTTGGGATGGTTGGATGGGTGGCTAGGGACTGTTGGGTGGATGGTTTTTGGTACGAATGGATGGTCTCTGACAGATACAGATGCAAGGATGAATGTATTAACAGATGGACAGAGGAAAGGATAGTTGGAGAGATGGTCTAATAAACGAGTAAGCGAATAAAAACTCTTAAAATAATATATAAGATGTTAAAGGCAGAGGCGGAAGAGTAAAAGAATATATCTGTTATGTAACCCCAACCCCCAAGACACCGGGAAAGAATTAATAAGGAAGAGAAAAGAAAGACTAAAATAGGGAAGACAGGAAAGCTGGAAAGGAAAACGGAACTGGGAAACCACTGAGAATAGTGTAAGAAATTTATCAAGGCGCAGGTAGAACAGAGCTAACTTTCCCTCCGCATATTGAGCCGCCTCCCTCACTCTACACATCTGAGCCAAGTGAATGGAATAATGGAACTGTGGTAGGGAGGAAGGAAATGGCGGTGAATGAAGGCTGGATGAATGGGAAGGCAAGGGGAATGAATGACTGCAAGAACGGAAGACTGGCTGAAACTGAACGGGCAGCAGGATGGGCGAACGTGTGGCTGAGCGAACGTTCATTCTCAATCCACTTCATCCACACTTACTACTCCACTTCAGCACTTAAACTTATAATCTATCTATCTATCTATCTATAGCCCGACGCCCTAATCCCGCAAAGGGTGGCCGCAGACAAAACGCCTCCAAATCACTCTTATAATGATTTTACTAATTTTACGTTTATTTAATTCTTGCTACCTCGAATCTCCATTATTTTTTTTTACCACTAAAGTATTTTCCAGACTGGAAGAAATAAATAAGTTCTATCTTCATAACTAAAGGTAATTCTTGGGATGAACAGACGCGTGGAGGTAAGTTGGAACTGTCTCCCTCTGTTCGTATTTCCTGCTGCCTATGACCTCCAGTCTTTCAAACGCAGTGTGTCCAGGCATCTCGAAATGCAGGGATCATCACCATAACTACATCCTTTTTACGCTAATTTGGCCTAAAATTGCCATCTCTTCATCTTGAATGCTGAGTTGTAACAATAGATTAACGCTAGAATACGATGCCAGTCACGAAGAAGTGCTATGGGATGGAAGTACAGCTCTACTCCACAACAAGACCATCCATCATCACCACAACTATACTCTTTTTACTCCAACTTGGCCTAAAACTGACATCTCTCCATCTTGAATGCTGGGTTGTAGATACATATTAACATCAGAGTATGGTGCTAGTCACGAAGAAGTGCTATGGAGAGAAAGTATAGGTGCAGTACGTTTTCTGCCAATGAGCTACGCAAAATAAGCTGCAAAAGGACGAAAATCTAGACAAAGTTAATGTAAAATAATATATATATATGATTATAGCCTCTTCTGTATTCCAATGACCTCTCTCACTCCATTTAGCACTAACACACTACCATCAGCCACAATAATTCCTTCTATTCCACACTCACCACTCCACTATCATAATTCCTCCCATTCTCCACTAACCACTCCACTATCATATTTCCTCCCATTCCACACTAACCACTCCACCGTCCTAATTCCTCTCATTCCACATTCACCACTCCACTATCATAATTCCTCCCATTCTCCACTAACCACTCCACTATCATAATTCCTCCCACTCCACACTAACCACTCCACTATCATAATTCCTCCCATTCCACATTAAGTCTCTCCCAATCCACAACACACCCTAAATCTAAAAATGCCCCTCCACTCCATAACCACTTCAAACCCATCACCACAGTCACCAACCCACCTCCCCTCCCCTCAATCCTGTACTTCCCAGGGTGACAAATTCCTTCATTTGGGAGTTACTTTCAAACGTTACTTTGGAGCGAGCCCTAAAATCTGAACTAACGAGCTTCGCGACTACAAGCACGTAGGCAAAAGACGGTATGCTAAGTATGGTACCATCCCTAAAACTCCCATGCCCAGTAAATAAGGGCAATATGGAGTCAACAAAAGCCCCATCCACCATACCACTGTCCCACCCAATCCACTAGAACCAAAACCACCATTCCTCTCCACACCATCACGCCCACTCCACATCATTCCCATTCACCAGGTACCTACTCTTCCACTCCACAACAGTTACAAATACCAACCCATCTGCCCTCCTTACCTCCTACTCCACAGTCCATCCCACACCACTACACCCTCCCATTCCACAATACCCACATCCAGAACATAAACATCCCTCCCACAGCACACTATACTTATCCACAATCTGCAAAATCCCTACCACTTCACAATATCCTACTCCACTATCAGCACAAACCCTCCCAGTCCACAATATCCCAATCCCCAATCGGCACAATCCCTCACCATTCCACATACACAATCCCCCATTCCACGATGGGTACAATCCCTCCCACAAAATCCTCCACAATCCATGTAACTCCACAATCTCCCTCCACTCCACAATCAGCACAACCCCACTCCACAATCTCCCTCCACTCCACAATCAGCACAACCCCACTCCACAATCACCCAGTCCACAATAACAACTACCACCCCACCTCTCCACAATCCCTCTAACTCCACAATAACGACAACTACCAACCCACACCTCCACAATCCCTCTAATCCCACAATCTCTCCACTCCACAATCCCACTTCACAATCACCCACTCCGCAATAACCACAATTACCAACCCACCACCTTCCCAGCAGTCATCCATCCAGCTCTCAAGCTCACTCAAATCCAATTCTATTCGACCCTCCCAAAACTCCTACTCCACCCCCTCTCTCTCTCACTCTCTCTCTCTCTCTGATGTGTAATCAAGATTCGCTCAACTTTCTATTCAATTTACATTTCCAGTCCAGAATCCTAACATCGCTCCTCACTCTCTCTCTCTCTCTCTCTCTTTCTCTCCATCTACCGTTCTTATCCACCTTTCCTTTCATCCCTCGTTTCTATCCTCCACTCCTTTCCCTTTCCTCCCCATTCATCCCCCCCTTCTCTCACTCTCTCTCTCTCTCTCGAGGTGCCTGGGGGTTCTACTTGCTGAAGTGGCTCGTTTACACTTGATTTTCCATTAACCTATGTATTGCTTTTCGCTTTGTATAGGAATCTCTCTCTCTCTCTCTCTCTCTCTCTCCCTCTTGCTCTCCATCCGTAAATTTTGTAAGACAGCTAAAATGTGTACTCTCTCTCTCTCTCTCTCTCTCTCTCTCTCTCTAATCCATTAGTCACCGCCACCTGACTTCTCCCTCTCACCATAGTCGAGTCAGGCCGCTCAATTCGTCTTCACTTTTCCCTTTTTCTGTCATTAATCACATTCCCTACGGCAGTGGTGGTGGTCAATGCGGCACGCACGCGCACGCGCACGCACACACACACACACACACACACACAATGGCTTGCAAACATACACACAACCTAATCAAGAAATATTCACACACACACACACACACACACACACACACACACACACACACACACACACACATAATGGCTTGCAAACATACACACAACCTAATCAAGAAATATTCACACACACACACACACACAAATAGAGGCTTGCAAACATACACACAACTTAATCAAGAAATATTCACACACACACACACACACACACCTATTTAACCTTGGCGGGACCTATGATTATTTCTCGAGGTAGCAGAAAAATTGAAAAAAAAAAAAAATCCAAAGACAAATCGCTGAAATTAGTAAGCACTCAATTTCACGCCCAGTTCAGCATCCGATCTCTCCCACATATACATTCGTCGTGTCTGGAATTCATCAGTATTTTTAAGGTGAATTTCCTAGGTCAGCAGACGCACGAATAAATCCTGACCCCTTCACCTGTCATCCCTCAAGCAGGTAAATACGAGGTCCAGGTAAAAATGGGGGATGGGAAATTAATGGCAAAGAGCTTGGACATTTCCTGACCTGCATCTCTCTTGACAGATTGATTTATAGTTTTGCATGCTTGGGGGAAAAGGGAAGGTCTGGCCATGAGTAAAGCCGTGTTTGAGAGAGAGAGAGAGAGAGAGAGAGAGAGAGAGAGAGAGAGAGAGAGAGAGATTGTGCCATCTACTCACATTCTGTACATACATTCATATATAACTTCTCTATCTATCTATCCACCAGTCCCTTATTGGTCTATTAAGAGAGTAAGGACCTGGTGGTAAGCTATTTAGTCCAGAAATTTAAAGAGGCTGGTGACCAGTCGCTCTCTCCTGAACGGCATCATGTAAGCAGTTAACCCCAGTCACACCTGGGAGGTGTGTGTGTGTGTGTGTGTGTGTGTGTGTGTGTGTGTGTGTGTGTGTGTGTGTGTGTGTTTAGTAATACGATCTCTCTCTCTCTCTCTCTCTTTTTCTATTTCCTCTCCTTATTTTTCAACCTCCTTCCACCCCATTTTATATTTCATCTCCCTATTTTTAGTCTCTTCCACCCTATTTAATAAGCAGCAAATCAGGGACGACGACGACAGACAAGATAACACCAGGAGGAAATAAGTTTTGTAATATTTTTGTCGCTTATATTCCAGGAGATGCTTTATTACCCACCACAAGCTCAAGGGCGTAAGTGACGGAGATCAGCACCGAGGATAAGCGTCCGTCCCACATTTTTGTTATAATATCAAAATCCTAAAATTGTCACCATCATCATCACAATCGTCACCACCAATACCATCATCACAATCGTCACCACCATCATCACAATCGTCACCACCATCACCGTCATCACAATCGTCACCACCATCACCATCATCACAATCACCATCATCACAATCGTCACCACCATCATCACAATCGTCACCACCATCATCACAATCGTCACCATCACCATCATCACAATCGTCATCACCATCAAAACCGTCACCACTATCACCATCATCACAACCGTCACCATTATCATCACACGCTGGACTCAGGGACAAAAATAGTACTGAGCGAGGCCTGTTTAACTCTACTGCCCTCTCACTTGCCAAAAACAGAAGCATCATCATCATCATCATCATCATCATCACAGTCAACATACCCTTCTCATCACCACTGCCACTACCACAAGGACCACCATCACCACCCGCATTACCCTTCTTATCATCACTACCACTACCATCTCCACAACAATCAGCATCACCCTTATCATCACCACTACCACGAAGACCACCGCCGATCACCACCACTATCACCAACATAACCCTTCTCATCATCACCACTACCACTAGGACCACCACCACCATCAGCATCACACTTATCATCATCACTAGCACAATCACCATCACTTATTATCACCACCACCACTCACTACCACCGACCAGTTATCATCACCACCACTGCCTCTCTTACCACCCATATCAGCATCATCACCATCACCATTAACATCTGCAAATCTGGATAAAAGATGGGTTAAACGAGCCCTCTTCCACTTCAACTGCTTCACCAGTCAGCAAAACAACCACTACCACCACCAATCATCATCATCATCATCACCCGAACCACCACCACCATCAAGACTATCATCACAATCAACACTACAATCATCCTATCATCATAGTCACCAACATCACCACAAGTATTACATTCAACACTACGACAATTACATCACCATCACCACCATCAGCATCATACTGTTGTCATAATTACCACCACTAGCACCCTCACCACCACCATCACCATTACCAACCTCAGCACCACCTTCACCATCATCATTATTCAAATCACCACCACAACCACCATTACCAACCTCAGCACCACCGTCACCATCATCATTATTCACACCACCACCACCACCACCACCAGCACCACCATCATCATCACCATCAGTAAACAGGAACAATAGCACAATGTGTCCCGTTTAGTCCTGTATTGCGTCACCCACAGTCAAAAACAACATCACAGAGGCACTGGTCGCACGAAATTGACCAGCTGCAGCATGATGAGGGGAGGGGGAGGGTGAGGAGAGGGACAGGGAGGGGGAGGGGGTGATGGTGTGGGGAGGGGGAGGGAGGTGATGATGTGGGGAGGGGGAGGGAGGTGATGGTGTGGGGAGGGGGAGGGAGGTGATGGTATGGGGAGACGATCAGGAATGAGGAGGGTGTGATGGGGGGAGAAGAGGGGTTACAGGGGCAAGGAAGGGGGACCATGCAGCAGTGATGATGATGGTGGTGGTGGGGGGGAGGGAAGGGGGAGGGTGATGGTGTGCAGGGGAGGGGGTTAAAAGTGGCTGGGGAATGGGTGAATGTGACAGAGGTGGGGAGCGGTGATGGGATGTTAGTAGTAGTAGTAGTAGTAGTAGTCTCAGTGGATTTCCAAGTGAACAAGGATTTCTCTAAGGCAAGCTGAATTGAGACAGTGAGATAAGAGATACAACAGACCTCAGTAATTCGGGAGGCATTACTGACAATAGTGGTGGAGGTAATGGTGGTACTGCTGCCAGGAGGAATGTTGGTAGTGGTGGTGCAAATGGTGGTAGTGGTGGAGAGGATGGTGGTAATGGTGGTGGTTGTGATGGTGAGGATGGTGGTTGTGATGGAGAGGACGGTGGAAGTTGCAGTTGTGGTGGAGAGGATGATGGTAGTGGTGGTGGTTGTGTTGGTGGCTGTAATGGAGAGGATGGTGGAAGTTGCAGTTATGGTGGAGAGGATGATGGTAGTGGTGGTGGCTGTGATGGATAGGATGGTGGTTGTGTTGGTGGCTGTAATGGAGAGGATGGTGGCAGTGGTGGTAGTTGTGGTGAAGAGGATGGTGGTAGTGGTGGTAGTTGTGGTGAAGAGGATGGTGGTAATGGTGGTGAAGAGGATGGTGGTAGTGGTGGTAGCTGTGGTGGAGGGATGGTGGTAGTGGTAGTTGTGGTGGTATAACTGCAAGGCTGAGACAAGGCGGAATGGTGGTAGTTCTGGTGGAAATTGTTGTAGCTGTGGTGGTGGTGGCAGAAATGGTGGTGGTGAAAATGGCAATAATGGTGGTAATGGAGAGTTATGGTAGTGGTGGCAGTGGAAATGATGGCAGCGGTGGTGGAAATGATATGCCTCGTACTTCGCCAACATGGTAAACTGTTCATACTGGCTGTCACTCTCCTTTCGGGGTTGAATCCTACCTACACTGAATTTCCTATGGCACTCAGAGTAACAATGGCAGGTTAATTAAAGTGGTGGTAGTGGCGGTGGTGAATTGGTGGTGATAGTGGTAGGTGATTGGTGGGAGTAGTGGTGGTAGTGGCAGGTGAATGGTGGTAGTGGTGGTGATAGTGGTAGGTGAATTGTGGTAGTGATAGTGGTAGGTGAACGGTGGTAGTGGTGGTGATAGTGGTAGTGATGGTGATAGTGGTTGGTGAATGGTGGTAGTAGTGGTGATAATGGTTGGTGAATGGTGGTAGTATTGGTGATAGTGGTTGGTGAATGGTGGTAGTAGTGGTGATAGTGGTTGGTGAATGGTGGTAGTGGTGGTGATAGTGGTAGGAGAATGGTGGTAGTGGTAGGAGAATGGTGGTAGTGGTGATAATCCCATTAGACCTGGCAAGGGTACATTATATCTCTGACTGGCTCACTCCCACTCTCACCCTCATTATTCTCTCTCTCTCTCTGCCTGCCTGCCTACCTACCTATCTACCTGTCAACCAATTTGTCTATCTATCTATCTATTTACTGAATAAAAAAACAGACTTTCTAATAACTACACAACCACATCATTAGGACCAAACTCTCTCTCTCTCTCTCTAATCACTCCTTTCCGTCAGCCCGTCTCCCTGTCCGTCTGTCTGTAATTCTCTCTCACTAATTATGCCACCCAGTCCCGCAGCTCATGTCTGTCTGTCTGTCTGAATGGCTACGTGATTAACTCTCTCTCTCTCTCTCTCTCTCTCTCTCTCTCTCTCTCTCACACACATTCCCTCCTTATCTATCTAGTCATTCCCTCCTGTTTGTCTGTCTGTCTATCACTTCTTCCTCCGTCTGTACATCGCTCTCTCCTGTCTGTCTGTCTGTCTGTCTCTCTATCTATCGATCTATCAACCACTCTAACATCCTCTTCTGATTTTACAGTACGTCTGACTGTCACTCCCTCCTTTCTATCTGACATACACACACTCTCTCTCTCTCTCTCCCTCTGCATTATCCTTTTCTTTCCTTCTCTCTCTCTCTCTCTCTCTCTCACCCCTGCCGCCTGCCTGTCACCCGGCCAATTTGTTGACCTGTCGGCCTCTGACGGACCGCTCACGTCTGTCGGTCTGGTGGCGTCGACTATTAAGAATACTGTTAGGGAGATTGTTTTGGGAGTGGTGTGTGTGTGTGTGTGTGTGTGTGTGTGTGTGATTCTTGCTCTATATTCATCCTGTATTTGTGTATGTATGCCTTGCTAGTGAGTGCTGTCATTTTGTGTTTATGAGTTTAGTATGTTTTGTGTGTGTGTGTGTGTGTGTGTGTGTGTGTGTGTGTGTGTGTGTGTGTGTGTGTGTGTGTGTGTGTGTGTGTGTGTTCAGTGTGTGTATTTACTATCCATGTTAGTCTGTGTATTGTAATTCTGTGCTTGTGCCTCTGTGTGTAAACTTAGTTCTGTGCATACGTGCGTACGTGTGTGTACTTTTCATCCTGTGTGCACGTGTGTATACTTATTATTCTCATGTGCGTGCTCATGTGTGCATATTTAGGTTGTTTGCGTCAGTGTGTAATTGCTATTCTCTGTGTATTTTTTAGCTGTGTGGTGATTTCTTATACCAGTGTGTCTGTGTGTACGTAAAGTTCTTGCACGTGTGTACGTATTTTCTGGTGAGCGTCTGTGTGTAGTGTTTCCTGTATTCATGTGTATTTTTTTATGCGTGTCTGTGTGTACTTTTTTACGCCTCTTGTTTAACTTACAATTCCCCAACAGACGTTTTAAATATTTCGAGTTTTATTCATAATTATTTTTTCACCTACGTATATGATTTATATTATCCGACCACCCAACCATCCAACCACACGTCCACCCATTCATCCATCCATACGTCCACCCACCCATCCATCCATACGTCCACCCACCCACCCACCCACCCATCCGTCCACCCACCCACTCATCCAACCATCCATCCATCCGTCCATCCATCCCCCCACCCATCCATCCATCCACCCATACTTACTTCCACCCATTCATTCATTCATCCATCCACCCATCCATCCATGCATACGTCCATCCTTCCATTCATTCAATTATTTCTTTTATTTTTTTTTGTAGTTTCAGGAGACTTGTCTATCCATGTATCTATCTATATCCATCTTATCAGTTTAAATCTATCTATCGTGCACTATCAAGAGGAACCCCTATTCATCCATACATCTTCTTATATATCAATCTTTACCAATCAATCTATCTATCTATCCATCAACTTATTTCGTGTAGATACCAGCAGGGTCTATCTCCATCTATCTTTTTTCTGTATCTATCTATCTCGCCTCTCGACTGATCTATCTTTACCTGCACAAGTCCATCCATCAACTAAATTCGTGTTTATACCAGCAAGGTCCCTCTACCTCTCTCTCTCTCTATCTATCTATCTCGTCCCTCGATTGATCTAAACTATCAACCTATTTATTCTAATCAGGTACCACTAGATTACCCAACCTTCTGTCCCCATCCATCTATCGTTCCATTTATTAGTCTCTGTATCTACTTAATCTATCGACTAATTCATCTATCCCCTTAATTTACTACCACGACAATCCTTCAACCTCAATCCATCTATCTATCTACCTGTCTATCTATCCATCTATTTATCTACCTACTATTTCCAGCAGGCAGGTAGAGCCCCGTAGCCTCCATCAAGTCGACCTTCTTCCCCTTCTTGGATTTATTAGTCTATTAACTTAGTGCCCCCTTCCACAATGACCAATTCTTTTACTCTCTCTCTCTCTCTCTCTCTCTCTCTACCTACCTACTCCACTTCCTCTTCTTAATTTTCATCACTTCAAGTTTTTCTCTCTACTAGTCTCTTTCTCTCTCTCTCTGCCTACCTATCTACCTGCCGGCCTACTTCCACTTAACATCTAATTATTTTTCTCCACTCAAATTCTACAATCCCTCCCCCCAAACTCTCTCTCTCCAATCAATCCAAGCCAGCGAAACCCATCCCAGATCAACCCAACTCAACTTAATCCAACCTAACCCCATCACACCTACCCCAACCTAACCCAATCCAACCTAATCTACCCTAACCCGACCCACCCTAACTTAACCAAAACCACCCTAACCAAACCCAATGTAACCCAACATAACTTACCTAACCTACCCTACCCTATCCTACTCCACCCTACCCTACCCTTACCCTACTCCACTCTACCCTAACCTACCCTACCCTACCTTACTCCACCCTACCCTACACTACCCTACTCCACCATACCCAACCCTACTCCACCCAGCCTTACCCTACCCTACCCTACTCCACCCTACCCTATCCTACCCTACCCTACCCGACCCTACCCTACCCTTACCCAACTCCACCCCATCCTACCCTAACCTCCATCAATGCCACTTCCTTCCTCTTCCAGGATTTATAGTCTATTACCCTAGTACTTCGTCCAGTAATAGCCCATTTCTTGGCCCTTTTCTTTCCCTCCCTACCTTCCTCCACTTAACCCACCTTTATATCTCTACCCCTTAATCTCTCCTTATCTCCCTGTCCCTCCCCTCCCTCCACTCTATCTTCCTACCTCCCTCCACTTAGCTTTGTATCTCTACTCTTGATCTCTTCCTTCCTCTCTCCTTACTTCCCTTCCATGATCATCTACCTCCAACCTCAACCTCTCTACCTACGCTTAATTTCTCCCTCCCTGTTCTTTACCTCCCTCCTTATTTCTCTCCCTTTAACGCCTCCATATCTCCCTCATCTCTATCTCCTCCCACTACAGGTATCTGCCTTCTAAACGTCATCTTCCTTATCATTCTTACGTCAGTTTCATCCATCGCTACTTAAGCTGAATTCCTCCACTTTACGTGTATTCCTTTCTTAACTCTCTCTCTCTCTCTCTCTCTCTCTCTCCCCCCATCTAATCCATTTAAGTCCTCATTCTGTCCACTCCTTTTATATCCTACTCCCTCTCCCTTCACACCAACCCTTCCCCCCCTCTCTCTCTCACTCACACACACACACACACACACACACACACCTCCCCATAAGTTGGAGGCGAGAGAAGGGTTGTGTGCAGTAAGGTCGTAAGTCCTACCCAGTGAAGGAGGGTTCTGTCATTATTGGCGCTTGCCGTTTACACACCCGCCTCCACGCCCCCTCTCTGTCTCTCGCATTGTGTACACTGTCTGATGGCGTGTGCGTCCGCTGTGTGCACTCCCAGTATGTGCACAGTGCCACTCCTTGTGTGTGTGAATTATGTAGGCAAACAATTCATATATGTGCACACTGACGCCACTTGCTGTTCACACACACACACACACACACACACACACACACACACACACACACACACACACACACGTCCATCTATTAATCATGCATTACTTTTTTCCTGGGTTAAAAATTAATTAATTCGCTAAATGGTAATATCTATCTCAATCAGATTCAGAACTCAATCTCATCAATAATGGTTGCTTTTGATAAATGCGATTATGAGTTGGTATAGTAATAATAATAATGATAATAATAATAATAATAATAATAATAATAATAATAATAGTAATTTAATTGTATAAATAAAAATACGTCCACTAATATATGATCGATTCCAAACACACATGCACGCGTACACACACACGCAACCACACTCAAACTCGCACACTCACACACACACACACACACACACACACACACACACACACACACACACACACACCGACAGCCAAACCCACACAAACACCCTCACACTTATATTAGCACCCACATCTAAAACATGTACAGTATATACACACCAACATCCACACCCACAAACACATCCACAACATATGGAGTATATAAACACCCACACCCAACTCCCCACACTCACATCCACATAATATACAGTATATATTATTACACACTGACACCCACACCCACATCCACATCATATACAAGCATACATCAACACCCACACGCAAATCCACACCCAGATCCCCACATCCCCATTATATACAGTAATTATACACCCACACCCACAACATCCACAGCACACACACACACACACACTGTACTAATCAATGAAACAAGTATGACCTTTTTTTTTCCTAGATAAAAAGTTAACCAGTCCACTCTGATTATTTCTACTCTTTGACAGCCACTCTTAAAGGACATTGGGTATAAAATGAAGCAAAACCACAAATATTCCATTTCATCTTACGAATATTCTTATCCATTTTACGAATATTTTTTTTTCCGTCTTAAGAATATTATTTCCATCTAACCAATATTCTTTCCATCTTACGTTTTAATTCTTGAGGAAAGGGATGCCTTCACGTGGTGGCACCGATATAACAGGGCGGCTCCATTGCCCGGCTATGCAAATATCCCTCAACTCCCTCCCTATCTCCCGAAAGAAGGATGGTGGACTGTGGGAAAAGTGCAACCAAAATTTAGTCCGCTGGGTTCACATTCAGAGGAGCCTGGGGTTACTACTACTACTACTACTATTACTACTACTATTACTACTACTACTATTACTACTACTACTACTACTACTATTACTACTACTTGCTACCACCACCACCACCACCACTAAAATTACAACTACTATTGTGAATACACATCACACTTTAATGGCGCCAAATACACTGCTACAAAAAGAGGCATATTCTAATTACAACAACCAAACACTGCCAGCGTAATTACAGAAAGGGAACTCAAAATACCTTACGTTTTAATGGAAAAAAAAAAAAAAAAGCCACTCTTCCAACTACCCCCCCCCAAAAAAAAAAAAAAAAAAAAAACAGCCACTCTTCCAACCCCCCTCCCCCCAAAAAAAGGCACTCTTCCAACCCCACTCCCCCCCCCAAAACAAAAATAAAAACAGCCACTCTTCCAGCCACCTCGCTCTCAAGACAACCTTCATTCAGTCTCTCAGTCTCCACTCGCTCCATTAGGCCAAACCACGTCAAGGTATTTTTCTCAGTCGCCCACCACATCAAATTCAAGGGGAAAAATATATAACTCGTGGAAACCTGAAGACGCTATGAAGACTCCTATTAAGATTCTGAAAGGGAAGGGAGAATTTTTGGTTTTCACGCAAGGAAGAAGGAACCAAAGGCCTGAAACCCGCCGGACTGCTCACTCCAAACTATAAGAGCAAATTAGGGAGAGCCAAATTCAAGATCCGTTCACTTCGAGATGCCTGGACACACTGCTTGAGATAAGAGATTGGAGCACAGAAAAAAATATATATATATATATATATATATATATATATATATATATATATATATATATATATATATATTTTGTGCACGTTCTCTCTCTCTCTCTCTCTCTCTCTCTCTCACACACACACACACACACACACACACACACACTGTATATGATGAGAGATTGGAGCACAGAAAAAAATATATATATATAAATTGTGCACGTTCTCTCTCTCTCTCTCTCTCTCACACACACACACACACACACACACACACACACACACACACACACACACACACTGTATAAGATGAGAGATTGGAACACAGGAAAAAAAAAAAAAAAAATTGTATACGTACTCTCTCTCTCTCTACCTGCCCCCCGCGACACCTTTAATTATCTCCTCCCCCTCTTTAATATTTCCCCTCTAATTATTCAATCACTCACTCTACCGTCCCTCGGTGCCTCCCTCATCAAACAGTGAGGGGGAAAGGGGGAGAGAGAGGGAGAAAGGGAGGGAGGAAGGCCACAGGAAGGAGGAAGACGGGGAGGGAAGAAATGAAAACGAAGTGAAGGAAGAGGAGAGGAAGGGAGAGTGAGGAAAGGCTGGAAATTGAGAAGAGAAGAAGGGAGGGAGGGAAAAAAAGATTTAAACAAAATAAAAGACAAAGACAAATACAAGAAATAGTACAGGATGAAATGAATGGTGAATGAAACATAGGCCAGTATTCTTGTCGGGTATGGAAGCTCCCTAACACCACTTCCTAAGCGATTAATTTTCCCCACTACTCCTAACTACCCTCTTCTGTGTCACTTAAATCGTTCAAATACCACCACAATCAGTATTAATAACATGCAGATTTCTATCTACCAGAAGAGTCCAAAAACTAAATCGCCAAGGAATAGGTGCTAGGGAACTTCCTTGAAAGGCGAGAATAGGGTCTTTGGATGCAACATAGTGAGGGATTTGCAGAAAGGGAGGATGGAAGAAAATATATAAACTGAAGAAAAAGAGAATTTGGAGACAGAAAGGGATCCTAAACACACACACACACACACACACACACACACACACACACACACACACACACACACACGCCAAAATCACATCTGTCAGTATACACAATAGAGGTATGGAGGGGGATAACACAAACACAAGGAAAAGACGGTGAAACAGAAGACAGCGTGGTTGGAGACAGAGGTATGGAGAGGGAGGGAGGGAAAAATGGAGGGAAGGAAAAAAAAAACACAGACGACTGAAAAGAAGATAATTGTAGGAAAAAGTGACAGGATGAAAGACAGGAGAAATACTGTAAAAGAAGACTATAGTGGCTGACGGTAATATTTTGGTAGGAGACAGTGACAGGGTGAAGGATGGGAGCGATATGGGAAGATTATGGTAGGAGACAGTGATAGAGTGAAGTGGATGGGTGAGATAAAAGATACAGTGCATGGAAGAGAAGATAACAATGGTAGATAGTGATAAAGAAGGACAGATAACTAGCCGCAGAAGGTGATACAAAAGATAATGGAAGTAATCTGGGATATGAAGGTTTGGGTAACTGACATGATGCTGGTAATAATTCGCTTGGAACTCGAACCCACTCCAAACCACCCTCCATGTGTCAAGATCAATGCTATACCGACCAAGCCACCAAGCCATTCCACCAGTATCATTCCCTTCTAAGACGAGCGATCCAAACCACATACATCATTCCTTTTCAATGCCGCAGAGTCATGCCACACCATTATCCTATCAAACCAACCATACAACCAAATCATTCCCCCTCTATCATTCCCTACCAAACAGACCGACCTGACAGTCATTCCACCTGTAACATTCCCTTGCCAAATCGACCTCGCTAGCATGTCATTCCACCTGTCAAACCAACTGGGCCACGGAATCATTCTACCTATGCCACTCTCTACCAAACCGACCGTTAAAAAGTCATTCCACCTACAGTATATTATTCCCTGCCAAACCGTGTCATTCCACCTCTATCATTCCCTTCCGCCTTGCCAAACCGTGTCATTCCACCTCCGTCATTCCATTCTACCTTCTACCTTCATCAGTCCCCTCAACTCTTCCACCTTGCCAAACTGCATCATTCCACCTTTATCATTCCCCTCCACCCTGCCAAACCGCGTCATTCCACCTCCATCATTCCATTCTACTTTCCATCTTTCATCATTCCCCTCCACATTCCACCTTGCCAAACTGCATCATTCCACCTTTATCATTCCCATCCACCTTGAATCAATCCCCCTCTGTCATTCCCTTCCACCTTCCCCACACTGGCGTACACACCATTCCAGTCGCTCATACATTCCACTCATAAATGCCTTTGGGTTCCCGTCCTACAAGAATGACTTTATTTGTCGTCTAAATTCACAGTCCTTTTCCTTCCCCCTTTACCGCCGTCATTCTGTGCTCACTTTCTCGTCCTTTTTTTTTCTCCTCTTTCTTCTTATCTCTTCATCTCTCCTCTCTGACTCTTCTTCATCTACGCTCTTCTTCATTTCTTCTCTTGTCACTTTTCATCTCATCTTTTCTCCTTTATATTTCTTATACCTTTATCCTGTCTCCTTTATCTCTTCTTGTTTTCTTTAACGTTTCTTCTTCAACTCTCCTCTTCTTCGTCTCTTTCACACAGTTTCTTCTCTTCTTCGTCCCTTTTTCATCCTTCATCACTTCTCATCTCTCTCTCTCTCTCTCTCTCTCGCTCCTCCTCCTCCACGTGCATTTTTCCTTTCATTTTTCCGATTCCGTCTTTCGCCACTTGATTATCTAAAGAGTTTCCTGTTGTATTATTTCGCCATTTGTAACTTATTTTCTCTTATTTTGTTTCCCCTTCTTCCTCCTTTTATTCTTTTTGTGAGTCTGTCAATTAATCATCTCCAGAATTCTTATATATTTGTTATTTCCTTGTCCTTTGTTACCTCTCTTCTGTCTCTGCTGTCCTCCTCTCTTCTGTCACTGCTGTCCTCTCTCTCTCTCTCTCTCTCTCCGAGTCTATTTATATTTTCATCACCCATTCTTAAGTCTTCTGTTTTTTTTATTTCTTCCTCTCTTTGTAAATATTTCCTCCTTTCCCTCTTTCTTCTCTCTTTCTTAGTTCTGTCTATTCATTAATTTTCAGTAGTCGCTTATCTCACTATTTTCTCAATTTCTTTTTCTCTTCTTCCTACTCTTTTCTTTTCCTCATCCACTCTCATTCGGTTTTTGTATTTTTCATCGATAGTTTTTGTTTACTTTCAAATTTTCTCTATTCGTAAAATTTTCAGATGTCTTTGGTTTGTATTAGTTCATCTATTTCTCCTTTTTTTTTTTTTTTCCCCCACACATTCTCATTCGCTATTTTGTCTTAATCATCTCTTAGCTCCAGAATTCTAAGATTGTTTTTAATCCTCATCACAAATACTTCCACCATTTTTCCTACAATTTCTTCTCATTCCTCTCTCTCTTTTTTTTTTTTTTTTTTTTTTTTTTAACTAAAGTAATTCCCTCCTCCTTTCTACAGTTTTCTTATTCTCTTTCCTATTTTTTTTTTTCTCTTAAAGTGCTTACCTCCTTTCCTATAATTTTCTTATTCTCACTCCTTAATTTTTTTTTCCTTAAAGTACTTATCTCATTTTTTATAATTTTCTTATTACTTCCTTCTTTTTCAGCGACAAAAACATTTCCCCCTTTCTTCCTATTAGCTTCTTATTCTCTTTCTTCACCTCTCAGTTTTGTCTTCGTCCTCACTTCCTCATATTTCTTCTATCCGTTCTTTTATATTTCCTTCTCTTTTGCGACTCTCATTTTCTTTTCTTCCTTCCCTCCTCACCCTTGCTTCGTCATCCATTCTTTTTCCAGTTCTTCCTTCTTCAGGTATTTCTCGGAAGGTTCATTTCTCTTCCTTGTTGTTATCTTTCGTCGTCTTCTAGTTATTCTTTTTCTTTCTTCCTCCTTCTCTCCTACGCATCCTTCCTACTTTCTCGTCTTCTGTATCTCTCCACATGCCTTCTTTCTCGTCTCCCTCTTTTCTTGTGGACATTTCCCATTCCATCTTCATTTTCCTTCACACCTCTGCTTTCTTGTCTTGTACACCTCTCTCTCATCTTCTTCTCCTCTTGTACACCTCTCTCTCATCTTCATTTTCATTTTTCATCATTTCTTTTTTGTCTTTCTCCCCTTCCATCTTCATTTTCTTTCCCACCTCTGCTTTCTTGTCTTGCGCACCTCTCCTCCATTTTCATTTTTCATTTCTTCTTTCTTCTCCTGCTCAACCCCTTCCCCTTCATCTTGACCCTCTTACTCATCTTCCTTTTTTACTCTCATGTGTAGGCCTCTCCTTCTATCTGCTCACTTTCCTTGCTTCTTTTGTCATATTTTTCCTTTCTACATTTCTCTAATCCCCTAGCTTTGTTTTCGTTTTTTCTCTTTTTCTTCATCCTCTCCTCTCTTTCTCCTCCCAATCGTTTCTCAGTCTGTCTTCGTCATCACTTCCTCAGAATTCTTTTATTTCATCGTACTTCCGGGTCTGTATTTCTATGATCTCTTCCTCTTTCATTCTCTTTCTTCTCATACTCACTTCCGTTTTTGCCTGCCATCCTTTTTTTTATAGAATTTTTACTTGCTCTCTCTCTCTCTCTCTCTCTCTCTCTCCCTGCATATTTTCACCTCCACTTCCCTGTTATTCCTTCCACTTTTACTTTATTTCGCGTTCGTCGTCTATGATCAGAATTCTTTTACGTGTGTATTTCTTTCCTTTTGTTTTCATTTCTCTCTCCTCTTTTCCCTTCTCTCTTTTCCGACTCCATCTTTTACATGTATATTTCTTTCCCTCAGTTTTCAATTCTCTCTCCTCTTTTCCCCTCTCTCTTTTTCTGACCCCATCTTCCGCGTTATATTTCTCACAAATCTTACATTATTGTTGCTGTTATTGCTTCCTTACGTCTCTCTTTTCGAGTTCATCTTTTTCCTCTCTTCTTTTCCGCCCCTTCCTCCTCTCTTTTCCATTTTCCTCTTCTCCCTTTTAAAGTGTTCAATTGGCCTTATGTATTTCTTCCTCCTCCTCCTCCTCTTTTTCCTTTCTTCTTCTTCTTTGTCTCCTCCTCCTCCTCCTCCTCTTCTTCTTCTTCTTCCTCCTCCTCCTCCTCTTCTTTCTCTAATTTCCTCTTCAACAGCAATTACTTTTACGTCTTTTATTACTCCCCTTGTCAATACTTCTTTATTTAGTTCTCTCCTCCTTGTGTCTTCATCTTCTCCCTCTCCTCTCTTTATTTTCACTTTATTCCTGTTTCCTCTCCGGCAGTTATTGCTCGTAAGTCCTTTATTATTTTCTCCTCTATTTCTTTCTTTTCGTCTTTATCATCTTCATCTTCTCGTATTTCTTCACCTCTCCAAGTCTCTTCTATCTTCGTCTTTTCATGGATTTCTCTCTCTCTCTCTCTCTCTCTCTCTCTCTCTCTCTCTCCACTATATTAATTCCATCATCTGGCCTTCACGCGCATGACAGAGCACCTGACCTAGCCAAAATGTCAGTCCAAAGAGCGATAGACCAAATTCAGACCATATCAAGACCGTATTTCGCGACCTTGAATTGTCTATCAAGTTTAAGACAGTAATATGAACAGAAAAACAACGAAGCTTAAAGGGACGAAATAACAAACTAGTCGCTATACTCCTTTTACTCTAACCTGGCAAACATTCCTAGTCCTTTTCAGCTCGGTTCCTGGCTAGGTGTAGGTAGACGGGGGTGCCTGATTTGACTGGTAACCAAGGAGACTCATTCCTGCCTCATTACGAAAGCGCCTTGAATTTTATGCCATCAGAACACAGTGCATGAGTTCTGGTAGTGACCTTGTTCCGTCAGATGAAAACAGCCTCTAATCTCCCCTTATCATCACTCAAGAGCTTCGCATCTCAGGGTCGTCAGTGTCAGTAGATTCCTTGATGTCGCTGCTTCCTGGCTTAGATTTGGCTATTAATATCGTTGGTAAGATATAGAACGTGCCAGTAAACCCACCGTCGTTCATGGTGTCAATATGTAAGGTCATGAGAATAGACACAGGGACCTGGAGATCCTTGCATCACTTGTCTATGTATCAGCATTTTACAGATGGAAAGAATACAGAACATAAAGATCCTGTTTATGTGCCCCTACTTTGCCTACTTTAAAGAACAAAAAAATCGAGCAATCACGTCTTTCTAATGCTGGTCAATTATTTCAGGCAAACACTTGACATTATTTTGTTATGCCACACAGGCTAAAATATGCTAACCACATCAATCAGGGTCATGTTTATACACCTAATATTATGCCCCCGTAAATTATAATCTAAATAGTACAATAAAGTTCCTAAAATCAACCCATATCCATCATTCAGAGTTTCGATATTAAAGTATTTTCGAATTCTCTTGAGTATTTCTTCACTTCGTCTCGACTATCTTTTCTTCTTCACCTCCACCTCCGTCTAACCACTTCCTGTACCTTTCCTTTTCCTCCTAATCTTCTCTGGTTCCTTTCCTCCTTCTTTCCTCTTCTTTCTCACCTCGTCTTCTCCCCCTTCACTCCTCCTCTTTCTTCTTCCTCTCCCCCTACAGTCCCACACATCTGCCTACCCTCTTCTTCTTCATCACTTCGTCTTCCCATCTTCCTCCTCCTCGTCTTCCTCTTATTCTCCCCTCTTCTCTCTCTTTCCTTCTCTTCCTCAGGCACGTAATTCGAAGGCAATCAAGAGAGAGGGAAAGAGAAGAAGAGGAAAGACGGAAGGGAAGGATAATGGAGAGAGCGAGGTGAGGAGGGAGGTAAGTAATGAGAGAGAGAGAGAGAGAGAGAGAGAGAGAGAGAGAGAGAGAGAGAGAGAGAATAACAAGTTCATATCGCAGACTAAACACACACACACACAAACTCCCTCTCCTCTAATATAATAATAATAGTAATGGTAGTAATAGCAATAACAGTATCATATATATATATATATATATATATATATATATATATATATATATATATATACATATATATAGCCTCTGTGGTACAATGGTAAAGTGTTCGTTTTCGTACACTGGAGAACGAGGGTTCGCGCCCCGCCGGGGTAATAAACTTTGGGAGCGTTCTTCTGGCCACGTACTGCATTGGCGGACATCAGGAGTGCTGTGGTTGAACCAGTGTCGCATATTATAAAGTATGCTTGCACCCAGTCGGCTTGCGCGGGCCGATTACAGTACACTTGGTTGACAGACTACACACACATCCAAAGCCACTACAATACACTTACAAGCACGTCTCACCCTACATATAATCTCTACCAGACAGCCTAAGCCACTTGGTGGAGATACATTGGCTGTATCATCCCCGATTCAGTTGGGATAGGCCGGTCCTGCAGCGGACACTCAAACGGTTGATATATTGGGTTTACTTTTAATAATAATAATAATAATAATAATGGTAGTAATATATATATATATATATATATATATATATATATATATATATATATATATATATATTATTACTATTACTACCATTATTATTATTATTATTATTATTATTATTATTATTAGAAGTAAACTCAACTTCGACCTCTTCCAATGCAACAAAGGTATTCAATAAAGCTCAATAAAGCAATACCACATCTGCACATCACAAGCCACGTGTGTCAACAGCTCATCAACACTTCACGCTTTACTGACCATCAATAACAAGCATCAATACACAGCGGCTAGGAGTGGAATAATATTGGATAGTGGAAGGAAGTGTGTGTGTGTGTGTGTGTGTGTGTGTGTGTGTGTGTGAATGGAGTGTTTGGTGAAATGGAAAGATGTGTTTTGTATACAGTGTTTGTTTCTTATATACCCATCAGATATTTTATGGTACACACACACACACACACACACACACACACACACACACACACACACACACACACACACACACACACACACACACACACATGAGGAAGCATACCAGAATACCAACAAATTCTCTCTCTCTTTCTCTCTCTCTCTCTCTCTAATACCACCACACTGGGGTACAGAAAAATGGACGAAAATATTAAAGCAAGAAATAAAGACTGTGGTGGAAGACAGGCTGGAATAATTGAATGCACTCACGCTGACATAAAGAAGGCCTCTGTGTGTGTGTGTGTGTGTGTGTGTAATATGGTGATTATGGAAGTAATAGGGAAAATTGCAAATACTGAACACACACACACACACACACACACACACACACACACACACACACACACACACACACCGATCACAACAAAACACTCGATCCACCGTGCTAAATACAAGACACGAGAGATTTCCTTGCTAACGAGATGCAAAGAAACGGAGACGAGAAATTTAGCTAACCAATAAAAAATAAATCAGGAAGAGAGGCAAAAGGAAAATAAAAGAACGGCAGATAAGTTAACGAAAAAAAAAATGGGTAGAAGAGGAAACGGAAAGATACGAACTGAAAAAAAAAAAAAAATAAATATATGACCCTGACTAGAGAAGGTAAAAACAGAGCATTGAAAAATAATCTTAAATAAAAAAAAATAGGAGACATCAAAAATAGCGAGGAATATTATGGTTAAAATTATAAAGGAATACAAGTCATATAATAACAGAAATGGATGAAGTAGGGGAGTAATGGGTGGGAGAAAAGAGAGTAACAAGGGGATAATATATGCTGGGGAGAGAAAGAGAGAGAGAGAGAGCGCACTGATGGTGGTAAGGGAAGAGAAAGGAGAATAGAGTGCGGAAGTGAGGGAGGGGAGGGGAAGGAAGAGGAGAGGGAGGAGGACGTGATGAAGAGGAGGGGGAGGAAGAGTGAGTGAGTGAGGCGAGCTGAGGGACAGGGGGCGTGAAAGGGGGTCAGGGGGCGTGAGGGGAGGTCAGGGGGTCAGGGAGATCAGGAGGGTAGGGGGGTCTCCTTTGTAGCACCGAAATGAAGTATCGATGAGGGTGTGTGTGCGGTCCCTCCACCCTGACATACAACGCCATGCCCTCCTCTCTCTCTCTCTCTCTCTCTCTCGTTTCTAGCATATATACATCTTTTATATTTCATTCACCCATCTTTCACTTTTTATCATCCACCTCTGTCGTTCTGTCTGTCTTTCTATCTATCTGTCTGTCTGTCTCTCTCTCTCTCTCAACAAATTCCATGCTTATCTATTTTTCCTACCCCATACACTCTTCCATCAATCCACTCGCCCTTAACGCCTTTCAACCATCTACTCCCTCTTTACCCTCGAATGCTTCTAAACACAAAGTCCTAAATTACTACAAAATAAATAAATAAATAAATAATGGATAAGATACGGGATCATATGGGCTAAAATGAAGAACCATATGACCCTTGTTAATGAAGAACTTTACGTGTGGAAATTATTTGGGAGCTAAAATGTGTGAAAATCCTTAAGGTGTGACTGACTAACCAGGCCCCTCCCAGCGATGCTCCCACATCAAAGAAAGGTAAACAGGATCCCATTTTCGTACTTCTAGGAGTAGGGGGCTGAGGATAGGCTACTCATCTATCTATCTATAGCCAGACGCCTTAATTCCGTAAGGGGTGGCCAAAAACAAATCGCCGCCATGTCGCCCTGTCCCCTGCTATTCCGCTGCCCTCCCCCAACTTACACTCCGCTCTCTCATATTCTCTCTTCCATCCCGCCATCTCATCCTCGTTCTTCCCCTTCCCCCCCTCTACCTCACATACATTCTCCTAGTTAGTCTCTCTCTCCATCCCTCCATCACATCCTCGGTCTTCCCCTCCCTCTCCTCCCCCTCTACCTATTTCACATACACTCAATTCACATACACTCTCCTAGTTAGTCTCTCACCCTCCATCCTCTCCCCATGGCCAAACCACCTCAATGTATTTCTCCTAACGAGGCCAAACTAAAATAAATTACGTGACATAAACTTTGAATCACCTAGTTAGCTCCCTAGCACCTCTTCCTTAGCGATTTATTTTGGGGTATGGTTGGTTAATATCCTGCTGTACGCTATTTATGCAGAGTATGGCGATGTTGGTATGAATTATATAACACGAAACGGGACAGTAAGGCGTAATAAGCCAAATAAATCACTTAAGAAAAGGTGTTAGGGAGCTTAGTTACCCAAGCCTCTCGACTAACAATAATTATATAAACTGAAGTAATAAGTGGAGGCTGGGGAGGCAGGGAGCTGGACGGTGTGTTGTCATCGTAGTGGGGCGCCAGAGTGGGGAGAGAAAAACTAGCTCCCATTTATTGGTTGTGGTTGGTGGGGTGCTTACCATCCATTCATCTGATGTAGGGTGGCCAAAATATAGCGTTCCTCCTCCTCTTCGCTCCCTCCTCCTCCTTCCCTCCTACTTCTCCTCCTTCCTCCCTCCTCCTCCTCCCCAACGGCTAAGTCAACCACATCAATGTCTAGCTTGTATTAATCACTTCCCACTCTCACTGCCCCACCTAGGTTAAGCCCACACCAGCAGCCTGAGCCGTTCATACAGTAATACATAAAATGCTGCCCGGTGATTTCCTAGTGGAGAGCTATTTCCAGAACCCCCCCCCCCTTCCCTGCAGTGCTTCCTTCAGGTGACTCCGAATGACACATGGTTTCTTGTTGCTCAGGAAACCATCTACGCTGGGTGGTAACCATATAACTGTTTGGTGGCTTAGTGGGTTAAGGCGCCCATGAGTTTACATCTGAGGATAATTGCGATATACTGATACCGAAATACGTATATGAGAGAGGGAGGTGCAAGTTGGGGGGACAGCAGCGAAACAGTAGGGAAGAGGGAGAGGGGAGGGGGAGACCGAGGATGAGATGGAAGGATGGGATAGAGAGGTAAATAAGAGAGGGGGTTGTCAGTTGGCGGAAGGGCAGAGAAATGGCAGGGGACAGGGCGACATGGGGACGGTTTGTCTGTGGCCACCCTTTATGGGATTAAGGCGTCTGGCTATAGATTGACAGACAGACACTGATAGACAGACAGACAGAGAGAGTAATAGATGGACAGAAAGTGACAGATAGACAGATAGACGGACAGTAATAGATCGACAGAGTAATAGATAGATAGATAGACAGTAATAGATAGATTGATAGGCCTACAGTAATAGGTCTTCCCTTCCTCCCTCTACCTCAGTGATCCACATTTCTCCATCCTATCAATCTCATTTCTCAACACCTTCAAGTAATGGACATCATTTTTATTTTCTAATGCTATCTAACTCATCTAACTCGCAGTGTTAGATAGGTTCTTTACTAACCAACCCCTTCAGTATTTGGGGCTCTCAGAAGATGAATGAAATCGTCTGATGGTTAAAAAAATAATAACAACAATAATAAAAACTATAAAACTAAAAAATAAAGCATACACTATTCAAGAGGTTAGCTACTTTTGGATCTGACAAAATTTCGGGCAATTTTTCATGCTAGGGGACATTATTAAAAAGATTTCATTTAGTGCATCATATCCTGGACTCAAGGCTAGACAGTCCGTTCCCCAAGACCCACCAGTCCCCTCTTGGATCATCTAAAACTATTCAAAACCACCAAAGTCTACCCATTATTATTTCAAACAACCCTCTGTCTGCGGTGACCTTTAGTGAGCTTATTAAAATCAACTTAAGCTGGAATAAAATGCAAGGCTGTTTGTTCACCAACGTGTTAATCAAGGTAGCTCGTTGCCTTTGGTTCCTTCTTCCTCACATAAAAAAAAAAAAAAAAAAAATGTGAACATACAAGGAATTCCACGTTTTTCTTGATTATTGTAAAACTGACTGATGATACTCAAAATAAAATGCAAGTGTGTGTTTTGAAGCTAAAGGACTTAATCATTCAACCTGACGGTGTCGCGGATAAGTACAGTAACCTACAAACGGCGGCACTGTGTACCCTGGGTGCAGCGAAGCAGGTGCGTTGTCCACTCAGCAGCCATTCCTCCTATTTCCCTGCACCTCGCCATGGGGAAGGACCCTGGCCCGACCCTGGTGAGGCGCTGTATACCAAAGTGGGCGCGGGTTCCCTACACGATCCATGTACAGTACTATGCTGTACCTGTCGGACGGCCCACAGAAGCAGTTGCTTACCTGTGGTCGAAAGGTCTACTCGGCCAAAAACAGCTGGGTTAGGCAGTAGCAGCAACAACAATAATAATAACAATAACACGAAATTAATGAAGGCTTCGACTAGTCCTTTTACCGTAACCTGACCGAAATTCGTGTCCTTTTGCAGCTTATTTCACGTAGCTCAATGGCAGAGTAAGACAATGCTGCGGTTGTACATCCTTACACAGGAATTTCCGTGACTTGCATCATATTCTCTTTGTTCATCTGTTATTACAACTCAGCATTCAAAACAGAGATAGCAATTCTAGGCCAAGTCGGAGTAAAAAGAGTATAGTGCATGCAGTTCAAAAAGTGTCCCCTAATTAAAGTCGTCTGGATATAGCAAGAATAAGATAAAATATACATCATTTCACCCTCTTCCATTCAACCGCTCCCTTCCCCTTCCCTTTCCTCTCCTCCCCCTCTTCTTTCCCTTTCCCTTCCCTTTCCTCTCCTCCTCCCTCTTCTCCTTTCCCTTCCCCTTCCCCTTCCCTTTCCTCTCCTCCACCCTCTTATCCTTTCCCTTCTTCTTCCCCTACCCTTTCCTCTCGTCCCCCCTCTTCTTTCCCTTCCCCTTCCCCTCCCCTTTCCAGTTTCCTCTTCCCTTCTCTCTCCCCTTTCCCCTTCCCCTTCCCCAATCCAGCACATAACACACATACCTCACCTCGATATTAATGCCCGGAAATAGACCCCGCTCCAACCCTGAATTATCGACGACCGGGAACTAAAAGAAAAGTATATATTACCGACCCCAAGCCCCCCCCCGGGACGCCCCCCTCCGCCCCCCACTGCACCCCCAATGGCCCCATCTCCACTCCCCATGCCCCCTCCTATCGCCCCCCAATCCATTTCCCCCCTCCTACCCCCGTTCTCCCTTCCAAACCCATGACCCCCTCTGTCCTCCATGCCACTCCAACACCCCAAGCCCCATCTGCTAACCCTCCTATCCTCCCTTCCGTCCCTTAATCCCCCTTTTCTACTCCCTACGTCCCCCCCTTCCCCTTCCCTTTCCTCCTATCTTGCTCCCTCCTCATTACCCTCCCCCCCTGCTGCTTCCCTTCCATACCCATGCCTCCCCTCTCCCTGCCTTCTCTCTCTTCCTACCACCATTGCTACTTCCCCCTATCCCCCAAATGTCCCCACCTCTTTCCCTCTGCTTTCCTCTCCCTTCTCTCTCTTTCTTCCCCCTCTTCTCTCCCTCTGCTTTCCTCTCCCCTCCCTCTACCCCTTTCTTCCTCCTCCTCTCTTCCTCTGCTATCTTCTTCTTCCTCTCTCCCTCTTCTCACCTCCCTCTCCATCTTTCTTCCCCCTCCTCTCTCCTTCTGCTTTCCTCTCCCCTCCCTCTCCCATCTTCTTCCCCCTCCTCCCTCCCCCCCTCCTCCACCCATTTATTTTTCTCTCTCAGTTCCTGTGCTTTTCCCTCACACTTTAATGGACTGAACCAATTACTTGAAGGATATTTTTGACACTCGCTTTTTTAATAGACCTTTTTTTTTTTTCCTTTTTCTTTTTTTTTTCTCTTCCTCAGCAATACTGGATTCTCTAAATGTGCGTGTAAGTGGTGACATGTGAAATCTGGCTTTTTTTATTTTTTATTTTTTGGGGTGTTAAGAGTGATAAGTTGTAGCTGATCTTTCTTGCGTACTTCCGTCAGTCTCTCTCTCTCTCTCTCTCTCTCTCTCTCTCTCTCTCTCTCTCTCTCTCTCTCTCTCTCTCTCTCTCTCGCGTGTGTGTGTGTTATTAATAGTATGTCTGTCTGTCTGTCTCTCTCTCTCTCTCATTCCCGGGAAACACTACGGCACAGCAACTAACACCCTTGCCCATACCACAAAAACCCACTTCACTTCTCTTTCTCCTTTACCATACTCATTCACTTCTCTTTCTCCTTTACCATACCCACTTCACTTCTCTTTCTCCTTTACCATACCCACTTCACTTCTCTTTCTCCTTTACCATACCCACTTCACTTCTCTTTCTCCTTTACCATACCCACTTCACTTCTCTTTCTCCTTTACCATACTCACTTCACTTCTCTTTCTCCTTTACCATACCCACTTCACTTCTCTTTCTCCTTTACCATACCCACTTCACTTCTCTTTCTCCTTTACCATACTCACTTTACTTCTCTTTCTCCTTTACCATACGCACTTTACTTCTCTTTCTCCTTTACCATACGCACTTTACTTCTCTTTCTCCTTTACCATACTCACTTCACTTCTCTTTCTCCTTTACCATACTCACTTTACTTCTCTTTCTCCTTTACCATACCCACTTTACTTCTCTTTCTCCTTTACCTTCCTGATATGGGTGTCTTACTATTTTGATTTCGAGTTGAGTTTGCATTGTATATATATTGCAAATTCTTGGTTTTTCGAAATTCTAAAAGCAGGAGAGGACTGGTATTTTCCTCCTTTAGAAGATTCATTGCTATCGTTTCAGTTTCATTATTATTATTATTATTATCATTATTATTATTATTATCATCACTATTATTATTAGCTTTTTCTTCCTCTTGTTCATCTTCGACATCATAATCGCTATCATCATAATCATCATCATCAATCATCATCCTCAATTTTTCATTATCATCATCACTATCATCATCCAATCATCACCATCATCATTACCACCATTATCATCAATCATCATCACCATCATCCTCATCTTCATCACTTCATAACCTACTGATCACTTCATCACTCTTCAATCTCATCATCATCCTCAATCATTATCTTCATCACTTCATAACCTACTGATCACTTCATCACTCTTCAATTTCATCACCACCATCAACACACGCACAAACATAGCATCGGGTTTCTTTTTAAAATTTACCATCAATATTTTACCACAGATTAGAGAAAGTATGTCCATATCTTCCTTTAATTACATGAAAACTCAATTAATCTACTCTCACGATCAGCATTATAATCAGAAGAGGCGAAAAACAGTGCCTTTCCATTACAAGAAATCACATCACACCAAAACAAGAAAAAATATATGGTTTTCTAAAATAAATAACAAACATTACCATATCCTCCCCCTCCTCGTCATCATCATCATCATCATCATCACCATCCTCATCCTCGTCATCATCATCATCATCAATAGTAGCAGAGTCACAATACTAATCGCAATAATAAATGAACATAAACTCTTACTCTGCATCATCATCATCATCATCATCATCATCAATGTCAGAAACGTATTGCAATCCTGTTTCCTATAAAAACATATACCGGTACATATAAATTCTTCCTCTGCAACATCATCATCATCATTATCATCACCATCACCACAGCCATATTCACTCGTACATGCATTAATAAGATTCCATGCCACTTACTCTAAAAAATATCTATAATAACTCTTGATGCCACCACGTGAAGGCGTCCCTCTCCAGAACCATTTCCGAATTAAAAGAAAATTTAAAAAAAAATATTCACTGCACCAACATCACTACCGACACGTCATCACACTGCAATAAACCACACCCAGTGACACACACACACACACACACACACACACACACACACACACACGTACATACAATGACATGCACGCACACATACACACGACACCCCTTTATGGCACACAAGCAAATACAAGGACAAGCAGGCCATAATTACACGTACATACAAACATACATTCATACACACACGCACACACATATCCTGTCCTTCATGACGTACATGTCTCGCTTCCCCACGCCTCCACACACAAAAATAGCATTACCTCCACCTCCCTCTCGTCCACACACACACACACACACACACACACACACACACACACACACACGCAAACACACACACGCAAACACACACACGCAAACACACACACGCAAACACACACAATCCTTTTTTCCACTCACCCACCTATCCACACATTCGTAATCCTTCTCTCTCTCTCTCACTCTCTCTCTCTCTCTCTCTCTCTCACACACACACACACACACAATCTCCTCCACCACTCACAAACATACATCTCTTATCCTTTCATCCCCCCCCCCACACACACATCCCTCACTACTCACAAACACACACACACACACATCCCCTCCACCAATCACAAACACACACATACATCTCTTATCCTTTCATCCCCCCCAACCACCCACTCTCCCATCCACACACACACACACACACACACACACACACACACACCCTCCACCAATCACAAACACACACATACATCTCTTATCCTTTCATCCCCCCCCCAACCACCCACCCACACACACACACACACACACACACTCCACCAATCACAAACACACACATACATCGCTTATCCTTTCATCCCCACCCACCCATCACTCACAAAAACACACATTCCTCTTATCCTTTCATCCCCCCCAACCACCCACTCTCCCATCCACACACACACACACACACACACACACACACACACACACACACACACACACACACACATCCCCTCCACAAACATAGCCTCCATCATCTCCTCCGCTCACAACCATTACCCCCCGATTGGAAAACAGGTCCCCGAGCGCCACGGACGTCACATGAAGGCAGATATGATTTTTTACTGTCCAGTCCTCGTGTGCTTCCATTACCCGCGCGCTGTGGCCTGTGGGGATGTGGAGGAATGAGAGGGGGAGGGGACGTGAGAGGGAGTGTGGGGGAATGAGAGGAGGATGGGATGTGAGAGGGAGTGTGGGGGAATGACTGTGGGAGGGGATTGAGAGAGGGAAGGATGTGAGAGGGGATATGGAGGATTGAGAGGGGGAGGGGAATTGAGAGGGGGAGTGGGGGAATGACAGGGAGAGGGGACGTGAGAGGGGGTGTGGGGGAATGAAACAGGAAGGGGAAAGTCAGAGGAAATGTAGGGGAACGAGAGGGGAGGGGAAGTGAGAGGGAGTGTTGGGGAATGTGAGGGGGAAGGGAAGTGAGAGGGTGTGTGGGGGAATGAGAGAGGAAGTGAGTGGGGGTGTGGGGGAATGAAGAGAGGAAGTAAGAGTGAAGGGAGGATGGTTATAAGTGAGTGTTGATGTGGACGTTTGAGGGCAATGTGGAAGTAAAAGAGCGGGGTGGAGGGGAGGTGAATGGGAGGGGTGGATGGTTGTGTGGTTTTGTACATGGATGGTTGAGGGAGTGTGGGGTGGATAATTATGTGGGGTGTGGGGATGGATGGTTGAAAATAAGTGTGGAGAGTAAGATTATGTGACGCGTGGGTGTGGATGGCTGTGGGGAGGGTGTGCTGGTGAGGTTATGAAGAGTTAGATTGTTATAATAGTTAGGATAAGTACGTAGGTAGGGTATGCGTATAGGTATAAGGGGAGGTAGGGATGAGGGAGGAGCAGGCTAGGTTGTGTGAGGGAAGGTTGTATGTGGGAGTTACGGGAGGCGTAGGATGTGTGGGGGGAGGTTGGGGTGTAAGAGGGAAGTGGGGTTCTAGGGAAGGTTAGGGTGGGTAGGGAGGGGAGGTTGGGGTGTGTGGGGGAAGGTGGGATGTTTAGGGGGAGACTGGGGCGTGTTGGGGTAAGGGGAGGTGTGAAGTGTGTGTGTTGGGGGGAAGACTGGATGAGCAGGAGTGAGAGGAATGTGGAAGTAAGGTGTGGTGGTGTCGAGGAGGCTGGTATAATGCGTGTGGTGTGTAGTAATGATGAAGAAAGGTATGTGTGTAGTAGATGAACGGGCGGAGGAGATTATGTGGATGAATGAGGGAAGATAAAGAGACTGGCAGGTAGGTGGGTGGAGCAACATGAGGTGGAAGAAGGTGTGGAATAATGCATACCAGTAGACCTACCTTAACTCCCACTCTGTTTCTCCTTCCCGCCACGCACCTCTCATGGCGCCACTGAGAGATTTCGCAACACCTTTAACACAGCGATTTATTCTCCAAGTTACACTCTGGTATCCTCTTAAATAGTACCATACTAATTCAAACTAGGTCCATATTAAAAAGACTAAACTGGCACACAAGGGGCCATCAAACTGCAAATATGAAAAAAATAAATCGCTACAGAAGAGCTGCTAGAAATTTACTTTACCTATTAATTAAAAAGATGTAAACGTCAAACAAGATGGTATCCAGGTGTAAAAAATAAATCGCTGAAGAAACGGTATTACGAGGCCTCCTATGCCAATGAGAATCCGGATTCCTCTTCCAGCCACTCACCTGTAAACAAAGAGAAATAAAGGTTAATTAGTGAAAGAGAAAACTTCGCAAAACTATTAATATTAGAAATATTTTTGTGCATGAGAAAAAGGGGCGGTCGTGGTGTGTGGTGTGGTGTGGTCTACGTGTGGTGTGGTTGTGGTGAAGTGTGGTGTGGTGTGGTAGTGTGAATTGTGGTATGATGGGGAGTGGTAGTGTGAAGCGTGGTGTGGTGTAGTGTGGGTGATATAGTAAGGTATGGTGTGGCAGTGTGAGGTGTGGCAGTGTGTGATGTGGCTGTGAAAGATAAACAAAATGAGACTTGGTAGAGTGTAGTGTGTTAGTGTGTGATGCGTGTGTAAGTGTGAGATGAGTGTAGTACTGTAAGATGAGTGCGTAAGTGTGTGAGGTGTGGTGTGCGGTGTGGTGTGGTTGTGTGAGGTATGACTGTGAGGGGTAAGTAAAGTGTGTGTGTGTGTGTGTGTGTGTGTGTGTGTGTGTGTGTGTGTGCGCGCAAGGTGTGGCTGTGTTCTACTGCAGTGATTTTGCCGACGCCCTCTTCATCGACCACGTAATGACAGACAGCAAAGTAAAACAAAGGAACACAATAATAACAATAATTAAAAACAGACGAAAACAATTATACATAAACCGTGAAACCAATCGTGCATAAAGAAAAATCGCAGTAAATCGAGAAATGAAAAAAAAAAGTTATTAAATGAAACTTGAATTTAACCGTAAATAAAATGAATAAAAAATACATCACAGAGAACAAATATAAAGATATATATATACTCTCACTTCATAGCAAAAAAAAAAAAAAAAAAAAAAAAAAAAAATCCACATGAACTAATAATGTTCCCAGACAACTTACCCCCTCCTCTCTCTCTCTCTCTCTCTCTCTCTCTCTCTCTCTCTCTCTCAGTAGTTGATGCAAAATTCACCACACTTTCTGACTAAAAGGGAAAATCCTCATTTCCACACATATTTCACGATGCTGGCCAGACAAGCAAAATTTATCTTTATTTTAGTATTTACCAACAAATCTCATTTCACTTACTGATAACAATAAATAAATAAATAAATAAATAAATAAATAAAACCAGACTTCAGACGACAAAATAACAATCCTCGGAAGGCCAAAAAAAGCCTATATTTTTTTGCTCTTTCTTTAATTTTTTTACAAATTTTTTTACACTTCCTGAAATATTAAAAAAAAAAAATAGAAATTCCACAGAGACATAATGCATAATGGTTACTGGATACGTATCTTTTTCTGTGGTTTTTTCTTCGTTTTTTTTTTTACTCAACTTCCTAATAAAACACACACACACACACGCGTTTTCTATTTTGTGTGCAGTTATTACACAAATTCACTCAACTCCCTAAATAAAGCACACACATACACACACACACACACACACACAAATGCTAGCCTTACGCATAGCACTTAATTTTTTTCTGCAGTTCTTCCACACAATTCACTCAATTTTCTAACACACACACACACACACACACACAAAGTCCCAAACTCTGGACGACATAATATACAAAGCCGACCAGACACCTAACCTTTTCTGCATTTTTAGTTTGTGTTTTTTTTTTTTTTTTTCGATTTTTTTTTTGGGGGGGGGCGGGGGGGGGGGGGGGAGAAAACAAGGACCAGCTGCTGCCCGTTCTGAATAAAACAAGCGGTCCACGTTGGGGAAGTGGAGATGAGGAGAAAAAAGAGAAAGAGGGGGAAAAAAATGGAAAAAAAAAGGAGAAAAGAGAAAGAAAGAAAATGAAGTTGGGACCGCATGGGTAAAGATGAAGGCGGGACGAAAGTAAAGAAAAAAAAATGAAAAAGAAAATGGAGTAAGGATCGCAGGGATAACCAAGGGAAAGGCAAAGACAAGCAATAATATTACTATTCTTGGTATACAATCCTTCAAACCCAATACGTATTTTTCACTTCCTTCCTGCTATCTCCTATTTCAACTCAAGCGATGTTCTGAGTGGTGTGGAGATGTATGTGGGAGGGGGTGTGAGTTGGAGGGAGGGCAGCGAAATGGCAGAGGTCAGAGCCACGGGAAGGCGATTAATTTGTTTGTGGCCGCCTCTCACGGGTTTAAGGTGTCTGGCAACATAGATAGATAGATAGATACATAAACAGATAGATATACAGATAGGTTGATATCCACAAAGATAGGTAGGTGGGTGGGTGGGTGGGTGGGTAGGTAGACAGGTAGGTAGGTAGGTGGATATAGATGTAGGGATAGTTAAACAGATAAATACATAGATAGATGGGTAGGTAGGTAGGCAGATACAGAAAGACAGGCAGACAGCTAGACAGATTGGTACAGATGAAGCACCCACGAAAGACAGAGAAGACAGAGACAGAGTGATAGAAAACAGACAGACACCTGCTGTAAGAATTTATCCAAAATGAGTTACCCATTCTGTTCACCTGGGGAAAAATTTTGGACACCTGCATCTCCTCCATTATTCCTTGCCCTCTCTTCCCCTCCCTCGCTCTCTTCTGTCATTTCCCTTGTTTTCTATTTAGTATTCTCTCTCTCTCTCTCTCTCCCTGTTCTATTATTTGATTCAGCATTTTATCTGTCTACACGTCGCTGGTTCACTCCCTGTTGCTGTCCCTTGCTTTCTCTGTTGCTGGCTCACGCTCTGTCTGTCTGTCTGTCTCTCTCACGGTATTAACTCTCATCCCACTTACTCTGTTCACTTTATCACTCACTGTATTGTATTCACTAATTCACTCTACTAAACCATTAACTCTCTCTCTCTCTCTCTCTCTCAGACTGCACCCCTTCACTCTCTCATTTTTCACCCCATCTCTTCCTCCTCCTCATTATTTTTCTGTTATATTTCCCCTCTTCAATATATTTTTTCTTTACCACTACAATCATTTCTCTCCCAATTTCTCCCCTTCCTCTCCACGCAATTCATATATCTTTCTCCTCCCTCAATACTCCTCTTTCTCTTCTTTTCCTCACAATCTTCTGCTTTTTCTCTCTCACTTCTTAAATCCTGTCTTTACTGTCTCATCATTTCTCCTCTCTCTCTCTCTCTCACGCTTCATTTTCGCACCAACACACTCACAAAAAATATACACTCACACATCAACACCACACACACACACACATACACACACCACCACCACCACCACATCAAACCCACACCACCACATCAAAACACCCCCCACACACACACAAACAACCACACTACCACACCACCACCACAACACACATTCCAACCACACAATCTTCAAAAAAGGAAGGGCCAGAAAAACATGGTCATAAAGACACAAAAACATCCCGACAACAAGTACACCACAGAACCCCAAAACATAACACCAGATACACCACCCCAGCACCATACCAGCTACACCAGGACCATAACACCACCACCATACCAGCTACACCAGGACCATAGCACCACCACCATACCAGGAACACCAGGACCATAGCACCACCACCATACCAGTTACACCAGGACCATAACACCACCACCATACCAGCTACACCAGGACCATAACACCACCACCATACCAGTTAAACCAGGACCATAGCACCACCACCATACCAGTTACACCAGGACCATAACACACCACCATACCAGTTACTCCAGGACCATAGCACCACCACCATACCAGTTACACCAGGACCATAACACACCACCATACCAGCTACACCAGGACCATAAACACCACCAGATATAAGGGGGTACAATGGCCATCGCTTCACCTTAAATGTTGAGCTGCGGAAAGAGATTAAAATTAGAATATGATGCTACAGCTCTTTTTACATTAACTTGGCCTCGATTTTCGTCCTTTTGTACTTTATTGGAGATGTTTTGGCTGTGTGTCCTGTCCGTGGCTCTTCTTCGTGACTAGCATAATTTTCTAGTGTTACTCTATTCATTCAGCTCAGGATTCAAGATGGAGAGTTGGCAGTTTTAAGGCCAGGTTAGATTGAAAAGGATACAGTCACGAAGAAGTTTTACGGAATGGATACTGAGCCATAGTACTGTCATATTTTACCTCTGAGAAATGGGAAATAATACACAAAAGGATGAGAGCCTCGGCCCACTTAAAAATGAATTCACTATAGGAACACAACACCAAGTCCAACAAAAAACCAACACAAAGCAAAGGATGCATAAAAAACAGGAACAAACACAAAAACACAGCAAACGACCAGTGCAATAACAAACCAGCGCAATAAAAACATCACGACACAGCACAACCACAAACAGTAACGCAATCACAAACACATCATCATCCACTAACACAGCACATAGCAAATACACAGCAACACATGCTACCAACACAACACAGCCACAGGTATAACACAGCAATAAACCAACACAACAAGAGACCAGCACAACAACAGCAACACAGCACTTAGCAAGAACACACTAACACATGCTACAAACACAACACAGCCACAGACATAACAAAGCAACAAACTAACACAACATCCCAGCACAACAACATCATCCACTAACACAGCACATAGCAAGAACACACCAACACACGCTACAAACACAACACAGCCACAGACATAACACAGCAATAAACCAACAAACCAGCCCAGCAAAACAGCAGCAAAGCACAAACAACACAGCCATCAACACTCGAGAAAGAACTAGACTGGCATCCCTCTGTGTTTTGATTTAGTGATATTGATTGTAGGGGCGATGGGTGGCGTGTACGTGGACTGAGTGTAAGGGGGTGTAGGTGGGTGTGAGTGTAGGCTGGGTGGAGAAGAGTGTGGGTGTAGGTGGGTGTGGGTGTAGGTTGGCGTAGATGGGGTCGATGTAAGTGGGTGGAGGTGGGAAGAGTGTAGGTGCGTGTAAGTGGATGAGGGGGTATGAATAGGAAAACTGGACACGGGGAGGAATGTGTTTAGGTGGGAAGAGTGTGGTTGGGGAGAGTGTAGATGGATGGATGTAGTTATGGGGAGGGATGTACGTAGAAAAGGTAATAAGTGGGTGTAAGAGGGGACGGTAGAGGGAGGGATAGTCTACATGAGAGGGATTTGGATGCGGAGGAAGGCGATGAAGGGGGTGTAAATGGGGAAGAGAACAAGTGGAGAAGAGGTCTAAAATATATGCCCAAGGGTGTAGATGTTAAAAGGATGTTGATGGTGTGGATGTATACAGGAAGTGTGTAGATGGGGATGGTGTAGATAGGCCACTGATATGTATAAGTAGGCATGGAGTGAATAGAGGTGGGGAGGGTGTGAGTGGGGTGCAATGGGGTGGTAATGTATGGGGTTTGTCGGAAAGGGTATATAACTTGGTGGTGTGGCTAAGGATGGGTAAAAGGGGAGAGGGTGTAAGTGGATGTAGATGGTGAGGATGAAGAGGGACTAGGAGGGTGTGGGTGGGGAGTGTAAGAGTGGGTGCTGATGGAGAGGTGTAAGTGAGGAAGGTACTGACTGGGTGTGTGTAGGGAGGGTGTGGCGTGTAAGTGTGGGGAGGAAATAAGTGTGGGGTGAACAGAAGGAAGAGAAACAGATCATAAATAGGAGAAAATGGGGTGTAGATGGGAAAGCAATGGAACAAGAGAAGATTTATGGATAGTGAAGGTGTAGATGGATGAAGATGATGGTACAGCTCGTGGGTGTGGGTAGGAGGATTGGGGGGGAGAGAGAGAGAGAGAGATTCTAATTACACCCTCCTCCCTTTATGTCAACCGGTTCCTTTCTTAACAGGTAAATCCTCTCATTAGTAACCCCCACTTGAATTACCTCAAGCTGTCACACCCTCATTATCATCATCATCATCATCATCACAATCATCATCATCATCATCATTATTTAAGGGTCGAGAGTCACCAGGTTTAAAAGAGATTTTTATTAGATTACTGAAAGAAAAGAAGGATGAATTAAGTCTCTCTCTCTCTCTCTCACACACACACACACACACATATATATACACACACATATATATACACACACACACACACACACACAAAATCCTCCAGTTACCCCCTACCAGTCCTCAATTATTACCCAATCACTCCCCAGTTAGTCCCCTCCCAGTCCCCAGTCACTCCCCTAGCAGTGCAGTAATTAGCAGGGGTGACTGTTGAAAAAAGGCAAGGTACATCCCGAAGCAAGGTCGACTACGGGGAATTACTTACGAGGAGAGAGGGAGTTCTTAATTGAATTTTACCATACCTCCGAGACAGAAGACCAATAAATGAGGCAAGGAGAGAGTGAGGGGAAGGCGGAAGAAAACTGTAGGGAAGGGGAATGAGGGGACAACGGGAGAAAAGTGTGGAGAGAGAAGAGGGGAGAAGAGGGTAAGATTCAGAGGTATGGTATATTAGACTAGCGTTCCCGTGAAAGAACATGGAAATAAAGAAAATGGGAAGAGAGAATTATGTGAACAAGGGAGGAGGAACAAAAATCATGTACACAAATCTTGAAGGGAACGTACACAGAGGTATACATGCACGTACACATTCTTCAGTCTAACACACACACACACACACACACACACACACAATCACTTACCACATATAGAGAAACATACATGCATACGTAAACATATACACACTCAAATTCTCTCTCTCTCTCTCTCTCTCTCTCTCTCACACACACACACACACACACACACACACCAAAAACCAGCCATGCACCAAAGTCAAAAATCTCACTGGCCAAAAACCATCAATATCCCAAACTCTGCATAAATAAAAAAGATGAAATGAAGAAAGAGAAGGTAAAGAAAAAATAAACGAAAAAAATATGAAACAAGCATTAGTATTGGCATTAGCATATTTTTCTTTTGCATTTTTAAGGTGACCGGAGCTGTGTGTGTGTGTGTGTGTGTGTGTGTGTGTGTGTGTGTGTGTGTGTGTGTCTCTCTCTCTCTCATAATTGTAACAAGAAATAAAAATACACTCATATTTTTCCTCCTCCTCCTCTTCTTCTTCTTCCTCCTCCTCCTCCTCCTCCTCCTCATCATCATCATCATCATCATCATCATTATCCTCTTCTATCTCTTCCTCCTGCTGCTGCTACTCCTCCTCCTCTTCCTCTCCCTCCTCCTCATCCTCGTACTCCACCTCTCCCAGCGAACCCTCAGTTAATCAAGCGTGGAATTAAAACTAACAGTAGAAACCACAGTCTTCTCACGCAAAACAATAATTATCAGAGTAAAGGAAAATTGTCTTTATTCCTTATTATTTTACCATTTTCCTGGTATTCCTTCTTATTTAACTGATCTCCTGATTTCTTTACTGGGTCACTGAAGGCAACTCTGATTTTTTTTTGTAATTAGAGACCGGGAAAATTTGTGGGGAAAAAGAGATGAGGGAGAGACGAAAAATAGGAAATTGTTAACTGCATGCCTTTCTCTCTCTCTCTCTCTCTCTCTCTCTCTCTCCAAACGTCATAATCCCGTAATGGGTGGCCGTTTGACTTATAGTTGTATTGCATGGAGGGGCACTAACCCTCCGCCAACCAACATGCTGACACGTAGGAAACACGAATGAATTGGTTATATTGTTACCATCCAGCGTTGTAAACGTTTTTATGGCTAATAATAAAATAAAAAAAACACTAGGCTTGTCACATAATGTAGAGCCACCTGAGAAGGAAAGAGGGGTAATAAAAAGTGACAGGAATGTTGGGAGAAATAAGATGACATAAGGACAGAGAAAAGGAATGATAAAGGTGGAGGAGGAAGTAGGCAGCACTACATCAAGTGAGTGGATGATGACCGCCACCACCAACCACCTGCAATCATTACACTACAGGAAAATTATCTTCATGGCGTTTCCTTTAACCAATGTCCTGTTTTCTTCATGGGGGGAACTTAGCTACTTCATAATTCTATATAATTTTGAGGGCAAGAATAGGCAGAGAAAAACGATGAGGGAAAGAAAAGAAAAAGTTGAGGAATCGACACCTGAGAGGAAAGGACGTAAGGAAAATAGGAAAATGTTCATCCCCTCAATCACAAGGAAGGAAAAAAGAGGAAGAGGAATGATAGAGCGTTGGAAGAGGGAAAAAAGGAGAGGAGGTGCAGGCAAGTCTAAAGAAGGTATTAAATCATTAAGAGGAAGGTTTAAAGAGGAAGTGTGTGTGTAGGAGGGGTTACTTAACTCTCTCTCTCTCTCTCTCTCTCACACACACACACACACACACACACACACACACACACACGCATTCTTACACGTACACATAATCCTCTACTCCATCTCGCATTATACACAAGCCATCCACGCACTCAGACACACGCGGACCACCTACGACGCACGCGCGCGCGCACACACACACACACACACACACACACACACAGATGACTTACACATACTCAGTCAAACACACAGAGCAACCATCCTACACAGGACACAAATGCACACTAAAAACACTCACCAGTCACAAACATATAACAGATAAATTTAGTACACACACACACACACACACACACACACACACACACACACACACACACACACACACATTTATATTACACCAGGGTCGATATTCTCGTCGGTTAAGGTAGCTCCCTAACACCTCTTCCTTTGCGATTTATTTTTGGATACGGCTGGGTAATATCCTTTTGTATGTCATTTATGCAGAGTATGGCGATATTGGAAGGATTTACGTAACACAGAACAGTAAGGTGTTAAAAGGAAGCTAAATCGCTTAGGAAAAGGTGTTGGGGAGCTTTCTTAACCTTGGGATCTTTTCCTAAGCGATTTATTTTACTTAATACCCCTTACTGTGCTCTTCTGTTTTATAAATCCTTCCAACATCGCCATACTCAGCATAAATAACGCACAAAAAAGAATATTAGTCAGCCATATCCAAAAATAAATCGCTAAGGAAGTGGTGTTAGGGTGCCTCCTAACCCTACGAGAATACAGGCCTAGAATGGGTATGTTAGGACGCTGGTATGATGGGTATAACCGAGGCTGGAGTATGCTTAGATAGTTATATTCTCGCTGCCGGTAGATGATAGATAATATGGCTATGGAATTATCCAAGAGTTAACTAAGGTACTTTGGACTGACTGGCTGACTGACTGACTGACTGACTGTGACTGAAGTACTGACTGACTGATTGACTGTGACTGAAGGACTGACTGACTGACTAACTGACTGACAGACTGACTTACGTATTGAAGGATTGACTAACTGACTGACTGACTGAATAACTGACTGAAGGACTGATTAACTGACTGACTTACTGAATGACTGACTGAAGGACTGATTAACTGACTGACTTACTGAACAATGACTAGCTGACTGACTGATTACGGTAACTGACTGACTAAATGACTAACTGACTAACTGACTGAGGGACTGACTGACTAACTGAAGGACTGACTAATTGACTGACTTAATGACTGACTGGCTGACTAACTGAAGGACTAACTGAATAACTGACCGCTCGCCTGCCTGAATGAATAATACATGAACGAACTAATGGTGGTGGTTTAAATGATGGCAGAATTTTTCATAATGTAAAAAAACCTTCATACAAACAAAACAAAATAAAAATAAATTACGAACACAATAACAATAATCATAACCCCGAAAACGAAAAGTCAAAATTTAATTAAAACAACAGAAAGAAACAATAACAAGAGCACCATAAAGCACATCAATAGTAGTAACAGCAGAAGCACCAATATTACCACTATCACCATAAACAAAAAATAACAACAAAAAAACTACCATCATAACTAACAACACTACCACTGCTACTACTAACAACCACAAAAACAACTACCATCTACCACTATTCAGAACTACCATTATACAGCACTGAACCACTCAAAGTAAAACAGCAACCATACACCTACCACCACCACCACCACCATAACAACCGTCCACCTCCTGACATCACCATCACCGCTACAAGAACTCACTATCCTTACTACTACTACTACTACTACCACCAATAACAACCACCATCACCACCACTACCACTCAATCTCCCATTCACCCACCATCCCCCCTCTCCCATACAAGCCTCCTTTCCCCATCCCTGACCCCGTCCCCCACCCATCACCCCACCCCCAATACAAACCCCCCTCCCCCACCCATCAACCCACCCCCAATACATGCCCCCTTCCCCCACCCATCACCCCATCCCCAATACACGCCCCCCCCACCCACCCATCAACCCATCCCCAATACATGCCCCCCTTCCCAACCTGTCACCCTATCCCCAACACAAGCCCCCTTCCCCATCCATCAACCCATTCCCAATACACGTCCCCCTCCGCCACCCCTGACCCTCCTCTCCCCATCCGGCCATCTTGCCATAACGCAGGGCCATGAACTGGACGCGAGGGCCAAATTTAATTAGTATATTTTAATTAGAAATATGCTAATAAGAGAGGTGCCTCAAAACGTGGGTATATTTGATTGGCTCCAGGCTTCAACGCCGGGGACTTACAGTACACACACACACACACACACACACACACACACACACACACACACACACACACACACACACACACACACACGATACGTACATATATAATTATATACATACTGATATATGCTTGGTCTGGAAGTGGACTGAGTTATAGGAGGTACGGTACAATTTTGACATTATGCATACATATCTTGTTGGTATTTGCTTTACAGGTCTCCTCTCCTGTCGTTGGTCTCTCTCTCTCTCTCTCTCTCTCTCTCTCTCAAGATGCTTACATTTTCACTCTCTCTCTTGCATCCTGTTCAACTCTCACCCTCTTTCATCCACCCTTTTCCCACCGACTATACTCTTTCACTCTCATTCTTTCAGTCTCTCCCAGTCTCTTTCACACATTCTCCCACTCTCTTTCATCCTCACTCAACTTTTTTTATCCTCTCTCTCGCTCTCTAAGGACTGTCTTTAATCCTTTCGCTGACGTCACAATCTCTCTCTTTCTCTCTCTCTCTCTCTCACACTAAATTCACTCACTCCAAACACCACCACTAACATAAAAAACAAATAGCCTGATTTTTCCATTCCCCTCTACCCACTCCACACTCTATCATTTACAAAAATAGCCACCTCGTATTAATTATAGCATTCAATTAGCTACATAAAACATAAATTAGCAGGAACACACTCTATCCCTCCCCCCAATAATAATTACTACGGAGATCTTAATTAAGTTATATGAGCAAGGTATATTTTGACGAACTAATTGATGGAAAGAATGATAATGGACACTGGGAATAATTAATGAACGAGATAGATAGATAGATAAATACTTATAGACCCATCCCTCCTGCTCCCAATCCCTTACCCCAGTGCCCCCTGCTCCGAATCCTCCCAGTCCTTCCTGCTTCCAGTCCCTTACCTTCAATCCTTCCTGCTTCCAGTCCTTACCCCCAATCCTTCCTGCTTCCAGTCCCTTACCCCCAATCCTTCCTGCCCCCAGTCCCTTACCCCCAATCCCTTGCTCCTAATCCGGTGTCCCCAATCCCTTGCTCCTAATCCGGTGTCCCCAATCCCTTGCTCCCAATCCCGTGTCCCCAATCACCTCTGCTTCCAGTCCCTTACTCCCAATCCCCCCTGCTTCTACTCACTTACCCCCCAATACCCCAGCTCTCAGTTCCTCGCTCCCAATCTCCCATACTTCCAATTCCTTGCTCCAATCTCTTTACTCCCCATTCTCCTCCATTATCTTCCCTACCCCCAAATCCTCACCCCTTTGCACTCGATTCCCCAATTCCCTGTTCGTATCCCCCATCCCTCGCTCTCCCTCACCCCCCCCTCACTCACGTCATACCCCCTTCTAGCCCTACCAGTCCCCCTCACCCACCTCCTACTCCTTTCTACCACCCTTTACCCCCCTTCTCTCCCCTCTCTCCATCTGCCCCCTCATCCACCTCACCCTCATCTGCCCCCCCTTGCCGCCCTCACCCACCTCATACCCTCTTCTGCCCCCTCACTTCCCCCATACACCCTTTCCCCACCCTTTACCTCCTCTCTTCCCTCTCTCCTTCTGCCCCCTCATCCACCTCACCTTCATCTGCCCCCCTTACCCACCTCATACCCTCTTCCGCCCCCTCACTTCCCTCGTACACCCTTTCCCTACCCTTTACCCTCTCCCCTTCCACACCTTTTACCCCCCAGTTCCCCCTTCCCCCCACCGCCTACCTCTATTTAACTATTCCCTGTGAGGATGGAAAAAACTCAGCTACTTTTTCCCCAAGCATCAACTTCTTCTTTCCCTCGGCTGGCCAATATTTTACACCAATCCCAGGTTTTACTTTCAGACGCCTCTGGGACTAGGTCATCTTTATTCCAGCAACTGTCCTTTATTTTCAACAGCAACATTCACCTTTTTCATTTGCAACTTTTTATCCTGCAGTTACATTTTTCTCAACATCCATCGCTGTTTTTTTTTTTTTTTTTCTGTAACTATGAACTCAACATTTCAGTAAAAAATTTCTATGTATTTCATTTTTTTTTTTTCAATTAAACTACGGCTTTTTTTCCCCTTCAACTGCAACTACAACCATTCCCATTTAAAAAACCTATTAACTTTAGGATTGATTTAATCTATCCACCTATAGACCGACGCCCTAATCCCGCAAAGGGTAGCCGCAGCCAAAACGCCTCCAAGTCGCTGTCACCTACCATTTGACTGCCCTCTCCCCAACTCACTCCCCCCCCCTCCCTCATATACCTCTCAACTCCACCCCATTTGATTGTATAACTTCTATTTTTTTAATCTTGGTTGATTGGGATTTTTCTTTATGCACGAATTGTTTTTGGGTTCATATATTGTTCTTCTTTGACTACGGTTGTAAATGTAAGTCTTTACGTGTGATCCATTAAGAGGTAAAACAGTAAGAGAAATTAAACATGAACGAGAGGTGTCAATGAAAAGAAAACGGAAGGGGGATAGAAAGTAGATTAAAAGAGGGGGAACGAAGATGCAGAAAAAGGTGAAAAGAATGAGAAATGAAGAGAAAATTACTAAAAGAAAAAAAAACATAGCTAGAGAAGAAATGAAAACTGAGAAGGAAAAATGAAAGAAAAAAATTATAAACAGAAAATACATAAGGAAAATGTCTCTGAAAAAAAGAAGGGAAAAAAGGCAGGAAAAGAAAAACGGACTTAGCAGATCAAACAAGGAAAATAAAGTAGGACAAAAAGAACACAGAATGATGAAAGAGGAGCAGATAAAAATAAAAGAGTACATCACTATAAGACAAAAGAAAAAAAATGAAAAAATGAAAACAAGAAAAATACTATGACAAACAGAACGAAGGAAAATATAAGGAAATTAGGGATAAAGAACAAGGAAACTGAAAGGACAAATCGCAAAGAAATACTGTTAAGGAAAAAAAAGCAAAGAAAAATACAAATAGACAAGTTACAGACAGAAAACGAAAGAGAAAGGGAGAGAGAAAAAAAGGGCAGGAGAAACAAAGAAAATGGAGTGGGGGGGGGGGACCTCGGCGTCAACAGGTCCAAAGTGAAAAACAAAGGAAGAGGAAAAGAAAAAGTGGATGGGGAGGGGAGGACGAACTGAGAGAGAGAGAGAGAGAGAGAGAGAGAGAGAGAGAGAGAGATCCAAGTAATCCAAAAGACGAGAAAAAACAGGACTGCCTTTTTTCCACATGTTATTAAAGCCTTGGTCAATATTTCCTTTACACCTCAGAGTCTGAAACTACTGATGAGAATTAAACAAAAACTAATTGAATATTCATAATTTAGGAAGGTTTCACACACTGCTTAGAAACCCCTAGCAGGGTCTAGAAAAGAACTGACGTGATTTTGAGATGCTTAGGGAGGTCTAATTTCTACACACGAGTTACGGTTCGACGCATTTATCAATTTCTTTTTATCAAGGTCTAAGGTGGATTCAAGAAAGATCCTAGACTGCGTAAAGAAAGTGCGACTTACTTTGGATTCAAGACTGTTCATGTATTGCAAAGTTATGTTAACCAATGTCTAATTTGGACTCGAAACAGCTATGAATCAACAAGTTAGAGATATTCAGCAAAGTCTAATTTGGATTCATGAGTTATTAAATGTTCAGGAAAGTCAAATAATGATCCAAGAGAGTAAGTCCTTGATGCAGTTTAGAAATACCTGGTAAGATCTAATCTAGGTTCAAAACAGCCCTAATTAACCTTAGTCTCATTTTGGATTCGAGACAGTTCAGAGGCAAACTACTGACCTAATTATAGATTCAGGAGAGTTAGCTTTCCACACAGATATAGATGTTTTGTAACTCCCTCAGTTGGATTCAAGGAGTAATTTCAGACACAATTTTAAGGTGGTTCACGAGATCTCATTAGGATTCGGGACAGATCCGAGACAGTGTAAAGAGAGTTAGGTTTCCACACAGTTATAGATGTTTTGTAATTATCTCAATTGGATTCAAGGAGTAATTTCAGACACAGTTTTAAGGTGGTTCACGAGATCTCATTGGGATTCGAGACAGATTCGAGACAGATCCGAGACAGTGTAAAGCAGCCGGTGACCGCGACTGTGTCTCCCCCTTTTATGGTGTCTTCTGAGGTCTTTGATGTCCAGTGAATCGAACTTGACGTACCCTGCTGTGTGACTGGACTGCACACACACACACACACACACACACACACAGGAAAGCAGTGCTGTATATTCATTTACAATTCTCTCTCTCTCTCTCTCGTCACACACACATGTACACAAAAAAACTAAACGAATCATACCATTATCTTGTTATTAAGTTATGTATGTAATCTTTATGAAGGAAGGTAATTATACAGGAGGTCAGAGTATATTGATAACTGATAACTTGATGAGAGAGAGAGAGAGAGAGAGAGAGAGAGAGAGAGAGAGAGAGAGAGAGAGAGAGAGAGAGAGAGCAGTGAAATAAGACTCAAATGAAAGAAAGGAATGGAGGAATAGTAAAGGAGGAAAATCAGACCTCTCTCTCTCTTTCTCTCTCTCTCTCTCCAGGTGACGAAGGAGGTGACCAGCCCATCTTGACACAGGTCACGTCTCAGGTCAGCCCAACACCACCACCAACCACCACCACCGCAACCTACCACAGCCCTCTTCACTACCACAACGACATCCCACCACTCTGGTCAACCACACCGCATCACTATAGAAGTTGTCCACACTACCACACCACCACCACCACAACAACAACATTCCACATAACCATCACCATCATCATCATCACAATCCTTCATTCGTTTCTACCAAAATCACCACCACCACCACAACAACATTCCACATAACCATCACCATCATCATCATCACAATCCTTCATTCGTTTCTACCAAAATCACCACCACTACAAAATCACCACCACCACCACCACCACGGCCATCCACTCCAACAAAACCACAGCCCTCCACACCATCAACAGCTATCCACACTTCCACTCCATCATCACAGCCCTCCACACCACCACCAGCTATCCTCACTACCATACCATTACAGCCCTCCACACCACCACCAGCTATCCTCACTACCATACCATCACAGCCCTCCACACTACCACAGCTATCCACACTTCCGCACCATCACAGTTATTCACACTACAACACCACTAGCAACACCCTCATGGCACCACAGTCATCCACACTACCACACCACTTTCCACACCCTCACACCACCACAGCTCTCCACACTACCACTCCACCATCACAGCCCTCCGCAATACCACAACTATCCAAACTACCACTCCACCATCACAGCCCTCCACACTACCACATCACCACCAGCCATCCACACCTCACACCATCGTTACAACAAAGCTCTGACGCTCTGAAAACAGTTTGATAATTAGGTCGATTCAGAGTAACTCATCCCATCAAGAGCAAGCAAACTGTATCAGTCCCTGGGAAATGTGTGTATTCAACTACTAACTGCAAATGACGACTGTTTCTATCCCCATTTTTGCAGTACAGGATCAGCAAAATCGTCTGGTTGTAACTATTAAGATTTTGGATCGGCGTGGCATGGATAGTAATCGTCCTACCAAAACAATACATTATAAAAACAAAAGAAGTTAACCTGTTTATTACCACGACGTCTTAGCTTATTCTTACCATATCCAGACGATTTTACTCAACTGAAAACCCCCCCCGTACTGAGGAGGTTAATGAAGGCGATAGCAATTCCAAGCCAATCCATTTAGAAAAAATATATTCTTAGCAAAATATCGTCTTGAGACTGTACGAAATAGATACTCAAGCATAAATGCATAAATAAAGCCATCACTAGCGAAGGGGTAAACTATCAACACGTCTCCCCCAGAGGATGAACATAATTGTCTAGGGTCAGCAGGAATAAAATACTACTACTAATACTACTACTACAGCAAAGCAATATCAACTGGAGGATGGAAGAATACAATACAAAATGGGATTACAAAAGCTATATCAAATAACAATAATAATAATAATAATAATAATAATAGCAGCAGCAGCGGCAGATGCGGCGGCGGTGGTGGTAACAGTAATAATCCATCAATCCATCATCTAATCCTATGTCGCCCCATGAGGAGCGTAGGAACCCGGGGCGAGGCAAGTTGGTCCTGATATTTAATATGATGACAGTAAAATAATAATAATAATAATATCGCTTCGCACTTTCAACAAGCATCTCGCCTAGGCACACAAGCATCGTCAGGAGGCAGTATGAATATAAACAAAAGCACGTCCTTGAGGAGAAGTGGTTAAATGCATCTAATTCTACCCGCATACACCAGCTGGCCATCTTGCACGTATGTTGCATGGTTTGCGGCCATAAAGTTGCACCAGATAACCAAGCCCTTTCTCAGAACTGGTATTATTTGCTGTTGTCCTAGGTTCGTCTGAAATGTGAACCCAGTGGACTGCAGGCTGAAGTTGTCCTCATCCTGCAGTCCACCATTCTCCTTTTGTTAATATCAAGGAGAAATTTTCCTGTTCGTACACTCAATTAAAGACAAAGTTGAATTTTTGTTGCCCTACGACGCGTCCTTTTCCTTGGCGATTTATTTTAGCGCTATACATGTTTATCTAGTCAAGTTAATGTGAAAAGACTAGAGTGATTTCAACCTTACACCTGTACATTCTTCTATGCAAACATACCATAAAAAAAAAAAAAAAAAAAAGGTTGCAAACACGCCCTCAGTTTTCCATATACACAAAAAAAATATGCGCACTTAGCTCTGAGTGAATAGATTTTTCCGGAGAAGCAAAAAGGTCATATAAAGTAACACAGACGCATGCTTTCATAAACACAACGCCCTGTAACACAGCACAACGCAATTTAGCACTCTCTCTCTCTCTCTCTCTCTCTCACACACACACACACACACACACACACACACACACACACACACACACACAGACGACAATACAGCACAACATAATACATACACTCAACCCTGCTTTCCCTTCCCCCACACCACACACACACACACACACACACACACACACACCTGCTTCACCTGCACTAATTAGACGAATCAACGCAACATGGACCCTTCTCCGCGCAGCAAATCACACCCTATTTTGAGAACACCAGATCCACGGTCACACTAACAGCGCTAATGCCCACCGTCTGTATTTTCAACTATTAACCCACTGAAAAATCGCAGGGAGGTGGATGGGCGGGATTAGTTCTAGCTCGATCCACTCATCCGTTGGTGGCCTTTGAGGGAGGTGGATGGGTGGATGAATGATGAAGCAGAGGTGGACAGGGATGAAGGATGTTTGAGTCAGGTGATGGTGGAATTACAGATGATAATGGACTGATATAACAAAGATGAAAGACGGATGACGATAAGAGATAACGAATGATATGGGAAGGAAAAAGTATATATGATAATAAAAGAACATAACTAAAACTGAATAAGGATACTGCTTGATCAATGGTATGAGTGATGTATGAGATAAATGATGATAAATGAGGATAAATGACAGTGGATAGGGATAAATGTGACAAACAGCGAAGACAGGAGTAGCGAGTGACGGATGAAAGACAGCTAGACATGGGTGACAAGAAATATGGATATGACTATAGTGATGTCATTTTAACTTGGCTCAGATTTTCGTCCTTTTGTAGCTTATTTCACGTAGCTCAGTGGCAGAAAAGACAACATTACGACTCTGCACCCTTCAATAGCACTTCTTCGTTACTAGCATCATATTCTAGTGTTACTCGTTACAACTCAGCATTGAAGATGGAGAGATGGCAATTTTAGGCCAACTTAAAATGAAAGGAGTGAATGAAGGGATGCAAGGGTTGTTTCCAAAGCAGGATGTGTTTGCGTGGGCATCCGACACTGCTGCCTATGACCTCACTCAACCACACGCAATCGCACTCAACACACGCAATCACGTCAAACGCAATTATTCTTACCTCACAGTTACTCATTTACACTCATGACACACACTCATTATATCCACTTACCACCACACACACACACACACACACACACACACACACACACACACGCATGCATGCACGCACGCATACATACACACACACAAACCTCCACCACTTACACAAATTCACACACACACACACAAGCAATCATCCACCACTTCCACAAATTCACACACACACACACACACACAATCACCACTACATCATTTCATTTGTTCCACTCCCTCTTCCAACCCAAATACAGGAAGGGAACACAGGCAAGCATGATTAGACAAGGGATGTGAGAATTCGGAAAAGGATTACTCTCTTCACTTTCACCTGGCCCAAAAGCTGCCATCTCTCCCTCTTTAATGCAGAGCTGTAGCAAGATTAACACTAGAATACAGTGCTAGTCACGAAGAAGTGCTATGGAAAGGATACAGAGCCACAGAACTTGCCTAAAAACTGCCATCTCCCCCTCTTTAATGCATAGCTGTAGCAAGATTAACACTAGAATACAGTGCTAGTCACGAAGAAGTGCCATGGAAAGGATATAGAGCCACAGCACTTGCCTGAAAACTGCCATCTCTCCATCTTTAGAGTCATAGCAAGAGATTAACACTAGAATACAGTGCCAGTCACGAAGAAGTGCCATGGAAAGGGTATAGAGGCACAGCACTATCTTATTCTTTCCTTGGAGTACGTGATATATGCTGTAAAAGGGTAAAAATCTGGGCCAAGTTGAAGTGAGAAGAGTATAGTGTGAATCAAAGAGTCTATGTGAATGATAAAGGATTGTTTTGTGTTGTAATTTTTGCTTCTGTTTCGGGTAAGGACGCTCCCTAACGCCTCTTCCTTACTGATTTATTCCCGTATACGACTGGTTAATATTTTGTGTTATATATGCAGAGTATGGTGATATTCGAATGACTGAACTAAAACAAAAGAGAAAGGCAAGGTGTAACAGGCTAAATAAATCACTTAAGAACAGGTGGCACGCAAGGGTCATATGTCCTCAAGAGAGCAATTTCAAGACAAAAATACTATAATGAAAAAGAAGAGGAGGAGGAGAGGGAGGAGGAGGAAGAGGAGGAGGAGGAGAGGGAGGAGGAGGAGGAGGAGGAGGAGGAAATGATGACTTGCAAATGCACTTCACACCCTACTTCTTGCAACACACAACTGTATACATAACCGTAAAACACACACACACACACACACACACACACACACACAGATCTTCACCCAAATCTCCCTCATCCTGTCCTCCCACCCACACAACAAATTTCAGTCTTTTCTCTTACATTTCACTCGTGATTTATTTATTTATTCATTTATTTAATTTACTTATTTATCGGCGCTTAAATCCCTCACTACAAAGAATGTGATCAATGTGGATAAATGAGAGAATGAATACTGATGTAATAATGTGTCTGTCTGTCTGTATGTGTGTGTATGTATGTATAATGAATGTATGTATATGTATGTGAATGTATGAATGTTTGTATGTATATGTATGTATGTATGTACCGGTATCAGTCTATCAATTTATACATTTCTGTGTGTGTGTGTGTGTGTGTGTGTGTGTGTGTGTGTGTGTGTGTGTGTGTGTGTGTGTGTGTGTGTGTGTCTTTAAAAACAGGAATAACACTGACCATGGGGGAGTTTATTCTGAGTATTTACAAAGCACCTAAATACTAAGCATTTCTTCAATTCTCTGCATTTCCAGAACTGAGGTAATTCTCCAAGTCATTATAAGCTACTCCTAATTCAAGTACCATCTCCTAGTGCTAATAATTTAATAAATAAATAAATAAATAAGGGATTCCGAGAGTGCACACCTCCGCCAAAGCAACATCGTCCCCTTTTATTTTTCATGACCTTGCCCTTTGACCTTTTCTCCTTCAAAATTAAATCGCTTATCTATTTGATGCTCCTTGGTTATTATTTCCAATTTGGTGGAATTACGTTCTTCAGGTTTTTCATTTTGTTGTTAAAAAAGACAGCGAGACATTCAAAAACAAAGCGACCCCTCCCAAATTAATAATAAATATGATGATGATGATGATGATAATGATAATAAAAATAAAAATAAAAATAATAATAATAATAATGATGATGATAATGATACTAAGTGACAATAATAATAATATAATAATAATAATAATAATAATCCTTGACGTAGATAACACCACTGTACTACTACTACTACTACTACTACTAATAATAATAATAACAATAATAACCCAAGACAGATAAGTAACAAGCCAATGCACTAAAAGCCTCTACATATTCTTCTCTTAAAATAACAAAAGCAACGCAGATCAAAGGCAAGAAACCGTTCAAGACATCGCCCAACCCTGACGCATCCGGTCCCGTTCTTGTGCGTTTCCTGTGCATTCTTCTGGTAACGTTGCGCGCTGGCTGTGACGTACGTCGCTTCCTGTGAGTGCCGTGACGCATCGGACAGAAATAGGGTAGGAGTGGTGTAAGGAGGATGATTGTTGGGGGTAAAAATAGATGAAGAGTGTGTTTGTGTGTGTGGGCAGAGGTGTGTGTGTGTGTGTGTGTGTGTGTGTGTGTGTGTGTGTGTGTGTGTGTGTGTGTGTGTGTGTTTTAAGAGAATGACAACTAAGGTACGTTTTATAAGAACATTAAAGAGATGACATGGCAGACTCAGTTCTCTCTCTCTCTCTCTGGCAGATAACAAACTCAAGTACAAACAAAGAAAATCCTCCCAGTCCTTCCTCACCAAAAAAAAGAAAAAAAAAGAAAAAAGAAAAGAAAACTAAGTCGCCACAAGGAAGATTTAATAAGGCTGATGATTCTCTCTCTCTCTCTCTCTCTCTCTCTCTCAGAAGGCTCCTCACGCCCCCACCAACCACACTTATTTTTGTTGCGTAGTTGTGGCCTTTAGTTGGGTTTGTCTTGGAATGGAGGAGGTGTGTGTGTGTGTGTGTGTGTGTGTGTGTGTGTGTGTGTGTGTGTGTGTGTGTGTGTGTGTGTGTGTGTGTGTGTGTGTGTGTGTGTGTGTGTGTGTGTGTGTGTGTGTGTGTGTGTGTGTGTGTGTGTGTGTGTGTGTGTGTGTGTGTGTGTGTGTGTGTGTGTGTGTGTGTGTGTGTGTGTGTGTGTGTGTGTGTGTGTGTGTGTGTGTGTGTGTGTGTGTGTGTGTGTGTGTGTGTGTGTGTGTGTGTGTGTGTGTGTGTGTGTGTGTGTGTGTGTGTGTGTGTGTGTGTGTGTGTGTGTGTGTGTGTGTGTGTGTGTGTGTGTGTGTGTGTGTGTGTGTGTGTGTGTGTGTGTGTGTGTGGAGTTCGGTACCTTACAGATACATATGGACAGTAGAGAGAAAGGAAAAGAAATTAAGAAAATGCTTATAGGGAGGGAGGGAGGGAGAGAGAGAGAGAGAGAGAGAGAGAGAGAGAGAGAGAGAGAGAGAGAGAGAGCACCCCGTCTAACATAACACTTGTCCCTCTCTCACTGACATTTTCTCATTCTCCTCCACGATTGCTTCTCCATCTCTCTCCCTCTCTCCCATAAATATCTCTCTCGCTTTCCCTTGCTCTAATCTCTCTCTCTCTCTCTCTCTCTCTCTCTCACACACATTTTTCTTCTATCACCCCATCCCTTGCTCTAATAATAATAATCTCTCCAGCTTGTTAACTTTCTCTCTCTCTCTCTCTCTCTCTCTCTCTCTCTCGTATTTTCACTCCCTCTCCTTCATCCTCGCTCACATTTTCTCTCGCTTTACTGCGCTTTCTCTCACAAATTTCAATTATCACAGCTCTTTCTCTTTTTCTCCCGCCTCTCTCTCTCTCCCCACAGAATCTTGGTGGCCGGGGTGGGTGGTGATATTGGTAGTGAAAATGGGGATAATGATGGTGATGATGGTGATAATGATGGTGATGATAATGGTTGTGGTGATGGTGAAAATGGTGGTGGTGAGGATAATTGTGAGGATGGTGGTGGTGGTGATAAATGGTGGTGGTGATGATGATAATGATGGTGGTGGAAGATGGTGATAGTGGTGATGGTGGTGGATGATGGGGATAATGGTGATAAAGATGGTGGTGGTGGTGATGGTCGTGGTAATAAATTTAATGCTGGTGATGGGGATAATGGTGGGGATGAAAATGGTGATAATGGTGATGGTAATGATGGTGAAGACGAGGATAATGGTGGTGATAAAGAGAAGGGTAATGATGGATGTTTTTTACGAACCTATATGTGTGTATGTCTATAATACCTATCATATATAAAACAAAGATATTCACAAATTAATCCTATGCATTTCTTTAAAGATGTGTCGAAATCTATTTTCCGTACACAAAGACACACACACACACACACACACATACACACACCTTCAATATGCATGTCTGGATACACAAATCCTTGACGGGCTGCAAAATCAATCAGGTTTTGCAAATGAGAGGCTAGCGGACCCCCTCCCTCTTCAAATATTGCACCAGACACCACCCACAGCCACCACCACCACGCCATCTCACCACCACCAACGTCATCACCACCCAAGTTCACCATCCACATCTCACCACCACCATTCACCATTATAACCACCTCCACAAGTATTGCAACCATCACAATCACCATCACCAACCACCACAATCAACACTTCATCATCACAACCCCCACTTCCCACCATCCACAACAACTATCACCATCACCACCATTCCCCACAATCATCACATCTTCACCAGTCCCACAATCACCACTCATCACCACCCCCACAACCCCCACCAATCACCATCATCACCAAAGTCTCTATAACACACGGTACCTCTTCATCACCAAACACCTTCGGGGAGGCGGTGGCTCAATCGGTAGAGAGTTGGCCTGCAATCCTAACGGACCCGGGTTCAAATCCCGCTGGTGCTGGGAACAGTTTAAGGATTTGAATTTCATAAAATCAGACTTTACTGTTCTACCAGAAGACCCGCCAACACGTCGTAAAAATACCCCCGCTAATACCAATACACCAGTCCTGTATGAGACAGCCCTAGCATGTATTCAGTATGGAAGGTGGGTGTTAGCGCCGAAGTGGTGACATGTAGAGGTGTGCGGTACGTAGGAGGACTACTGGGCCTTGAAAGCAGGCTGTGAAGCCTATGCCCAGAGTTGGTCACATAAAAAAAAAAAAAATCCCCATCTTCTCCTCTCCAGTCATCTAACCTGCCTATCTAGCTCCCTTGACTACAAATATCTCAACTATTTTATTCTTCCTTCCACCAGACACTTATTTTTTCTTCTTCTTTTTTTCATTTTTGGATTAGCTTGTCATTTTCAAAGGGCCAATAATCATTTTCCTTAGCCCTCAGACAGGAATTTTTAATAACATTTTTCGTTACTCCTATCGTTTTCTGTATATATATTTTTTTTACCTGTTTCTCGTCACCTAAAACTGAAAAAAACTATTACCCTGTCCCTCACCTACCACCTATCCACCCCACTCATCGTCGCTACTCATTCCCACTCATCGTCGCTACCCACTCCCACTCATCATCACTTCCCATTCCACCCACTAATTCTAACTACCCATCCCACAAAGCCACCCTCACGAACCTTCCCACTCACCCACTCTCACTACCCTTCCCACCCACTCACCTTCACCTCCATCCCACCCACTTTCCTCTCTCCAACAACCTTCTTAAGATATTCCTAGTATGTTATCACTAGCCCTCCTTTTTCTTCCCAAACACATTATTTTTCTCTGTTAAGTTCCTCCTCCTTTCCAGTCTTTTCTTCTTCGTTCTACCTTCTTTTTCTTTCTTCCTCCCCCCCCTCCTTTCTTTCTCCTCTTTATTCACTTCTTTCTCACGTCTCTTATTCCCCTCCTCCCTGTTTATTACTCCTTTCTCCTTCCCCTGTCTCCCTCCCTGCTAATTCTCTCTCTCTTTCCTTTCCTACCTCCATGTTCTGCCCTTTCTTTCTTCCCTCTAATTTCTTTCCTTCGTTTCTCTTTCTCCATTCCCTCTTTCCCTCTCTTTCTTAATCACTCCAAGTTCTATTTTGTTCTACTTCATTCCCTTCTTTCTTCTTTCTCACTCTCTCTCTCTCTCTTCCTTCTCTACGATAATTAAGCCACAAATTCTAATTAATCCCTTGACGCTGCTGGCCACCTGTGAGTTTCCCCCGCCCCCTTCCCCTCCCCTGACACCCCCTTCCCCTCTCCTGACATCCCCTTCCCCTCCCCTGAAACCCCCTTCCCCTCCCCCTGAAACCCCTTTCCCCTCCCCTGACACCCCCTTCCCCTCCCCCTGAAACCCCCTTCTCCTCCCCTGACACTCCCTTCCCCTCCTCCTAAAACCCCCTTCCCCTCTCCCTGATTGCCCCCTCTTCTTTCCCTGACACACCCTTCCCCTTACCCTGACACCCCCTACCCCCTTTGCCTCATGATTCCCCCTCCCTTCTAGGTCCCTCGCCCCCCGAAGCACCCCTTCCCTACAACTTCCCCCCACACATAAAGCATAAATTCCCCCCACCCCACACACACCCATGCTCTTTACTAAATTCTCGTCCCCCTCCTACCTATAATCTCCCTCCCGACAACTCCCCCCTTCATCCCCCATCCCCAAATCCCCTACCCCTAGAGTTAACCTATTCTGATACTCTCCCTCACTTCAAGTCCCCCTTCCCTTTTTCAGTCCCCCTCCCCCTTTAAAAAGAAGCCCCCTTCTACAGTCTCCCCTCTCTTCTCGTTCCCCTCACCACGTCATTCCCCTTCCGTTTCTTAGCCCCCCTCCCCTTCTTTCTCTGGTACCCATTCCCTGACAGTCCCCCAACCCCTTCCCCTCACTTCATCTCCTCTTCCATTCACCTTTGTCTCCCCTCCAAACGCCCCCTCCCACTGCGTCACCTCCACTTTGACTTGTTCCTCATTTCCTCTTTCAGGCTCCCCCCCCCCCCGACGCAGTCCCCAATTCAATGCAGTTCCTCTCCTATTAACACACCTCTCCTTTACTAGCTCCCTCTCCTTTACTAACGCCCTCTCCCCTACCACGGCCACCCCACCCTTGCCTTCTCCCTTTCAGTGCAGCTTTTCTACTATTAACACACCCCTCCATTTGTAACTCCCCCCCCCCTTATGGTTCCCCCCTTTCCCCTCCCTCTAACTGCTGACTCTACCCTGACACGCCCCTTCTTTAATTCATCCCAACCCCCCACTCCCCCGACGGTCATTCTTCCCCTCACGTACTCCCCTTTAATCTCCTCACGGTCACCCTTTACACCCATTCACTACATACTCTACCTTGAACGTTTCCCCTTTAGTATCCCTTCCCGCACCACTGCAGTCTTCCTCCCCCTCTCTCATTGCAAATCTCCTCCCCTTCCCCCCTCACCACGGTCCTCCTTCCCCCCCTAACCATGGTCTTCTTCCCCCCTTCTCACTGCAGGTCTCCTACTCTCACACGTACTTCCCTCCGTAGTTCTCTCCAGACCCCCCCCCCTTCCCTGGTCCTTTTTACCTCATCTTCTCCATGGGCATCCCCCTCCCCCTCCCTTATCCAGCCTCCTTCCCCCTCTCTCATTGCAAATCTACCTTCACACGTCCTTCCTACCCCCCTCCATCCTCTAGTTTCCATGTAGATCCCCCTCTAGTCCTCTTTAGATCCCTTCCCCCCCCCCCACTACCGCCACCACAGCCACCTCTCCTGCAGTTCATTTTCCAGGTCAGATGATATAGGAAACTACGAGGCACCTTTATCTTGGCGAATTATTAAGCACATTTCACTCTGACAAACTCTTTTACTCAGGTACCGGTGTGTTATTTATATATTTTTCGTATCGACAAATTTTGCCTCACGTACAGAATGATAAAAAATAATGAAGAAAAAGATAAAAAGGAATGGAATGGATAAAGATGAGAGAGTAAGAGTAACAATAACAGGAAAAGAAGAGATGCAATGAAGAGTCCTTTGCTTTCTTTATAATACTCAATGACATGGCGCCTTCTCTTACACCCCTCCCCAAAACCCTCTCCCCTTCCCTTCCCTTACACCCCTTCCCCTACACCTGTTCTCCTTAACACCCCTCCCTTGACATCCCCACCGCCCTTCGCCCTAAAACCCTTTCCCCTACCCTTCCATTACACCCCTTCTCCCTACACCCCTTCCCCTACACCTGTTCTCCTTAACACACCTCCCTTGACATCCTCACCGCCCTTCGCCCTTCCTTCAATGCAGCTCTCCCTATCCAAACACGTCCTCTCTCCCCTTCTTGGTCCCCTGTCCTTACCACCGTTCCTCCTCCTCCTCAGCCACACCAACTCCAAAGACAGTCTACCTCCACAAATAATATAGTACCCCCTGAAGCCCCCCTCCCCCTCCCTCCCCCTTGCAGACCCCTCACTCCCCTCAAACCTCCCCCTTCCCTCACGTCCCTTTTCCTCTGCAACTCCTCCCCCCACCCTCCGACTCCCCATCTCTTTTTACCGTGTCCCAAATGTAATTCTCTTCCCTCTGCAGTCCCCCCCCTTCCCCCCTCCACTCAATGCAGGTCTCTCTCTATCCTGTCGTCCCTTCCTCCCTCCCCCATCTATCCTGCACCAAATTCCTCCCTCCTCCTATACTGTCCTCCTTCCCTCTCCTATTCTACCGATTCTTCCCTCCCTCCTTTATCCTACAGTTACTTTTTCCCTCCTCCTCAATCCTGCAGTCCCTTCACCCTCCCCCTAGGATTTATTTCGAGAAGCGTGAGCAATAGATCATCTAAAGTAATACTGAAACTTTATCTAGCATTAGTAAGGCCACATTTAGACTACGCAGTACAATTCTGGTGTCCTTACTATAGAATGGATATTAATTCGTTGGAAAATGTACAGAGAAGAATGACTAAAATGATACATGACGTCCGGAACCTGTCATATGAAGACAGACTGAAAAGACTAAGTCTGCATTCGCTAGAGAGGAGTAGAGTAAGGGGAGACTTAATTGAGGTGTTTAAGTGGATGAATGGTATAAATAAGGGAGATATTAGCAAGGTACTTAAAGTGAGCATACAGGATAGAACTAGAAATAATGGTTTCAAACTAGAAAAATTCCGTTTCAGAAAGGAACTCGGTAGAAATTGGTTTGGTAATATAGTAGTAGACGAATGGAGTAAGCTACCTAGTAAAGTAGTTGCTGCCTCTTCCATTGAGAGTTTCAAGCATAGGCTAGATAAGCATATGACAAATAATGGGTGGATATAGAATAAAGAAAATCTTATAACCAATACTAATTCAAAAAAAAATTCTTTTCAGGTTACACTATGATAGTCTCTATTCTCCTTTCACACTTTCCTGTAAAATGTCCACGCCAGTTTTTCTATACGGAGTGGTGTTCTTTCTGACTTTTTCCTGCCGGCTTCGGCTGGAGGGTTTGGAGGGCGGGGGAGAGCCTTCTTCTTTGCTATCCTTATCTCATTCTAGTAGTTCAGTTACTCTTCTAGGAGCTGCCTAGCATGGGCCAACCGGCCTACTGCAGTTATCCTCTCTTCTTATGTTCTTATGTTCTCTTCTCCAGTCCTTCCCTCCTTCCATCCTTCCTCTCGCCTCCAGTTCCTCCCTCCCCCTCTACCCCTCCCTCTTTCTCCTTGTCTTCAGTCCCTCCTTTCTTCCATCTTCCCTCTCTCCTTCACTCCCTCCGTCCCTCTCTACCCCTCCCTCCCTCTCCTTGTCTTCTCCAGTCCTTCTCTCCTCCTCTACCCCTCCCTCCCTCTCCTTGTCTTCTCCAATCTCTCCCTCCTGTCTTCCCTCTCTCCCTCCCCCTCTACCCCTCCCCTACCCCTCCCTTCCTCTCCTTGTTTTCTCCAGTTCCTCCTTCCCTCTCCCCTATCGCTGGAGGTTCTCTGTCGCATCACGAAACACAAACATTACCTAATTCTGGAAAATAATACTCCACTCAGTGCTTACCTCATGACTAAGCTCACAAGGTCACTGGTGGGGAGAGGGAGAGAGAGAGAGAGAGAGAGAGAGAGAGGGGGGGGGGAATTCTGAAGGAGGTTTGAACTGACAGGTGCCATCATCATCACCCCTACCATCATCACCACCACCATCATCATCACCACCACCACCACCACCACACTATATCCCACTAATCCATGCTTTGAGAAGGACCAAGAAAATGGAAGAAGAAAATCAACCCCAAACAATTATCTTCAATTTTAGTCATTACAGGTAAAATAAATTGCCATGAAAAGTAAACAATGGAAATATATACCCAATAAAAAATAATGCAATAAATAAGACAGTAAATATTCATCCTGATCATACTTTAAATAACTAAAAAAAAATAAAGCAGGTCAATTCCAGGTGCAAATTAAAACAGGTAAATTTCAACATTATAAATTATAAACAGGTAAATTCCAAGTGTAAATAAAAACAGGTAAATGCCAACAGTGTAAATTAACAACATGTAAATTCCAAAGGTGTAAATTAAAACAGGTAGATAAAGATGATGGGAGGAATGAAAAGTGTTTAAATGTCGTTCGCTTAGAATGGATGTAAAGAGAAGGCTGTATGAGAGTGTTGTGGTACCGACTGCATTATATGGGGCTGAAACATGGAATATAGGTGTAGCAGAGAGGAAAAGTTTGAATGTAACGGAGATGAGGTGTCTGAGAAGTATGTGTGGAGTGACGCGTATGGATCGGGTGCGAAATGAATAAGTGCGAAGGAGAACTGGAGTTGTTCGGGAGATGGCTGGTAGAGTTGAGCAGAGGGTGTTGCGATGGTTTGGGCATATGGAGAGAATGGATAATGAGCGATTGGTGAAAAAGATAACTAGATCTGATGTGAGAGGTGTAAGGCTGAGAGGAAGACCACGAATAGGATGGATGGACAGTGTGAAGAGAGCGCTGGATGCGAGAGGGATGTCTGTTGATCAAGGAAGAGTGGCTGTGCGTGACAGAAATAAATGGAGAGAAATTGTGAATGAATCAGTGATGACGCAGCCCTGAGGGGATATTCTCCCGCATTTGGTCTGATCAGCTAGTCAGGTCAGGTGCGGGTAAGGGGATGGGTCTGTTATGATGAGGCAGGGGTAAACCAGTTCTGCTGTCGGGCCCTGCTGCGGATGTCACTGATTGCATTGCGCAGTTGACCCTTGTGCGGTGTGGTGCGGTGAGGATCTGTCCGTTCTCCCCTTTGGGGCTAAGATGCGAATGAATGTGTTTGAATGGATGAGTAAATGGGGAGTGTGTCGTCCTGTCTCGGCTACCTCCCTTTCCTTGGGGGAAGCAGCCTAGGTATATAGATAGATAGATAGATGCCAACAGTGTAAATTAACAACAGGTAAATTCCAAGTGTAAATTAACAACAGGTAAATCAAAAACAGGTAAATTCCAAGTGTAAATAAAAATACAGGTAAATGCCAACAGTGTGTAAATCAAGGCCGCCTGTCGTGATGGCCGTGGGTTCGATTCCCATGGGTGTGGGAGTGAAGGGTGGAGTGATGAGTGGCACATTTCCCGCGGCAGGTTGGTGATGCTGCCCCAGATTGGCTGTTCTCATTTTCACCACTCTTGCCTACCTCCCTCCCCAGTGAAATGACCAGGAAATTGGGTGAGGAAATGGCTCTCAAAATGATAGTGATACAATAATTACAGCATGGTGAAAAAAAAATTATTACCATACTGATCATCTCGATCGTTATTATCATGATTATAATGATATGGTGGTGGTGAGGAGGAGGAGGAGGAGGAGGAGGAGGAGGAGGACGACGACGACGACGACGACGACGATGATGATGATGATGATGATGGTGGTGGTAAGGACGATGACGATGATAATGACGATGATGTACGACGACGATGAAGACGATGATAAATGATAACAGGAAGATACTGACGTAAAAATAAATAAATAAATAAATAAATAAACCCCACATTTTTGGCGCTAGGGGGCAGGTGGTGTAGTGGTTAGCTCACCTTGTTCGTTATTAGAAGAACGCGAGTCCAATTTTCAGGTCGCTCAATTTGGTGGGTTCAGTTTCTTTCCCTTCTTACCCCTGTTCAGCCAGAGGTTCAACTCAGGTCCTAGATGTACTATTTCAGGTGGTGTTCAAGGGGTGTTCTAAGGGCGGTCCTATTCTCTTCACCCCATCCCTCCATCTCATCATCGGTCTCCCCCTCCTCCTCCCAACCTCACTTACACTCCTAGTCAGTCTCTCGTTCGCCACTCTTTCCAAGGATGTAGCAGGCAAATCCCACCAATATACTCGAAAAGAGAGAGAGAGAGAGAGAGAGAGAGAAACAGTATTCTTCATCCGCAGTGCTATTTCGGGCTGGTAATGAAAAATCCAAACTGCTTTTTTTAACATGACTGCGCAACATAACCCACAATTAGAGGAATAATACATAGACGTGGTAATAACTAGTTCAATTAGAGCAATATCGCATAGACGTGGTAATATCTAGTTCAATTAGAGCAATATTACCTAGGAGAGGCGGTAGTATCAAGAGCAATACACCTGGAAAACAACAGCAATACACTCTCATTACACTCGGCCATCCAAGAGCAAAACACATACATGTCTATGCTGTATTAAACACACACACAAAAAAAAAAAACCTAAACCACCACAAATATTACAACCTAGCGTGCACATTACTTTCATAACATCGCCACAACATCACACACACACACACACACAACCAAACCACCACAAACACTACAACCCAAGCGGTGGCTGAATCGGTAGAGAGGCGGCCTGCAGTCCTGATGGACCCAGGTTCGAATCCCGGCTGGGGCAGGGAACAGTTTAAGGATTTGAATTTCATACAAGCAGACTTTCTTGATCTACCAGATGACCCGCCGACATGTCGTAAAAATACCCCCGCTAATACCAATACACCAGTCCTGTATGAGACAGCCCTAGCATGTATTCAATCTGGACGGTGGGTGTTAGCGCCGAAGTGGTGACATGTGGAGGTGTAGGAGGACTACTGGGCCTTGGGATAGGCTACTGCCCCCGAGATATAGGCCCTGACGCCTTTGTCTAGAGTTTGACGCATAACAAAAAAAAAAAATACATTACTGTCATATCCACGACACCACAGTCTCTTCACCACCACCACAACTCTCCACCACAAACCAGTCCCTTCATCACCACCACAACTCTCCACCACACCAGTCATCATCACCACCACAACTCTCCACTACAGCACAGTCTCTTCACCACCACCACAACTCTCCACCACACCAGTCTCTTCACCACCACCACAACTCTCCACTACACCACAGTCTCTTCACCACCACCACAATTCTCCACCACACCACCACCAACACTGGAAAAGAGTATATAAGACACCACTATACCACAATAAATATCACATACCACCACAGTAAATACAACACTACCACCTGAAACGCACCAAAACACAACTACATCACTATCAACACCATCACGAAACCTACAACACAACCACCACAGCAAAAACACCAAAACACTTCACCACAAAAATACACCACACCACCACCACATAAATACACACAGATACTACCACGCCACACGACCACCAGCACCTACACCACACCACCACCACAACAATACACAGCACTACCACAATACACACAAATACTACCACACCACCACCAATATCTCCACCACACCACCACCACAAAAATACACACAGCCCTACCACAATACACACAAATACTACCACACCACCACACCACCACCAGCACCTCCACCACAACACCACAATTAATCTCAGTCGCCCAAGACCACAGGAACAGGGCAACGAATTTCAGCAGCACGTCCACGGAATAACAACTACTACTACTACTACTACTACCTAACTGCTGTAACAAATCCCAAACAAGGCAAAATAAATATATAAACAAACAAAATGCCTCCTCTCTGACCGCAACATAATGCCCAGGAAACATGCACACACACACATACATTCATACATACACACATACATACATCAACATACAGACGCATACACAGACAACACACACACACATACATACACACATACACACACACAACAAACAAACACACATACATATACAGACAGGTAGACTATACATACAGTACAAAAATACGTACATATATACATACACAAACACTGGCTTACCTTAATGACAACGTTACTGGCATCGCAAATAAAACACACACAACTCCTAACTCTAAAACAAAGGGGAAAAAAAAAACAGGCACTAGTTAAAAGCTTCAAGACAACAACAAAAACAAAGAAAAAAAAACATCAATATCCAAGAACAAAAACAACAAAATCAAACCAAAAACAAAACAATAAAAAGAACACCCAGAGCAAAAAATAAGAAATAAAAACAATAGGTCAAGAAAACAAAACAATAACAACAACAAAACGTAAAGACTGCCAAGGGACATCGCGGCGGGAACGAAAAAACAAAAATAAAACGAGAAAAAGAAAAAAAAACTATTCATCGACCTTGACCACAAAATATAGCCTGAGCATGACCTCCTCCTCCTCTTCCTCCTTCTCCTCCTCCTCCTCCTTCTCCACCTCCTCCTCCTCCTTCTCCACCTCCTCCTCCTTCTCCTCCCTCTCCTCCTCTTCTTATTCTTGTTATTATTCTTTTTCTTATTAGTTGTTGCTGTTGTTCCTGTTTGTTATGATTTTTATTATTATTATTATTTATTATTATTATTATTATTATTATTATCATCATTATTAATTATCCCCCTCCTCTCCCTCCTTCATCTTTTTCTATCTCTTTCCTTCCTCCTCCTCCGCCTCTCTCTCTCTCTCTCTCTCTCTCTAAAAGCTTGAGTTACAGGGCACGACCTTCGCCTCACAGAAAGCAAAATTTTCAGAACTGTGAAAAAAGAAAAAAACAAAAGGGACCCAAAGGAGGAAATATTTTGGCCATCGTGGTCCGATTTGGCACGACTGAATGATGACACACACACAGACACATACACACACACATACACACTTCTCATTCTCTCTCTTTCTCTCTCTCTCTCTCACCTGTATTTCCGCTCATTGGGATTGCACCTGTCTTCCTCTGGCTCACCTGTGGAAGATAAGAAAAAAGGTGAGTTTAGGCAGGTAAAAAGGTGATATTTTTTGAAGTCCTTTCCTGGTACATAATTACCACCATCAACATCAGTTTCATGATTATTATTACCCCAGTCACTACCACCACTGCTATCATCATCATTATAATTACCACTATTACTAACAATATTATTATTATTATTATTATTATTGCCACCATCACCACGACTGTTAACATCATCATTATCCTCATCATCATATCACTATCATTATCCTCATCATTATCACCATTATCATCATCATCATCATCATCATCATCACCATCACCACGACTATAGGTATTATCAAAACCATCATCATCTTCAGGTGTGATATTCGTTAATGTGCTGTAATTTACAATCATCATCATCATCATCATCATTATCATCATCATCATCATCATCACCATAAATATCATCATCTTCAACTGTGATGAAAAAATATACAGTAATTTAAGGCAAAAAAAAAAAAAAAAAGAGAGAAGTATTTGTGTAGTATAGATACATATATATAAAAGGAGAGAGAGAGAGAGAGAGAGAGAGTACAATTAAGATTAACAGAAAAGTGGGAAGAAATGAAATGAGGAGGAGGAAGTGAGGACATTAGGAGAGAAAAACAGTAGTGAAATTAAAGGTAAACGAATAAGAGAGTATTATGGGGAGGAGGAGGAGGATTACACAGGAAAGCAAACAGCAACAGACCCTATGGTCCTTTCGAGGCTGCTTGTTAGAGAAAACTATGACTACAAGTTCTAACTCTACATGTTGAAGGATAAGGATAGTAAAGCAAGAAGGCTCCCCCCACCACCAAACCCTCCAGGAAAAAGTGAGAAAAACCACCATGCAGCATGGAAAAACTGACATGGAAATTTTATAGGAAACAATGGAAAGGAAAAGTCACATTCTATAATACTTTATCTATAAGCTACCCGATAGAGTAACCTGAAAGAGAAAGTAAACAAATAAAATAATAGTTACGGCATGACATTATAAACCGGTACATTGAGTTAATGGGAAGTCTGTGGACATAACGTGGAAGCTACACACTGCACAGTGTGGATGTTTAGGGGTGGTGCGGCAGCCTTGCCTGGCGCTTTTAAGGTAGGCAGCAGTCAATCAGGCCCTAGCTCCGTTTGCTCCACTAAGACAAGGAACTCTCCCATGTGGGACAAGTACACAAGTTTCATTCTGAAGCAGTGACCCCTGGTACATTAAAAAAATCCCGATGGTGGTCACTTGACTAACAGGGACCCTCAGTGATCCACAGCCCATCACAGGTCGAAAGTAAGAGTAGTGACCGTTAACTCAGGGTTATCTGTGCAGATCCTAATCTGTGCTTATATTGCTTTCTTTGCATTGGGGAGATTGAAAAATATATAAGACGGGTGTCTTAGATAAAAGGGGACTGCACAGTGCACAGTGTGGATGTGCAATGCACAGAGTGGATGTTTAGGGGTGGTGCGGCAACCTTCCCTGGAGCTTTTTAGGTAGGCAGCAGTCAATCAGGCCCTAGCTCCGTTCACTCCACTGAGACAAGGAACTCTCCCATGTGGGACAGTACACAAGTTTCATCCTGAAGCAGTGACCCCTGGTACATTAAAAAAATCCCGATGGTGGTCACTTGACTAACAGGGACCCTCAGTGATCCACAGCCCATCACAGGTCGAAAGTAAAAGTAGTGACCGTTAACTCAGGGTTATCTGTGCAGATCCTAATCTGTGCTTACTGTATATTACCTCATTTGCTTTGGGTAAATCGAAAAACGTATAATGACGTGACGTGACGCTATGTTAAGTTTACGGGGTGTCCTGTAGACACGAGGAGGAGGAGGAGGAGGAGGAGGAGGAGGAGGAGGAGGAGGAGGGTCTGTGAAAAACAAACGATGATGATGATGATGATGATGATGACGATTATGATGAGGAGGAGGATGAGGAGGAGGAGGGAAAAAAAAAACAATCACGAAGATGAGGAGGAAGAATGGAAGAAAGAAGGAATAAGTCCCCAGCAAGAGCAGTAACTCGAAGACGATGCCAAGGCCACACAAAACCCTGAGAGAGAGAGAGAGAGAGAGAGAGAGAGAGAGAGAGGGGGGGGGGACAGAAACCCCTTCACGTCAGCGGAAATGTTGACAATCTGGGACCGCCAACACCCTCTCTTCCTCCCATGATTTATATTTCCTTTGTCATCCCCCTACCCCTCCTTCCTTGCTCACTGATGTAGGAGGAGGAGGAGGAGGAGGAGGAAGGAAGGAAGGAAAGAAGGAGGTGGGTAAGGAGGAAGGAAGGAAGGAAGGAGGTGGGTAGGGAGGAAGGAAGAATGGAAGGAGGCTAGGGTGCAAGGAAGGAAGAAATCGCAACACCCTCTCTTCCTCGCATAACTTATATTTCCGTTGTCATTCCCTCTACCCCTCCTTCCTTGCTCACCGAGGTAGGAGACGGAAGGAAGGAAGGATGGAAAAAAGAAAGGAAGGAGGCTAAGGAGGAAGGAAAGAAGGAAGATAGGGAGGAATGAGGGAAGAAATCACAGGGGTCAGAGGAGTAAGCAGAAGGAAGGAAGGATAAGGTGAGGGAATGGAAGTAAGAAAATATAAAGGAAGGAAGGAAGGAAGGATGAAAGAAAACAGGAAAGAAGGAAGAGAATGGGGATATCAAAGCTTCCTTCCTTGTTTCTTTAAATTCTTCTCGTCTTATTTTTACATCGTATTTTCCATCTATGCTCTTTTTCTTTGACTTAACTTCTTTCCACTCTTCCTATGATTCCTTCTTTTTTGTGTTTCCTGTTCGTTTCTGTGGCTTCCAACTCCTACTTTTTCTCCTCCTCTTCCTCCCTCCTCTCCTTCTCCCCACCCTCTTTCCCCCTTCCTACCCCTCTTTATCCCCCTCCCTAACCCCTCTTTCCTCACCCTCTCGTCTCAATGGAACACACGATGATCTATGAGCAGTCTCGTCAAATAAATAAACCTTCAGACATTTTCTTCCCTTTTTTCTTTCAGATTCTTCTTTCACCTCTTCCTTTATACTTCTGATTTCTCCTCCTCCTCTTCTACTTTTTCTTCCTTCTCCTTCTTCTCTTCCTCCTCCTCCTCCTTCCCACAACAGCACTTGGGGATAAGGATGTGTGTCTGGATGTAAATGAGCCATCATCCTTTCCTCTCCCTTTCTCTCTTTCTTTTCCCTTTCCCCTCTCACCACACTTGTCTCACTAACCCCCCACTCTCCTACCCCTTTCTAACTTTCCTTCTCAATTCCTCTTCCTCTCCCCCTTCCCTCTTCTCCTTCCCCTTCCACCACCTCTTCCACTTCTTCCTCTTCCTCCTGCTGCCTTCCTCTTCATCCACATCTTTCTTCCTCATCTTCCTCCTGCTGTCTTCCTCTTTCTCCTTTCCCTCCTCCTCATCTTCCTCCTGCTGTCTTCCTGTTTCTCCTCTCCCCCTTTTCCCTCTTCTTCTTCTCTTTCTACCACCTCTTCCTCTTCCTCATCTTTATCCTGCTGTCTTCCACTTTCTCCTCTCCTTCTTCCCCCGCCTCCCTCTTCCTCATTTTCCTCCTGTTGTCTTCCTCTTCTTCCTCTCCTCCTGCTGGTTTCCTCTTCTTCCTCTTTCTCCTCTCCTCCTGCTGCCTTCCTCTTTTTCCTCTACTCCTGTTGCCTTACTCTCCTTCTTTCCCTTCTCCTGCTGTCTTGCTTGTCTTCCTCTTTCTCCTCTACTCCTGCTGCCTTCCTCTTCTTCCTCTCCTCCCGCTGTCTTCCTCTTCTTCCTCTTTCTCCTCTTCCTCTTCTGGCATTTGATCTTCCACACAACTTTCCCGGGGCCTGGTAATTTTAGAACGTGTGTGTCCATATGTAAATAAGGCGTTACTTTTCCTCTCCTCTCCTCCTCCTCCTCCTCCTCCAACGCCTCCTCCTCCTCTTCACCTCTTGTTTTCTCTTTATTTATCCACTCCCTCTTTCCTCTCCTTCCTTTCATTCCCTCTTTCCCTTTCCTATTGTCCTCTTCTTCCACTCGCTATTTCCCTCTTTCCTCTCCTCTCTCTCCCTTTCCTTCCCTTTTTCCTCTTCCTCTACTCTTCATCCACTGCCTCCCTGTTTCCCCCTTACGTCTCCTCTCCCCTCTTTCCTTCCCTCCTCTTTCCTCTAATCCTCTCCATTCAGTAAATCCATATTTCTCTCTCTCCTTCTTCTCTAGTTCTTTTCAAATACACACTCCCAGATTCTCCCTTTCCTTTTCCTTCCCAGTGTTCCCTCCTCTTTTGTTCCTCTCTTTATCCTCTTCTCTTCTCCTCTTCCTCTCCTCTCCTCTGCCACACCCAACTCCTCAACTTCATCTTCCTTCCAACCTAATTGCTACCCTGTATATGTCCATGTTAAAAGGCTGTGTTAAATTCCTCTATTCTTTCTTCCTTTTCCACCCTTTTCTTCTTTTCCTCTCCAGTTCTTCCTTCTCGTCCTCTTTTTCTTTTCTTCCTTGACTGCTCTCTCATTCTTCTTTTTCTTCAACCCTGTCCTCTTCCACTTCCTCTTACCTCAATGCTCCTTCCTTCCCTCTCTCTCCTTCGCTCCTTCCATCGCCCCTCCCTCCCCCATTCACTTCCTAACTCTCTTCTTCCTCTCATATTCCTTCTCTTTTGCTTTCCTCTTCCTCCAGCCTTTCCTCCCCAAATAAGAACTGCGCTCCTTCCTCTTCCTTTCTCCTACACCACCCATCCTTTTTAAACCTGTACTATGGATATGCGTGTGTGTGTGTGTGTGTGTGTGTGTGTGTGTGTGTGAGAGAGAGAGAGAGAGAGAGAGAGAGAGAGATTCAGAGTTAACGAAAGATAAAAATCATCAAAATACGATATGGAAAAACCAGGAAGAGAGGATGGAAAAATGAGAAAAAGAGAGAGAGTAAGAGAGAAAGAGCCATCTAGATTTTATTCACTGCATCACCATCACCGTCACCATCACGGCCAACACGCGCCTCATCACTATCGTCACCACACTCTTGCATTTTTACAACCAACCATCAAATTGTTATTACCAGCCAGAATGCTATTACTTGCCACATCACGCCCAACATCAACTTCCTCAATACCATATTTTCGTTACTTTCGCTATCCATCAAAACACATTACCTCTCCTGTAAAATCTGATTCCAAGAGATTAGGTGTGCCAAGCCGACTCCGTGCCTTCTGTACCCCTGCGCAGTTGTTGACTTTAATGCATGAGTTTTATTCGCCCCTGTATGGAGTATAACTCTATGTGGAGAGGCTTCCCACATACAGCTCTTCTCAACAAAGTGGAGTCAAAGGCTTTTCGTCTTATTAACTCTCCTCCTCTTACTGGCTCCCTTCAACCTATATCTCCTCGCCGCACTGCTGCATCTTTATCTCTTTTCTATCGCTACGTCAAAGGTCAATGCTCCTCTGAACTGTCTGCTTGCTCCACCACTACGGCGGGCACGTAGCACCTGTCTAGCAACAAACCCTCATCCCTTTTCAGTCCACATTATATTCTCATCCTCTAAAATACATCAAATATAAACCACTCGGATCGTCATTTCTATATCACCATCACAATACAGGGAAATTACTACTATCAATACTCTCTTTGTAGCCTATGTATAAGAAATTGAAGTGCAAAATTAATGCTTATTCTTGTTTTTAAAAGTTTACGGTATGATAGTGGCTTTTTGCATTAGAGAGAGAGAGAGAGAGAGAGAGAGAGAGAGAGAGAGAGAGAGAGAGAGAGAGAGGACAATTCTCACTTCCATGCCTCCCCCTCCACTTTCTCTCTCTCGTACCCTACCCCTAAAACATTTATTCCTCTTCACGCATCTCAGCCATATGTCTCTAAATTTCTTCCCAACACTAATCGTCCATTTTCCTTTTTCCTTCCCACTCCCATTTCCACATATATTTTCGTTCTTTTCCCGCAAGACAATTACAAGGCATATACATTCTCCTTTACTTTTCCCCGGAGTCACGTGCTTCCTCTTTAAAGTATGTACTGTATGTTTATGTGGGAAATGTTTTGGGGGGTTTGGAGTATTATTATTATTATTATTATTGTTATTATTATTATTATTATTATTATTGTTATTATTATTATTATTATTATTATTATTACTACTACTATTACTACCACTACTACTGCTACTACTACTACTCTCTCGCCACAAACCTCTTCTCCTTTCCCCACATGCATAACATATCCTACCTCTCTCCCCTATTCTTTTCTCTCCCCAGCACCCTCTTCCCCCCTCCTCCCCACCTTCACGCACACCCCATTTACTACACACACCATAAGCTTTGCCTGCCCCCTCCTCAACTACACAACTTTTGCACCACCCCAGAACAACTTATTACCTCCCCACCCTTCCCCCCGCTAACCTCCCCTTCCCAACCCCACCCCTCCACTACAATACTGTCTCCCCTTTCCTGACTGACTGCTACCTACCTTAAAAGTGCCAGGGAAGGCCGCCACACCACCCCTGAACATCCACACTGTGCATTTTCCACACCATGTTTACAGATACCCAGTTAACTCACCGTACCCGTACATAATGCTGTGCCTTAATTATTATTTGATTATTCATTTTACTTTACAACTTTCTCTTTCAGGTTATTCAAACTGGTAGCTCATAAAGTATTATAGAATGTAACTTTTCCTTTTCAGTTTTTCCTATATTTCCACGTCAGTTTTTCCATGCTGCATGCTGGCTTTTCTCAATTTTACCTAATAGTTTTAACTGGAGGGTTTGAGGGCAGGGGAGGCTTCTTGCTTTACTATCCTCATCCTTCAGCATGTGGAGTTAGATCTTGTAGTCTACTTTGTATCAGGCAGCCTTGAAAGGACCATAAGGTATGTTGCTGTTTGCTTTCTTTTGCACTCCTCTGTACTCCTTTCCTACCCCCCCCCCCTCCAATAATCTCCCATACCCCCAACTTCTTCCCCCTGACCCCCCCTTCCTCCTCCTCCTCCTCTTCTTCTTCTTGATCTCCCCTGCTCCCTCCCCTCCTCCTCCTCCGCTTCTTCTTCTTCTTCTTCACACACACACACACACACACACACACACACACACACACACACACTCACTCTCTCTTACAAAAATACATTGAGAGAGAGAGAGAGAGAGAGAGAGAGAGAGAGAGAGAGAGAGAGAGAGAGAGAGTAATATTTAATGAAGAGTAGGTGCACGCGATCATCAGCCTATTATCCGTCACTTAGGATATTGAAACATAATCTGGCTTGCTGCTTATGTCCTTACACTCCCCCCCTCTCTCTCCCCAACGCTTGCCCATTCACCCCCTCCCCACCTTTTACACCCCTACCCACCCCTTACACCCTTACCCCCACCCCCACCCACTCCTACCCCCCAACCTGTGTTCCATCTTACCCCCAACCTACCTATCTTTCATCTTTCCATTAAAATACTGAAGGATACTTTTGTCTTTGTCTTTATTTTCTTGGTCTCCATCTCCTACCCCACCCCACCTCCACATCCTTCATCCTATCTACACACCCACATCCTCACCCTATCTATACGCCCCACCAGCACCCACATCCTCGCCCTATCCACACATCTCACTAACATCCATATCTTCGCCCTATCTACACACCCCACCCAAATCTCATCTTACTCTCAACTTACTTACATTCCTCATTTTAACGCACACACACACACACACACACACACACACACACACACACACACTACAACCCTGTCTACTCTTCATACTCTTAATCCCCACCCTCATTTCCCAACAACCCATCCTTCACCCCATCCACACCAGCACTCCCCCATCCCACTTTTTCTCATTCACCCACAATACTGATACATTAATCCAGTCTACTCTTTTCTCCTCCTCCTCCTCCCCACCCACTATGCCATCCCCTCCATGTTGCTCTCACCCCAACCTCCCCCCAATTTATCCCCATTCACAATATTGAAGCATAATCCTTTAACAAGAGCCTTGGCCTGGCTTCAGTAATCCAAGTATTTATGGGCAGGGAACCGACCCGTATTATTATTATTATTATTATTATTAGTAGTAGTAGTAGTAGTGGTGGTAGTAGTAGTAGTAGTGGTGGTGGTGGTATTATTATTAGCAGTAGTAACAGTAGCTGAGTTGTGGCAGTAGAAGTAGCGGTAGTAGAGGTGGTAGCAGTAGTAGGAGTGGTAGTAGTAGTAGTAGTAGTAGCAGAAGTAGTAGTAGTAGTAGCTATTGAGTATCCATACCTTACTACTTTGCTATCCTTGTCTGATTAACAGTTACGTTAGTTATACCCTTCCCTATAACAAGCAACCTCAGGAGAAAGAAGATATTGTTTGTTGTTTGCTTTCCTTTGCGCTGCCTCTGTACTGCCTCTTAGGTCTGTATTCTCGATGGTTAAGGAAGCTCTCTAGCACCTCTTCCTGTGCGATTTATTATTGGATACGACTGGTTAATATCAATGTGTATGTTATTTATGCTGAAAGGAGGAGCAAATAGATTATTTAAATGACACAGATGAGGAAAGTAGAGTCATAAGTAAAATAAATCGCTTAGGAAGAGGTGTTTGGGAGCTTCCTTTACCGGCGATAAGTATACGTCTACCTTTACCCAATTTAACTTTGCTGAGGAGAATGAATTAAATGAACACCTAAGTATAATATGCGGAATTATGGAAGTGTTTTAACTCCTCCTACCCTCCTTCAGAGACAGACAGACAAATGAGGACATAAAAGAGAGTTGTGGCGTTGATGTGGAGACTGGAGGATGAGAGACTGACTAGGAGAGTGTATGAGTGAGGTGGAGGGAGAAGGGGAGACCGAGGATGAGACAGAGGGATGGAGACATGAAAGATGGGTGTGTGAGTTGGAGGGAGGGCGACTAAATGGCAGAAGACAGGGGGACGTGGAGGCGATTTATTTGTAGCCACCTATTGCGGGATTAAAAGACACTACTGAGCCTAGAGGAGGTGTACTGAGATATAGGAGGTGTACTGAGATTGTATGGAGATAGTGGAGGTGTACTGAGATTGTATGGAGATAGAGGAGGTGTACTGAGATTGTATGGAGATATAGGAGGTGTACTGAGATTGTACTGAGATATAGGAGGTGTACTGAGATTGTACTTAAACTTCTTCACCTAAAAAGACCTCCTCTGAACCAGGCATTATAATCGTCTCCAGGTAAGCCAAATTAAAAAATATAATCATCTCCAGGTAACTCGATTTAATTAGGAGAATGACACTGACGTGGTTTGGAATACTAGGGGTTGGAATGAATTTGGGGTGGAATGAGAAATTATTTTTATTATCGTATTGGTGGGTATTGTTACTCTCTCTCTCTATCTATCTATCTATCTCTGTCTGTCTGTCTCTGTCTTTCGATCTCTCTATCTACCTATTAATCCTTCTCTTTGGTCATAAATTTTTGCACGCTAATTAAAGAATAAGTCTTTCTTTTAAAATTAGACCAGACTACCTCATAGACTCTCTCTCTCTCTCTCTCTCTCACGCCAACCCTGGATTAGGCCGGATAGGTGGGACGGGAGGGGGTCACGAGACTTCCCCTAAGCTAGGTCACGCAAGAGCCTCCCCTTCCCCCTTCCTCCTCACCTCATCTACCCTCACCTCCCTTTCTTTCCCCTCTCCTCTACCTCTTACCTCCTTTTTCCTCCCTCCCTACTACCCCCCACCTCCCCTTCTTCCCCCATCCCACCCCTTGTTTCCCCCCCTCACCTCCCCTTCTTCCCTCTTTTATCTGTTTTTCTTCCCTCCCCTTGTCTCCACCTCCCCAACCTACTATATTTTTGTTTATTCCTTTTTTCTTTATTCTCCTTCCCTGTTTCAGACGTCTCTCTCTCTCTCTCTCTCTCTCCTTTACCACCCAAAAACTCCATCCTTCTTAATCCCACAACCCCCTCCCTCCTCCCTCAACCTTCCCTCCTCTTCCAGCTCCCCTCTCCCCTCGTATGATTCTTGTCCCCCAACTCCTCAGGCTCCCCCCTTCCTCCTTTGATTCCAGTCCCCCCAAACCCACTCCTAGACCCACCCACTCTGCTTTTCCTCCTCCTCCTCTTGCGTGTAATGCCAACTCAATCATTTCCACGACATTCTATAGCACTAAACAATTTATCACCGTTCAGCTTCTTCCCCGCCTTCCTCCATTTACCTGCCTGCATTATATATCCTTTCTCACGTCTAGTAATTCATTTATTTTGTTCACTCCCTCTCCACCTTTCTCCCTGACTTATTCTTTCTTGCCTATTTAATCATTTATCTCGACTTTCAACCTGATGGTCGATGGACTGACTCAGCTGGTTGGTGCATGGGAAGGACATTTATAATGAAAAATACACCCCCATCAATACTGCTGTTATTGTTATTACTACTGATACTACTACTACTACTACTATTACTAAAATACTAATACTATTACCACCACACTACTACTAAAATACTGATACTACTACTCCTACTACTACTGTTACGATTAGTAATAAAATAATAATAGTAATATTAATAATAATAACAACAAAAATGTCATCTTACTTATATCTTCTAATAAATAAATAAATAAACAAATATATTCTTCATTTTTCTCCTCCACATCTCCCTTCTCTCCCTTTTTCTCCCCCACACCTCTCTTCTCTCCATTTTCCTCCTCCACATCTCCCTTCTCTCCATTTTTTTCCTCCACACTTCACTTCTCTCCATTTTCCTCCTCCACACCTTTCTTCTCTCCATTTTCTTCCACCACACCTTTCTTCTCTCCATTTTTCTGCACACCTTTCTTCTCAATTTTTCTCCACACCTCTCTTCTCTCCATTTTTCTCCTCCACAACTCCCTTCTCTCCATTTTTCTCCTCCACACCTCTCTTCTCTCCATGCTCCTCATTCTTCAAGTGCATCTTCTTCCCTCTTACTCCCCTTCTTCACTCTTCTTTTTCTTCTTCTTTCTCCTCTTCTTTTCCTTAAGTTCTCTATTAATCTTCTTGATATTAAAGTTTATATCAATCTTAAAGTAATTACATAATATTAATCCTTTACTGAAAAATAAAAAGGGGCGTGAATATGGTTTAATAATGTGTGTGGAATATGTATGGAATATTCACCATAAGCTCCTGGTCAATGGATGAATATTATACACGATTTATGAATAGAATCATAATACACCTTTACTATATGTGTGAATAAATTATACAATACACTAAATATCAACGGAATATCTAAGGAATTTTAATAGGTCATCTAAATGTATGAATCAAAATAATACATGGATTTTGAATGGAATGAAAATACATCTTTAATACTGCATAAATGAAAGTGAAAGTAAAAGTGAATGAATTATATTATCATCAGTCAATTATTATCTTTATCATTACCATCGCCATTATCAGCATTAATTCTAATACCATACAATACCATCTCTCAACACCATTATCATCATCATCACAATATTATCTTCACCATTATCAACTCTGGAACTGTCTCCCTCGGTCTGTATTTCCTGCTGCCTATGATCTCCAGTCTTTCAAACGCAGTGTGTCCAGGCATCTCGAAATGAATGGATCTTGAATTTGGCTCTTTCCTTTATTTTGTTTTTCTCTTGGAGGGAACTCTTACTGCGGGCTCATGGCCTTTGGTTCCTTCTTCCTCGCATAAAAAAAATATATATATATATACCCCACACAATATCATCATCATCATCACCATCATCATCATTATTATCACACAAGATTGTCTATCATTATCACCTACCCCATACAATATCATCATCACCATCATCATCATCATCATCACACAATATTACCTTTACCATCAACCCCACATCCACCTAACAGAAGTAAAGTGTGCTGGGGAGGGGGGGGGGAAAGGGAGGGAGGGGGAAAGGGAGGGAGGGAGGGGGAGGAGGGGAGGAGGTATTAATGGAGGGGATCACACCATCGTCACTGGGACCATTAGGAAGAGGAAGAGGAAGTGAGAGGAAAAAAAAAAAAAGGGTGGATGGAAGTATGTACAAGACGAACAACATTAGAAAGCAAGAAAGAAGCCAGATGGAGGAGGAGGAGGAGGAGGAGGAGTTAAATAAATGGAGAAGGAAGAGGAGATACAAAAAGAGAAGAAGGAAGAGAAGGGAAAGAAAAGGAATGGACAGTTGCAGGAGGAGGAGAAGGAAGTGAGAATGATGGATGTAGACGAAGGAATGAAGGAAGAGACGAGAATGTGGGAGGCAGAAAAAGAAATGGAGGAGGAAGAGGAGGTGAAAATGAAGGAGGAAAATGAAGGAAGCAAGGAAGGCGGAAGGAGGAAGAGGAAGTGTGTGGATCAACAGGATCTTAACGTATCACCCAAGATATACGTAATTGTCGCTACCTCACTATTACACACCAACTCCTTCCTTCCTTCCTTCCCCCATTCCTTCCTTCCTCCCTTCCACACCAACACCACTACTTCTTTCATTCACTCATTCTTCTCTCTTCACTCACACCTACACCACACTCATTCCTTCCTTCCTTTACTCCATCCTTCCTTCTCGTTTCACCAATACCATTTCCTCACTTCCTTCATTCCTCTCTCTTTACCCACACCAACACCACTACCGCATTCCTTCCTTGCCTCTCTAATAACAGCATAATTATTGCTGTATTCCTCCTCGCTTTCTTTCTTGTGTTTCCTTTCCTATCTCCCTTCCTTTCCTTCTTCCATCCTTCCTATTTCCACACCAACACCAACTTAACATTCTCCTTCCTTCCTTTCCTTTCTTCCCTTCTACCCTCCCTCCTTCCCTCTTTCCTTCCTTCCTTCCTCTCTCCTCTTTCCCCTGCTTCCATTCCTTCCTTCACTTCTTCCCCTTTCTTTCTCCTTCAATTCCTTCCTTCATTTCCTCTCCCTCCTTTGCTACTCAACCCTTCTTCTTTTCCTGCTTCTTGTTGTCATTCCATCTCTCCCTTGCCTTTCTCTTCCTTCCTCCTTCCTATTAAACATAAACACCAACTTCCTTCCCTCCTTCCTTCCACCCATCCTTCCTTAATTCCGTTCTTTCCTTCCTTCCTTCCGTCCGTCCCTCCGCCTCTTGTTAATTCCTTCACCTCTTCCTTCTCTCCTTCCCTCCTAATTTTCTTCATCAACCCTCTCTCTTCCTCTCCTCCTATCATTTCCTCCTCTCTTTCTTCCTCTTCTTCTCGGCTTCCTCGCTCATTAAACGAGACCACACAACCTCTCCCTCTATCTCCCTCTCCCTCTCTCTCCCTCTCTCTCTCTCCTAGATTTTCTTAATTCTCTCTCTCGTTTTCTCTACGCCTCTCCTTTCCTCTTCTATCTCATTCTCTCTCACTTTTTATGTCTCTCTTTCACCCCTCCTCTCTTCCCTCTCTTTCTCAATTTCTTCCTCATCACTACACAAAAATATCGATACATTCTTTCATCCTTCCTCTTCTTACTATTTTCTCTCTCTCTCTCTCTCTCTCTCTCTCTCTCTCTCTCTCTCTCTCTCCTGATAAGAATGACAGTGTAAAAAAAAAAAAAATCAAGAACTAATGGACAACAGGAAGCAAAGGAGGAAATGCGATATAGATGCGAAAAGAGAGAGAGAGAGAGAGAGAGAGAGAGAGAGAGAGAGAGAGAGAGAGAGAGAGAGAGAGAGAGAGATGATGGAGGGAGGAAGATAATAGGATCAACATCAGCAGCTACTGATACTCCCTCCCTACCCCCCCCTCTCTCTCTACTACTACTACTACTACTACATACTTTCTCTCTTTGATATCCACAACTTTTTTATCTCCTCCCTGATTCATTTCTCTTCCTTCCCCAGTCATTTTCCTTTCCTACCCCTTCTCTCTTCCTCCCTCCATCCTTCCCTTCCTCTCCCTTTCTCTTTATTTCCTTCCATCTCTCCCTTCCTCTCTTCTTCCCTTCATCTCCCCCTCCTTTCCTCTCTCTCTCTCTCCAATCTACCTCCCTTCCTCACCTTTCTCTCTTCCCTCCACTCCCCCCTTCTCCAATCCTTTCGCCTTTTCTTCCTCCCTCCTCCAGTTCTCCTCCCTTCCCTCCACTTCTTCAATCCCTTCCGCTTTTCTTCCTCCCTCGTCCAATTCTCCTCCCTCCCTTCCCTCCACCCCTCCGCTTCTCCTCCCACCCTTTCCCTCCCCCTCCCCTCCCCCAAGCCTAGCAGGTAATCGCTGAACCAATATAACATTAGCATCCCAAAGCTGGCAGGGGAGGGGAGGGGAAAGGGGAGGCGAGGGGAAAGGTGAGGAAGTCAAGGCTTGAGGAGAGGGAACAGGGGGTGAGAGAGGAGGAGGAGGAGGGAGTTCTCTTCTCCAAAGGGACAAAGAACAACTCAGGAAGCTAGGGACGAATGTGTGTGTGTGTGTGTGTGTGTGTGTGTGTGTGTGTGTGTGTTCATTATTTAGGCTGGACCATCCAAAAGGATTCAAGGTCAGTGCAGTCTTTATGTAACATTCTCTCTCTCTCTTTCTCTCTCTCTCTCAAACTTCTGTAATTAGATACCAAGTTTTTCAATTAGTAAAGGGGCCTGACCACCTAGAAACGACCATAAATTGTGTGGTCTGTGTATCTGTGTAACTAAGTATTTGTGTAGCTACCCCTCGCAACCCCAGCCCCAATACTATCGCTTCTCTCTGATAACCAAATAAAAATCATCATCACCACCATCATCATCATCAATATCACCATCATCAATATCACCACCACCACCACCATCATCATCACCACCAATATCACCACCATCAATATCACTACCACCACCACCACCATCATCATCACCACCATCAATATCATCACCACCATCAATATCACTACCACCACCATCATCATCATCATCATCATCACACAATATCACTACCACCACCATCATCATCATCATCATCACACCAGCACCATCATCATTATCACCATCATCACCACACCACCACCATCACCACCACCACCACCATCATCATCATCATCACCACCACCACCACCATCATCATCATCAATATCATCATCACTTTTTCCCAACAAACTCACATAATTATTTACTTCACAGCACGACCCACACAAAGGATTTCAAAACTACAGATATCATAAAAAGTTCGCATAAAAAAAATATCTGCTAACGAAGCACACAACGCATTTTTGTCCAGACGGTAATCCTCTCTGATAATGTCACGGGTTAGTTGGAACACATTTTTATTTCTCCTGTAAATCGTGAAATATTTTAGTGAGTGGGTTCAGAAAGGATGGCGTTTGTGAAATACTGAGTGGATTTTCCAGTGTCCCCTGAGCCCACACGGAAAGAAAATGGGAGGAAAAGAAAAAGGCAGAAAAAGAAAATGTGAGGGAAAGAAAATGAGGGAAAGAAAATGGGAGGGAAAGAAAATGAGGGAAAGAAAATGGGAGGGAAAGAAAATGGCTGGGAAAAATGGCAGGGAAAGACAATGGGAGGAAATGGGAGGGAAAGAAAATGGGAGATGGAAGCCCCAATTAATTTTTTCACACAAAGAAAATGGGTGATAATGGTCCCAGTTAACCCTTTCAGTCTGAATACATAATTTCCTTCAGACCCTTCCCAGATGTCTGGCCTAGAAACGCCTCTGTCACTGAGTTGCTAAGTTACTGAGGCACTACTCGGCTCATCCACTCTGGTTCCCATCAGCTAGGTCGGCCTTGGCATCAACCCCCAGCCTGTATTTCCGCTCTGTGAAAATCCATATCTCATGTGAACCACGTATTTTAGAAGTTTTTTTCTTTTTCTTTTTTGCAGTCCCCTTGAGCCTCTAGACATAAAATAAAATAAATAAATAAATAAATAAATAAATCTATCACTCTCTCTATATATATGTCACTGAAAAAAGATGGTTACAAAAAATGACTAACAGTAGATACGAAAGGAATATTAAATCTATATATACATGTCACTGAAATAAAGATGACTGCAAGAGATGACCAAATGAATCCAAACAGCAGCTACGTAAACAATGCAGAGGAATCCAAAATATAACTCACGCCTAACTCTGAGGTGGGAATTCAACATTTAGAGTCCCGTGGCTGCTCCTAAATAATGTATCGCTTAATATTAATGTAGTAATATCACAGTTGGTCGCCCCTGATTCCCTGTTAAATATTATTCTCCAAACACTCCAGTCTGGTCAACATTTCAATATTCCTGATAATATTGTAGTCTAGCGAATCTATAATTGTTCTGGCATTAATTTGTCCCTGAGCCTCTCATGTGTAATTTGCACTGAATATTAGGGGTAGATACACTTACTGATTGTGGTATAAGGGGTATAAGGTGTACTCGCTTATCAGGTAATAGGTGTAGAGATGACTACGTACAAACAGTAAAAAATAAAAAAATAAAGAAGGGGAGAAAGAATAAAGTGAAAAATAAGGAAAAAAGAGGGTGGAACAAGAAAGTAGGAAAGGAAGAGGGCGATTAATGGATATCGAGAGAGAGAGAGAGAGAGAGAGAGAGAGAGAGAGAGAGAGAGAGAGAGAGAGATAAGGAAAGTGAGAGAAAGAGAGGGGAAGAGAGAGAGAAAGAGAGGGGAAAGCAGGCAAACTGATAAGATAAGGGACGAGGGGAGGAGGCGAGGTGATAAAGGATGGGTAGGGAAAGAGGGGAAGAAGAGATAAGAGGAGAGGGAGATAAAGAGAGGGTGAGGGAGGGGTGGACAGAGACACATTGAAGTGAGAGAGAGAGAGAGAGAGAGAGAGAGAGAGAGAGAGAGAGAGAGAGAGAGAGAGAGAGAGAGAGAGAGAGAGAGAGAGAGAGAGACAATCTAACCACGTTTGAGGGAAAAAAAAAAAAAAGACAGGAAATAAGAAAAGGAAAGGACAGAAGGAGGAGGAAAGAAAGAAATAAAAATAAGCTTCGAGAAGAGAGAAAAATTAAGAGCAAAAATATAGAGAAAAAAGTAATAATTTTGGAAAAGAGTAAAAATCAATGAAAAAGAGTAATGGTATAGGAAAAAGTAAACATATGGGAAAAGGAGTAAAAATATAAGAAAAGGAAAAAATATAGGAAAGGAGGAAAAATATGGGAAAGGAGTAAATGTATAGGAAAAGAGTAAAAAGAGTAAAAATATAGGAAAAGAGTAAAAATACAGGAAAAGAGTAAAAATGTAGGAAGAGAGTAAAATATACAGGAAGAGTAAAAAATTTAGGATGAGTAAAAAATATAGAAAAAGAGTAAAAACATGAAAAGAGTAAAAATATAGGACGAGTAAAAAGTATATGAAAAGAGTAAAAATATATGAAAAGAGTAAAAACTGAGGAAGAGTAAAAATACAGGAAAAGAGTAAACGTAGGAAAAGAGTAAATATACAGGAAAAAATAATAATTATAGGAAAAGAGTAAAAATATCGGAAAAGAGTAATAATAGAGGAAGAGTAAAAAATATATGAAAACAGTAAAAATATAGCAAAAGGATAGAAAACAGAAAAAGAGTACAAATAGAGGAAAAACAAAAAAAACTTTTACCTAATTAAAGCACCTGGATACCTGGTCATTTACAGGTAATTAGCGGCTCATTTACACACACAGGTAGTATTAATAGTTTTTGTGGGAATCGACGCCCCCCAGGTAACATCAGTATTTTTCTATTTAAAAATCTAGTATATAAGTAAACGTGAATTTTTTGCCTGTATTCCAGGTGTATCGGATGCTTCGTAACATTTTTTCTTAAGCGATATATTTTGTATAGTACGCTATCATTTTCTCTCACGCTATTTATCTGGTCTTAATATATACACAGTTTATATTACAAACAAAATATTGAGGTGTAATAAGAAAAATTAATCGCTAAGGAAAAGGCGTAACGGATCTTCAATGAAATTCAAAACAGGTTCCTTAGTCCTCTTCCTCGATCTCCCTTTCCCTCTGCCTATGACCTCCAGTGTTTCAAATGCAATAAGGAAGTGCCCTAACACCTCTTCCTTGGCGATTTATTTTGCTTATTACTCCTTATTTCAATCATTCTAATATCACAAAACTCGTATACAAATAAAGTACAAAATTACATCAACCGGCCTTATCCAAAAATAAAACGTTAAGGAAGAGGTGTTGGGGAGTTTTAAAATTGCGGCCCAGGCACCTCAGAATGAATGGATATATATATATATATATATATATATATATATATATATATATATCATCATCCCTCTCCAAAACCAAACCCCACCATACCCCACCTTACCACTACCCCCATACCGTCCCTCCCTAAAACAAACCCCACCATCCCCCACCATCATACCAATACCACCATACCCCACCTTCCCCTCACCATACCAACTTCCATACTACCCCTCCCAAAAAGACTAAACCCCACCATACCCTCTCCATACCCTACCATCTCTCCCCCACCATACCCTACCATCCCTCCACCACCATACCCCAACATCCCCCACCATACCATCACTCCCACACCATCGCTCCCCAAAACCATACTCCACCATACCCTACCATCCCCACTCTACCTTATCACCACTCCCATACCGCCCCCCTACACCACACCATCCGCTAACCACAACCCCCCAATACCATCCTCCCCCCTACTTCCCCACCATACTACCATTCCCATACCGTCCCCATACATCCCACCCCATCGCTCCCCAAAACCATACTCCACCATACCCTACCATCCCCACTCTACCTTATCACCTCTCCCATACCGCCCCCCTACACCACACCATCCCCTAACCACAACCCCCCAATACCATCCTCCCCCCTACTTCCCCACCATACTACCATTCCCATACCGTCCCCATACATCCCACCCCACCATACCCTAACCTATACCACTACTCGCATACCATCCCTCTCAAAACCAAACCCCACAAACCCACACCACCATACTACCATTCCCATACTACCCCTCCAACACCACTCCCCACCATCCCCTCACCATACCCCCCTATACCACAACTCCCATACCATCCACCCACACAATACCCCCACCATACTACCATTTCCATACAGCCCCCAACACCACACCCCACCATCCCCTCACCATGTCCCCCCTATACCACAACTCCCATACCATTCTTCCCCACCATACCCCACCATGCCCCCACCATACTACCATTCCCATACCGCCACTACGCGCCATGTTGCATCCATCCAGCCGTGAAACACTCAATCTCAGGCGCATAAAGGAACAAGGCCCGCTGGAGCAGGGCCGCCGGTGTGATCCGCATGGCCGTGGGTTCGATTCGTGCTGGCGTTACTTTCCCCGCCTCTCTCTCTCGCTTGCTGATCTTTATAGTATCAGCCTTATTTTCTTTACTGATGATCACATATAATTCTCTCTCTCACAGCAAAATTTCACTGGCTAGGAATGCGAGGCTGAAATATTTCCACAGTCTATTCACCTTAACCTGTTCCAGAATATTTGCCCTTTTGCAGTTTATTTCACGTAGATCAGTGGCAGAAAAAATAGTACTACTGCTCTAAATCCTCTCCACAGCACTTCTTCGTGACTAGCATCATAGTGTTCCTGCTACAACTCAGCAATAAAAGATGAAGAGATGGCAATTTTAAGCCAAGTTTGAGTGGGAGCAGTATTGAAATGCGAAATAATATCACTAGTATTATTAAAATTAGTGGCTATCTAGAAATACTGGTCTAGAATATTACTAGCATCATACATAGCTAGTGTCTACGATAATCCTGCTTACAATATTCCTCTATGCGAATGCGGGTGAGAAATATCCCTAGCTCTTTACCAAACCACTGGGTATTGTATTACTCCTTACGATACTGGTCTTAAATATTACTGGCTAGGAATATGGGCTTGGAATATCGGCGTCTGTCCTGTAAAAAGAGATGGTTGTAATATTGCTGTTTGTGTTAACTCTACGATAGCTCTTTAAAATACCACTGCAAAGGGATGTAACAAATTTGGTTTTCAACTCTATCTATTGCCAGACGCCTCAATCCCGTAAGGGGTGGCCACACACAAATCGCCTCCATGTCGCCCTGTCCCCGCCATTTCACTGACCTGCGCCCAGCTCACACACCCCTCTCTCATATACCTCTCCACTCCATCCCTCCATTTCATCCTTGGCCCCCCCTTCCCTCTCCCCCTCTCTCCACCTCACACACTCTCCTCGTCAGTCTCTCTCTCCATCCACTCTACATGGTTTTTAACTAAGTGGATGAAATACAAATATGGCAGTTTGCAAAGGTGCCTAAGTACACCTTTTTAATCCTTTTTATTCTCTCTTAAAGATCTCCCTCTACTGAATTAAGCGCTTCTGTACCAAACACATTCCAAGCATCTAAAATTCGCCTAAAAACTGCCAGCATAGTATCAATAACGTGCTATGGTGATAAGTGATTTAATGGAAGTACTGTAAAGGTCTCCCGTGAAGCTGAGAAAAATCACCCAGCAGAGGCAAGAGTAAATGACAAATTGGTGTCACCGTAGATCGTCGTAAAAGGGTTAAATGTCCTAGCGTGTCCAGAGTTAGTGTTAAAACCTTTACTTCATGTTCTACTGGGAAAAGTAATATTCTAAATGCATTCTGCTGCTGTCGTGCGCTTTGTAAACATGACAGGGTGGCGTGGGGGTTTATCTGTCACACCTACTGTAACAACACCCTTGCTACATCAACACACACACACACACACACACACACACATATATATCTACACCACCATCAACACACTCAAAATACCAGCACTGCCCCAATATTATCACAACATTCATAACCATACACCACCATCATCACAACATCACCATACGCTTTCACATCAGCTTCACACCAGTTCGAACTACACCACCATCACACTCTTACAATACCAGCGTTGCCACAATACCACCACACCATCCACAGCTTTAGAACATCACTGCAACAACTTCCTTACACCACCACCACAATCAAAGTAATACCATCAACACCAGGGCCACACCAACATCACCCCCCCCCCTCACACACACACACACACACACACTTATCCCCCCCCTCACACACACACTTATCCCCCCCCCTCACACACACAAACCCTCACCCCACCCCACACACACACCACACTCTTACCTCTCCCCCACACACACACCATCACCCACCCCTACCACACCTCCCACATTACCACCACACCACCACCACAAAAGCACCATCACCAGCAGCCCACCATCAATCTGGGAGAGCTGTTAAAGTGAGCTCTGAGCTATATTAATCATGTTATTAATCATTTTTCACACGCCTTCGAGTCCCATCAACACCCCCTCTTTCACCTCCGACATTGATGAAAAAATACTACTTTAAATGACGTGTTCGTTGTTTTTATTGTTATTACTGTTGTTTTGTTATTGCTGTTACTGCTACTGTTGTTATTGATGTTACTGTTGTTTTCGTGTTGTCTGCAGATGATTTTATTCAGTAAAAATAATAATACTTTTCACACCTTTACTACGGACAATTTTTCATTTTTCCTGTCACCTTCTCACAGTGTACCTTCCTCTCTCTCTCTCTCTCTCTCTCTCTCTCTCTCTCTCTCTCTCTCTCTCTCTCTCTCTCTCTCTCTCCAGCCAATTAATGATAAAAACAGAGAACAGAGGACGAGCCAAAAGTCATAAAAGATAAGCAGAAAATAATGCTTTCTCTTTTTGCAGGTTTAAGGTGACATCTGACGTCTTAATCAAAGGAAAAGAAAATTGATGAGGCGAGGGACACTAAATGAAGGATATAGATAAAGCAAACAGAAAAAAAAAAAATCGTCGCGAGAATGAGAAGGGGAAGGGCGAGAACGAGGTGGGATAAATCTGAAGAAGGACAAAAGGCAAGGCGATAGTAGGATGGAGCAGTGATGTGGCATGAATTTATTTTCCTGGTAGCCTCACTGGATCAACTCCGGGATTAGGCGCCAGACTCTATGAACTGATTTCTAGTGTGGTGTTCCCAGAAGTGTAATAATGTGAAGCTGGAAAAAGTGACAGGAATTGTTTTTTTTTCTCTTGTTTGTGACCAATTTTGGGGATAAACTACACAGCTGTTCCCTTAGGCCTACCAAGGTTCCTACGTGCCACAGACCTTCACATGTCACCGTCTGAGCACAAATACCAAATGTCAATACTAAGGCTATCTCATTCGGAATTATTATTATTATTATTTTTTTTTTGAGGGAACTTGACCATTCATATATCGCGGTGGCGTGAAATTTCGTAAGTCTTAATTATGAGGTAGGAAAGAGTCTCCTTGGTTACTAGTCAAATAAACCTAATCTGTCTACAACTGGCCATTATAGGGGATGAAAGAGGTTAGGAATCTCTGCCTGACGATTTGATAGGTCTTAGTTATGAAGTAGGAATGAGTCTCCTTGGTTACTAGTCAAAGTTCTCCTCTAATCTGTCTACAACTGGCCATTAAAGGGGATGAAAGTGGTTAGGAATCTTTGCCAAGCGAGAATGAAAGGAGTACAGTGTGGTGGCATCAGTCAAGTTGTTTTAATGGCATATCCTGAAAACACATCCCTGACCCAACCTGGATTTTATCTCGCATTTTCTACCACTTCAATATCCCTTTCCGACTCCCAGCTGTCATCCCACGTTCAACACATGGGCACATACCAGCACATATCACCACTTGGATTCTAAGACTGACCGCCCATACAGTATACACACTCTTAAGCTGTTTCATTAAGGACGAGTGTAATAAAACTGAAGCTTTTATTTTTTTTAACCTATCGGTGGGTCTTGTATACTATATGTTAAAAAAGTTATAAGGAAATTGAAAGCTAAACTCTGTTCACATCCCCCGCCTAGGCCTGATCTAAGGTCTATTTGAACAGCAGTATGCCACTTACTGAAGCGCGGTTTATGGAGTGCGAGGATGTGTGGAAGTCTAGTGTCTGATTATAGAGATGTGTAATAAATAAGTAAATAAATAAAGGACTGTGGTGTGTGATGAGATGGAGTGTGAGGAAGAGGTGGCTTTTCGAGGAAGTGTGTGGCGTGTGGTGTGGCTATTGTACACCCACACCCATTCTCTTGACAAAGTCGCGTGCGTATACCCACTCACTCACTCACTCACACACACACACACACACACACACACACAGTCACTTCCCTAACCCCCTATAGATACTCATCCTATCCCCCCATCCATCCACAGTCTCTACACACACACAAACACTCATCCCCCCCCCACACATTCATCCCCTTCATCCACACACACACACACACACACACACACACACACACCTCCCACCCTAACCCTCAACACACACTCATTCCCCCTCCCCTCCCCACACACACAGTCCCTCCACCCCACCACTAATCTACCCAGCCCATCCACCCAGTCCCTCTCCCCCATTACAGTCTCCCATCAAGACCCCATTTACCACTTTTATTTAATCCCTTCAGGCCTAGGATCTTTTATATATTTTTCTTACGATTAACTTAAGACTTTATTTACCTCTTGGGATAAGTCCTTGAGTTATACAGCCTATACAGCATACACTATACTTTATTCACTTTTAACTTGGCCTAAAACTGCCATCCCTCCATCTTGAACGCCAAGGTGTAACGATAAACACGAAAATAGGGTGCTAGTCACGAGGAAGAGCTATGGAGAGGAAGTATAGCCATAGCATTGTCTCTCTGTCCCTGAGCTATGTGAAATAAACAGGAAAATTAATGTCTAGGCCAGGTAAAGGTGAATGGACTATAGTACACGCAGCCTTAGGACACGAAAATGACACCTTTGAGTTGTATTACATCCAATGAAGTGACACAATTACTTATTTTCACCTGTGCAAACAGGACATACACCTGTACACACATGCATGCACACCTGTATACCTATAATCACCTGCACTCATTTACGACGTCTACACACACACACACACACACACAACTACATAATTACGTACATCCACCTGCACAAATATTACGTACATCTGTACACACATGCATGCACACCCGTGTGTGTGTGTGTGTGTGTGTGTGTGTGTGTGTGTGTGTGTCCGACTCTGGGCAAAGGCTTCAGGGCTTATTTCTCGGGGGCAGTGACCTATCCGAAAGCCCAGTAGTCCTCCTACACCTCCACATGTCACCACTTCGGCGCTAACACCCACCATCCATACTGAATACATGCTATTGGGCTGTCTCATAAAAGACTGGTGTACTGGTATTAGCGGGGGGTATTTTTACGACATGTCGGCGGGTCATCTGGTAGATCAAGAAAGTCTGCTTTTTTAGGAAATTCAAATCCTTAAATTGTTCCCTGCCCCAGCCGGGATTCGATCCTGGGTCCGTTAGAACTGCAGCCCGCCTCTCTACCGATTCAGCTGCATTCACTTACACACACACACACACACACACACACACACACACACACACACACACACACACACACAGGGTAGAAACTAAAGATATAAAACTTATCACACTCGCAAGAACCTATAGTCTCTCTCTCTCTCTCTCTGATACACGTGACACACTCCTCTATCATGCATGAACCACCACTCCATATTCGCACGCACCCACTCTATATCCGAACCCAACACTCTATATTAACACGCACATATATATTTACACCCAACAAATTTCTATCTGCACGCACATAATCCCCTATCCGCACGCACCTACATCTCCCTCTATCCACACCCAGCAGCTATCTATTCGCACCCACCCCTCTCTCCCTAGGCACCACTTTTCTATATTCATACGCAGTCCTCCCCTATTCGCAAGCATCCACGCCTCTATATTCGCACCGAGCACTCTTCTATACGCACGCTCCTAGTCCCTCTATTGCCATGCATCACTTCGCCTCTTTGTTTATATATTCATGATCTGGTTGCATCGAGCGGAAGGGAGGCGTGTGACGAGAGGGAGGACAGTGGAAAACGTTTGAAGGGGAAGGGTGGGCGAAAAGTTCGAAGGGAGGAGGAAATCGAAGAGGAAAGGAGGGTAGAAGGAACGTTTGAAGAAGGGGAAGAGCAAAGGGAGGAGGAAAGTGAAAGGGAGGACAGTGGAAAACGTTTCAGGAGGCAGGGTGGGAGAAACGTTTCAGGAGGCATGGTGGGAGAAACGTTTGAAGAGGCAGGGTGGGAGAAACGTTTCAGAAGGAAGAGTGGGAGATAGGTTTCAGGAGGAAAGGTGAGAGAAACGTTTCAGGAAGAATGGGTGGGAGAAACGTTTGAAGTTAAGGGGAGGAGGAAACAGTTGAAGAGGAAATGGAAAGTAGGGTAGAAGGAACGTCTGAAGAAGGGGAAGAGGAAATAGAGGAGGAAAAAGACATGGGAGAAGTGGAAATAGAAAAGTGAGAAGGTGAGTAGAAGGAACGTTTGAAAGGCAGGGGAAGAGAATTGATGAGAGCGAAAAGGAGAGTAGAATGAACGTTTGAAGAAATGGGAGAGAGATTGGTAGATAATAAACAGACAGATCAGACAGGCATATAGATAGATAGATATTAATAAACAGAAGGGAAAGGGAGAATAATAGGAATGTTTAAACAATGAGGATATGGAGGAACATAGACACACAGACAGACAGATACGGATATAGATAGACAGACTGACAGACTGATATGCAGATGAACAGACAGACGGAGAGACAAACAGAGAGACAGCTGGACAGACAGACAAATGGAAAAACATACATATCATCTGCAATGAACCTAACACACTAAAATAACCACAATCCCAGCCTCACCTCAAACAACGCCATTACCAAAACAAAACCACAAATCCACCATTCCCGCCACCACCTAACTTCAGGGTGAGAGGTGGCGGGTCAGGGGAGGTCAGTTGGGGTCAGGGGAGGTTAGGTAGGGTCAGGGGAGGTCAGGGGAGGTCAGGTGGGGTCAGGGGAGGTCAGGTGGCAGGGCAGGGGAGGTCAGGTAATAAGCAGGGGCCACGTAAAAATAGGTCAGTTTTGGGGTCAGGTCACGTACTTGCGAGGTAGAGTTTCTTTGGCCAGCAGGAAGTGATGTGGACCGGGAGGGAGGAAAATAAGGGAGAACGGGAGGAAAATAGGGAGGAATGGGAGGAAGGTAGGGGAGAAGGGAGAGGGAGGAAAGTAGGGGAGAGGAGGGGGAGAGAGGGAGGAAAACAGGGGAGAGATGGAAGGAGAGGGACAGGGAGTGATGTGGACCGTGAAAAGGGAAGGAGGGAGAAGAGGAGGGGGGGAGGGAGGGAGGGAGGGAGGGAGGGAGAGAGAGAGAGAGAGAGAGAGAGTGTGTCAATTTCACACCTAGTTAAAGTGAATAGAAAGTTAAAAAGATTAGGGACCTCATTGTAGTGAAGGGGTTGAAGACAAAGAAAAGTTAAGGAAAGGAAAGTTAAGGAAATGGTTCAAGACACTGCAAGAAAAAGACCGAGAAAAGTGCTTTAGAGAGACGAAAAGGAACCATAGGAAGACGGGGAAGTTTAAGGAAAGAGGGGAAACTTAAGGAGAAGAGAATGACAAACGGGGTGGAATGAGGTGGAGGGTGGTGGGACGAGGTGGGAGAGGGAGGGACAAAGAGGAGAGGGAGGGAGAGAAGATGAGAGGGAGGGAAAGAAGAGAAGAGGGAGGGAAAGAAGAGGAGAGGGAGGGAAAGAAGAGGAGAGGGAGGGAAAGAAGAGGAGAGGGAGGGAAAGAAGAGGAGAGGGAGGGACAGAAGGTAAGAGGGAGGGACAAAAGGCGAAAGGGAAGGGCAGAAGACGAGAGGACAGGAAAAGAATGACTGAAACGGCACGGAACGGGGCAGGGAAAACTCGTGACAAGGAAAAAAAAAAAGTGGAAGAACAGAGCAGGAAAAAAAAAAATGGACTGGGCCTGGGAAAAAAATCAAGACGGAGGGGAAAAATATGGATGAGGAAGACGGGAAAAAAATGGGTGTAACAGGAGTAACAAACTGAACTGAACAGAAGGAAAAAAGGCCGATGAAGGACAAAACAGGACAACATAAGGACAAGGCAGGAAGAATGGGATGGTTCAGTGATAAGGAAGGGGTGCGGAGAGGGGAAAGGGGGGACAAGAGTGTGGCAGGACAGAACAGGTTAAGGCCCTACACACACACACACACACACACACACAGGATGATTCAGGGACATGGATGGGATATAGAGTGCACAAGGAGGGACAAGAGACTGGATCAGAGTAAGGGCGGCAAACCCTAAGCTGAAGAGGACATGTATCAACATCAGAATGCATGATGTTAACAAGGATACTTATTAATACAAACATCATCATTAACATCATCACCCTCGCCGCCACTGTCATCACCATCATCACTAACGCATTCACCTACGTCCTTCATTTTCTACGTCTTCACCTTTATCTTCTCCCTGTTTCTTTCACTCTGTGTCATTTTACTTTTCTCAGTCATACCGTCTCTTTCTCTCGTCTTCTTCATATTATTATTATTATTATTATTATTATTATTACCAGTACTATTATTATTATTATTATTATTACCAGTACTATTATTATTCTTATTTATAATGATCACCACCACCGTCATCTTTCCTCTTCTCTCTCTATCCTCATCCATCCCTCCATCCTCCCGTCCCTTCCGTCCTCAACTCCTCCCCTCCCTCCCTCCTTCCCTCTCCTTCCTCCAGCCCATTAACTTCTTTTATGGGACTTTTCCTATTTTTTTCCCCGCCTCTCCTCTCGAGTCTATGGAGCAAAAGAGGTATAAAATGAAGTGTTTCGAGAGGGGGGAAAAAGGGGAAAAAAAAAAAAGGAAAAAAAAAAAAAGAGTTCGTCAGGAGTTGGAGGAAAAGTGATTAAAACTAACATCAATTATTCTCTTTAAGGAGCTTAATTCAAGAGTCTCTTTTTTCACCATCTTTTTTGTCTCTATTTTTTTCCCTCCTCTTGCTAGGGTCCTAACCATCTGTGGCTCTCATTCATCTCCTTTTTTTCCCTTTCTTTCTTTTCTCTCTTTTTCTTTACTCATTTTGGTGTTTTTTTTGTTTTTTTTACTTTTATTCTTTCTTTTCGTAACTACTGATTTTGATGGCTCGCTTTCATTTTCTCTTTTTTCCTCTCTTTTTTTATTTCTTTTTTCTTAATTGCTCATTTTGGTGGCTCGTTTTCATTTTCCTTTTTTTTTTTACCTTTCTTCTTTCTTTTTCTTAATTACTCATTTTGCTGGCTGGTCTTCATTTTCTCTTTCCTCACCCTTTTTTTTCTTTCTTTTTTCTTTATTTCTCATTTTAGTGGCTCACTTTCATTTTCTCTTTTCTCACCCTTTCTTCTTTCTTGTCTTAATTTCTCATTTCGGTGGCTTACTTTAAATTTCTCTTTTTTTTTTCTTTCATTACTCATTTTCGTGGCTAGCTTTCATGTTCTTTTTTCACCTTTTTTTTCCCTTAAAGTTTCATCCTGGTCATCTCAATACCTTTTTAAATCAATTATTTCTCTTTTTACCCCTTTTTTCTAATTCTGGTTCTCTCAATACTTCTCTTTATCAATCATTTCCCTCCAATTTTTCTGGTCCTCTATAAATGAATTATTTATTTATCCTCCAGTTATCAATTACTGTCATCAATATCTACATCTATCACAGCATTTATCACTGTTCTGTTTATCTATCTACTGCCAGACGTCTTAATCCCGTAAGGGGTGGCCACAAACAAATCGCCTCCATGTCGCCCTCTCCCCCGCCATTTCACTGCCCTGCTCCCAGCTCACACCCCTCTCTCTCATATCTCTCTCCATATACCTCCCCACTCCATCCCTCCACCTCATCCTTGGCCTCCCCCTCCCTCTCTCCCCCCATCTCCACCTCACTCACATACACTCTCCTCGTCAGTCTCTCATTCACTGTTACTGTCAAATAATACCGACCAAATGTCTGGGTGGTCTGTCAGCCTGTCCTTCTCTGTCTACTAATCCATTTCTCGACAGCCGAAGCTTTTTACATCACATAAACCTCTCTCCCTCCCCCCCCCCCTCTCTCTCTCTACATCTGCCTGTCTGTATGTACCAAGTAGGTATATCATTATGCATGTATGGATGGAGGATGGAAGCAAGGAAGGAAGGAAAGACGAAAGGAAGGAAGAAGGGAAAGATGGAAGGAAGGATGGATGGATATATGGATGGATGGATGGATGGACAGATAGATGGATGGATTTCTAGGAACCCTAATGTCCCCACCCACAAAATCACCACTACCCACTCCCACACCCCTCTCCCCACTCTCTCCCATCTCCCTCTATCTCTCCACACACTCCACTTCCCTCCTCCTTTCCCTTCTCATTCTATCTCCCCACCCACTTCCCTCCTCTCCCCCACCTTCTCTCCTCGCCGCACCCTCTCCCCTTCTCTTCCTTCAGCCTCTCTCTCTCTCCCTCTGTCTGTCTGTCTCTGTCTTTGTCTCTCTCTCTCTCTCTCTTCTCCACCTCCCCATCCTGAACCTTCTTCCTTTGTCTCCACCTTTAACCCTACTCACTCAAGTCTCCCCACCCACTCCAACGCCTCGCCACCACTCCCCTTCTCTCCCCACCCTCTCCCCTCTTCTCTCCCCACCCCTGCACGCCACTACAAAGCACAATTAAGCGTGGGGGAGGGACGTAGATGGATGTCTTTAGGGTCGAGTTTAGCAAGACCTAAGTCCAACATCAATTGGGGATGCAACAAACACTCTCTTAAATAAGTGTCTTTTATTTACCCTTAAGCTTATTTTTTAAGTATGTATCTACCAATTTATCTATCTATCAATTACTCAAACCATCTATCTATCCATCCATCAATCTATCTATCTATCAGTTATGCTCTTAACTGGTCGTCCTGTGTTTTATTTATTATTTGTTATATTTTGTGTCTGTATTTATGAATTTATTGTCTGTCCTTCTGTCAATTAATCCCACTATATATCTATCTATTCATGTATCCGTCTGCCTCGCTCTTATGTATTTTACTTGCACTTAATTTGACTATCTATCTTTCTACGGGTCTTTATAAATGTCTATCTATCTATCTAATTATGTCTATCTATGTAATTATGATTATATTTCTCCATCTATCAATCTACCAGTGCAAATCCATCAATTTCTTTATCTATTTATATCCATCTATCTGTCAATCTATCTATCTATCCATTCCTTCAGTCATTTTATTGGGTCTATCTTCCTATGATTTTTCCAACTACCCCTCTCTCTCTCTCTCTCTCTTCTTGTGCCATAACCTTTTTCCTTTTCTTACGTCCGTTTCCGCCTCGTCTTTCTCTTCTGTCATCTTCCTCTTCTTGTTTCAATTTTCTTCCTCCTCTTCTTCACCCATTGTCTTCTTTCTCCTCTCTTCTTTCTCTTCTTATTCCTCTTCTTCTTCCTCCATCGTCATTTTGCATATCTCCTTCTCTTTCAATTCTCCTCCTCCTTTTCTTCTTCTTCCTCCTCCTCCTCTTCTTCTTCCTCCTCCTCCTCCTCTTCTTCTTCCTCCTCCTCCCCCTCCTCTACTTCCTCCTCCTCCTCTCTTTCTTCATTCTCCCTCTCAATCTCTTCTTCTCACACTTTCTCATCATCATCGTCTTTTTCCTCCTGCTCCTCTTCCTCCTTCATCTTCCTCTTTCCTCTTCTTTTCTCCAGCTGAGCAGCCATTTATCCTCTGGCCCTTCTAGTCTCTCTCTCTCTCTCTCTCTCTCTCTCTCAAACTTCAGGAATTTGTGTGCAAGGGATCCATTAATATTTAAGGCGGACTAATAGTAAGCGCCGTAGCGTGTGCTCTCTCTCTTTCTCTCTCTCTCTCTCTCTCTCTCCCCCTCTGTCTTCAGTTTCTTTAGTCCACTTCAATCCTTTTTCCCACACTTAATTTTATTGTCCTCCTTTCATTGCCCACTTTCTCTCCCGGATTTTCTTTCAGCTTGTTTCTCTCTCTCTCTCTCTCATTTTTTCTCGGTTTTTGTTTCCTTCTTCCCTCTTCTCTTTCATCTCCTTTATATATATCTCCTCTCAATCTTTTTTTTTTTAATTCATCAGGTATTTTCATTCTTTACAATCACTTCCTTCGCTAAATCAGTCTTCCCCTCAACCCCTCTGATGTTTCTCCTTTCCACTAAACCTTACACTTCCTTTCTTAGTCTTTCCTTCGCTTTCCATCTTAACCGTCTCCTTCCATCCTTCCCACTTCCCTCTCAACTCTAACCTCTCTCTTGCGTTGCACTTTCCTTCTTTTGTTAAATTTATCTTTCCTACTCTGCTCTCCCTCTCCAATATTTCTTCCATTATCCCTACTCCTTTACTAACCACTTTCCAGACTCTTACCTATGTTTAATTTCTTTCCTTTTAGTCTTAACTTTTCTTCCTTATTCTGCCGTCTTTTTTCTTTCTTTTCCTTTGATCATCTTTATGTCTCTCAATTTTCTACTTCTTTTTCACCTCCACCTTGGCTTTCCCAGTTTTCGTTCCTCCTTAGTCATTTGTCTTTTTTCCTCTCTCCTCACTTTCATCTCACCATCTTTTCTTAAACCCTCCTAACTACCCTTTCTCAACCTCCAATTTCTCCTCCTTCCCCTCCAACCCAGCTTCTTCTTCCCTTCGCCTTCTCCCCCCCCCCTTCCCCTTCTTCGTCCCGTCCTTGTCATATCTTCCCTACCTCTCCCATTTTTCTTCACTTCCTTCACCCCTCCTTAGCCCCACTCTTTCCCCCTACCCCCTACATTTCTTCCTCTTCTTCCTTCTCTCCTAACACTCTCCTTCACCCCCACCTCCTCTCTTTCCTCTCACCCCTCTCTCTCCATTCACCACTTTTCCCCCTCCTCCTTTTTCCTTCCCATCTCTCCTCTTTCATCTTACATTTTCTCGAAGGCCCCCTCCCCATTCCTCTCGTTCCTCTCCAATCACCTATCCTTCTCCCTCCCTCCTCAGCCAACCTCTTTTCTCCCTGTTTCTTTCCCTCCCTCTCTATTTCCTCCCTCCATCATTTCTTCTTCACACCCTCTTCCTCTCCCATAACTCCTTCTTTCCCAACTTCCATCTTCACTTACCCTCCTTCCCATCTCCCTTAGGCATCTCTCTCTCTCTCTCTCTCTCTCTCACTCTCGCCATTTGTCCCTCCCCTCCCTTTTTTATCTCTTCCTCTCTCTCCCCTTCCCCTTCTTCCTCTCCATTTACTCCCTTCCCCTCCCCTCCTCCCTCCCTTCTCTCTCTCTCTCTCTCTCTCTCTCAGCTTTTCACTTAATCCTTCCCTCCCGACCTCCTTCTTTTCTCTCCCTCTCCGTCACCTGGTCCTTCCCACACTCACTTCACATCCTCCCAAAACTTTTCCTCTTCCTCCTTCCCCTTTCTTCTTTTCCTCTTCCTCCTTCCCCTTTCTTCTTTTCCTCTTCCTCTTATTCCCCTTTCTTCTTTCCTTTCTCTTCCCCCTTCTTCTTTCCCTCTTCCTTTCCTCCATTTTTTCTTTCCCTATTCATCCTTCCCCTTTCTTCTTTCCCTCTTCCCTTTCTTTCTCAATCCTGTTCCTTCTTCCTCCTTCTTCTTTTCCTTATTTTTTCCCTCTTCTTCTTCTTCCCCTTCTTTTTTGCCTCTTCTTCCTTCCCCTTCTTTCCCTCTTCCTCTTCTTCACCCTCCTAAGTCTCTCCATCTTCCACTTCTTCCTACATTCACCTCACCTCCTTCTCCCACTAACACTTGGTCCTCTTCCTCCTCCCCTCTTCTTAATGTTCCTCTTTTTCAGTTCCTCTCTTCTCCTTCTTCAGTCTCCCCCTCTTCTTCCACTTCTTCTTCTTCTTCTTCTTCTCCTCCTCCTCATCCTTCATCTTTTTCTTCTTCTCCTCCTCTTCATTCTCCTTTTTCTTCTTTTCTTACTCTTCAGTACCTCTCTTATTCTTCTTGCCCTTCTTAGATCACCATGTTCTACCTCTCCCTTTCTTCACACACCCACCTTGCCATCTTCTACCACTACCGAAAGGGCCTCTTTTCCTCCTATTTTCTTCCTTTTCTTCACTTCCTTCTCAGTACCAGCCACTGCCTCCTCTTCCTCCTCCCTTCCTCTCTTTGTCCAGTGCCCTCCTTCATCCAAATCATGTCGTCCTCCTTCTCCCCCCTCCTCCTCCACCTCCTCCTTCGCCCCTCTTCCTCTTCTCAACTCTTTCATTCAGCTCATCCTCTCCACTTGCTAAAAATGTCTCCCCTTTATTGACCCCTCTCTTTTTCCCCTTTCTAACCCTTTCACTGCGAGGTCCTTCGATTAAATAAAATCTTCTTCAGGAGGCAGGATTAACAGGAATCTTGTCTTCTTAAAAATAATTCTCCCCTTTGTTGATCTTAAGAATTTTTCACCTGTTTCTTTTACCTTCACCCCCATCTCTCTCTCTCTCTCTCTCTCATTTTTCTTTTGTTCTTGCCATGTCATTCGTCCCTCCATCTCTCACCACAACCCCTCATTATTCTTTCTCCTTTCATTTCTGCTCTCTCTCTCTCTCTTTGCACTTTGTAACTTTTTTTTTTTTCATGTTTACTGTCATGTCCCTCCTTTCACTTGTCACAATTCCCACTTTTTTGCATTCCCTCTTGTTTCCTTTCCCCCGCTCTCGTCCTCTTTGGCATTGTGTGTGTGTGTGTGTGTGTGTGTGTGTGTGTGTGTGTGTGTGTGTGTGTGTGTGTGTGTGTGTGTGTGTGTGTGTGTGTGTGTGTGTGATCTTTCTTCGTTACTTTTCATAATTCTCCGTCATTTTTTCTTCCATCCTTTTTCTCACCTCATCGTCTTCCATCTAACTCTTGGCTTTAAGATGGCACTTTATAGAATGAATGAAGAATGGGCGACATTATACAAGAAAAATTACCACAGATGAGGAACGACGAATGTAAGAATGGCTTTTAATATTCAATACAAATATATTATAATTATTGGAACGACCTACCTTATGGGAAAATTACGCTGAACTTTGTATGTGGACTAAATATTGCATGAGTTAGACGATTTTTTTAACAGAGAAGTGAAGCGACCAGTTAGCCTCTGATTGGTGTAGCAAACTTTGGACTGGATAAAAATGGTACTTACACAGATAGATCAGGTACTGCACACTGCCTTTATCACCTTTATCACCATCATCATCATCATCATCCACCGCAGCCACTCACCTGAAGCAAGCGAAAATATCTATACTACACTGCACTTATTTACTTACAAGAGTTATATAAAGAATGGCAGTAATTTGTAACTTTTGATCTTGGCAGTAACTACATATTTACAAGAATAATGCATATGGAATTGTTCTGAGCACTTTTTATTTATATACTGTTTACCTTATTACTAAAAGAAATAACAGGATAATTTAACAGTGCTCTTCTTTCTTCTCAAATTCACTGATCTGCCATCCTCTCTCTTCATCTCCCCCTCATTCATCATTCTCGCTCATTCACCCCTGTATCTTTGTAATTCATTGTTCTCATCCTCATCTTTCTGAAACTCTCTCTCTCCCTCACTCATTATTACTATCTCTCATTCACTGTTTTCTCCCTCATCTTTAACTCTAACCAATTCATCTTTCTCACTCATTTTTCCTTCATCTTTCTCTCACCCCACCATTTCTCCCCTCCCCCTCCACTCTCCAAAGTCCCCAGTTCCTTCCCAGATCATCCACCTCTTGCTCCCTCTCCATCTCTTTACTCCCCAATCCCAAATTCCTCCCCAAATCATACACCTATCACTCCCTCTCCTTCTCCTTACTCCCCAAACCCTAATGCCTCCCCAAACTATGCACCTCCTGCTCCCTCTTCTCTTCACCCCCAAACCCTAATTCCTCCCCAAACCACCCACTCATGCCCCCTCTCCTCCTCCCTCTCCTTCACTTCACCCTCAATCCCCAATGCCTCCCCAAACCACCCACTCATGCCCCCTCTCCTCCTCCCTCTTCTTCACTTCACCCCTAATCCCCAATTCCTCCCCAAACCACCCACTCATACTTCCTCTCCTCCTCCCCCTCCCCCTCCTCCTCCAACCATCCTGCCGAGAAAACATGGAGGCATCTGAGGAGACATGATATATTTGGAGGTCCCAGAAAACCAGCGTATCTCCAACACGCAATGCCTCTCTCCCCCTCTTCTTCTCTTTCCCTTCCTCTCTTCTTCTTCCCTCCTTTCTCTCTCTCTCTCTGTCTTCCTCTCCTCCCCGCCCTCCTCTTCTCTTCCCTCTCCATCTACTAGCATCCCTTCTCTTCTCTTCTCTCTCCCTCTCCTCCCTTGCCTTCTCTTCCCTTTGCCTCTCCTTCCGTCCTTCCTCTTCCCTCTCCCTCTCCTCCCGTCCTTTCTCTTCCCTCTCCCTCTCCTCCCCTCCCTCCTCTTCTCTTCTCTCTACCTCTCCTCTCTTCTCTTCTCTTCCCTCTCCCTCTCCTCCCTTCTCTTCTCTTCCCTCTCCCTCTCCTCCCTTCCCTTCTCTTCTTTTCCATTCCAATGCTGTTTATTTTATTTTATTTTTTCCATTCTCTTTCCTTTCTTTTCACTCATTCCCATCCACTTCCCTTTTACCTAAACCCATTCAATTATCCCCCCATTGCCCTTCGTTCATTCCATTTCATTCCCTCCCTCCCTCCCTCCCTCTCTCTCTCTCTCTCCAGGAATCCGGCGTATCTAGAGCAAGCAAGGTCTCCGCCACGCCTTGTCCACTACAATATTTAATTTCTCCTCGTGTTCTTGCTCTCTCTCTCTCTCTCTCTCTCTCTGTCACACACACACACACACACACACAAATAAAATCAAAACGCATATATATGAGCACATGGCTTTTAACACACACACACACACACACACACACACACACACACACACACACACACACACACACACACACACACACACACACTAAAAAACAAATAAAAAATGGGTTGAATTGTGTGGAGCAGAGAATTTGGAAGGCTTCAGTGATAAGTGCATGGATTTATGGCCCACTTCACTGCCTGCGCTGATAACAGATCGCTTCTCATGATTCTGTGTGAGTTGATGTGTTTGTTTTATGAATTACATGAAATTTTCCTTTTTTTCTGATATATGTGATTTCCTATTCCTTTTCATTTTTATTCTGTTTAGTGTATCTTTTGTTTTTGTTCTTAATTCTAGTTCCATGTCTTTTGTGTGTGTGTGTGTGTGTGTGTGTGTGTGTGTGTGTGTGTGTGTGTGTGTGTGTGTGTGTGTTTTTCAGTTTTGGATCACATTATTTCCTCATACCCCTACCTCTCTTTACCCCTCCCCCTTCTCTTACCCCTGCCTCACCTTACCCCTCCCCCTTCCCTTGCCCCATCTCTTCTCGCCCCTCTCCCCTCCCTTACTCCTATCTCTCCTTATCCCTTCCCTTCCCTTTCCCTTACCTCTCTTTATCCCTCCCCCTTCCCTTACCACTACCTCTCTTTATCCCTCCCCCTTCCCTTACCCCTACTTCTCTTTATCCCTCTCCCTTCCCTAACCCCTATCTCTTCTCGTCTCTCTCCCCTCCCTTACCCCTATCTCTCCTTATCCCTTCCCTTCCCTTACCCCTCCCCTTCACTCTACCCTCCCTTACCCATTTTCCCCATCTCTATTGCCACACATCTTACACCTCCCCCCTCACTTACTCCTACCTCTCCTTACCCCTCCCTTACCTCCCTTAACCCTCCCCTTCCCTCTCCCCTTCATTATCCCCACACCTCACCTTCATCAACATATTGCAGGCCATCCCCCGCCACCCTGCAGGCTCTAGGTCAATATTTTGCAACACCTGTCAATATCTGCAACACAGGCATCAACATCTCACCCCAACACCACTTTTCATCCCCTGAGGACGTGATTCTTGCTTTATTCTCGCATCACCAGACGATTTCATTCAGCCGACTTGCCCTAAAATTGCCATCTCTCCAAATCGAATTCTAGTCACGAAGAAGTGCTGTGAAAAGCCATCAGAGCCGCAATACTTTACCTGCCAATGACCTACCTGAAATAAGCAGTAATGACGTAAATACAGACCAGAGTAAAGCAGAAAAAAGGGTATGTTTTCCTTTACTGATTAACAACAGAATATTAAAATTAAGTTCCCCCCTTCCACTTCCCCTCCACTCGTCTCTGTATCTTCATCTTTTACTTGCAAATTTCTCCCTTCCATATTTTTAATGACTTTCCTGGACAAAATCCTCTCTCTCTCTCTCTCTCCTGCTAATTTCGAGATGTAGTCTAATGGGAAATAATTTAATATTTTCCCCCATGCCTTGGGATGCCTCTCTCTCTCTCTCTCTCTCTCTCTCCAGTACTTTCCAGACGCCTTGGAATACCTTACTAGCCTCCCTCCCTCCCTCTCTCTCTCTCTCTCTCTCTCTCTCTCTCTCTCTCATACCTCTCCGACGCCTTGGAATACCTTATTTCTCTCTCTCTCTCTCTCTAATGGGTGCAGCTTTAGTTGTCTGGCCTTACAATACGTAGGCTTTAAGGCTTTTAGTGCCAGCCCTAATATATGAAAAAAGAGGAGTAATATAAGCACATCTAGGGTATTTTTAGAGGGGAATATTTTTCATTGGGCCGACCCTCCCTTCTTCTCCTCCTTCAGTGCCCACTCCCGGAGGCCCTTCACGTAGGCTGTTGAAAAGGCGTGTATGAGCTCTTTACTGGAGAAGGGGGTGAGTTTGGATAAGGGTGAAAAGGGAGAATGGACGGTGAAAAGGTGTGAAGGCTGGGAAAGAGGGAGGGAGAAGGGGGGATGTGGTTGAGGAATGAAGGAAAGATGGATGGATAGAAGGAAGGTGGAAGGGGAAGAGGGAGGAAGTGTGGTTGAAGAGGATATTATAACTAGGGGGAAAGGAAGGAAAGAAGGAAGGTCTGGAAGGAAGAAGGAAGGAGTTAATAGTAGGAGTGGTCAAATGAAGAGGCGGAAAAAAGATAAGAGGAGAGAGAGGAGGTGAAGGAGTGACGCAGTGGGGAAGGGGATGGAGTAGGAAGGAAGAAGAGGAAAGAGTATAGAAAGAGAGGAGAGAAAAAGAGGAAGTGAGAGAGAGACGGGAGTGGAGAGTAAGAGTAAGAAGTAATATGGGAAGAGGAGGTGGGACACAAAAGGGGAATGAGGTGGGTGAAGCAGGGGTGGGAGAGGGGGCAGGGGGCAAATGGAGAGGGCAATAGTGGGGAGTGGGGGAGGGGGATCTAAGTGTGAGGTGGAGGGGTGAGGAGGGGTAGAGTTGGAGGAGAAACAGAGAGGACAGCACTGAGGGGAGAGGGGAATGGGGGGTGTGAGGGGTTGGTGTGTGGGGAAGGGGGCCAAAGCAGGGATGGGGACAAAGGGAGAGGGTATTAACTGGGGAAGGTAGGGGTGGGAGTCAAGGGCGGATGGTGGGGGTGTATCGAGAGGGAAATAGTGAGGGGTGGGGGAGGGAGTCAAAGGTGTGGGTGTTGGGGGTGTATAGAGAGGGAAAGAGTGTGGGGTAGGGGAGGGAGTCAAAGGTGTGGGTGTTGGGGGGTGTATCGGAGTCAAAGGTGTGGGTGTTGGGGGGTGTATCGGAGTCAAAGGTGTGGGTGTTGAGGGGTGTATCGGAGTCAAAGGTGTGGGTGTTGGGGGGTGTATCGGAGTCAAAGGTGTGAGTGTTGAGGGGTGTATCGGAGTCAAAGGTGTGGGTGTTGGGGGGTGTATCGGAGTCAAAGGTGTGGGTGTTGGGGGGTGTATCAGAGTCAAAGGTGTGGGTGTTGAGGGGTGTATCGAAGTCAAAGGTGTGGGTGTTGGGAGGTGTATCGGAGTCAAAGGTGTGGGTGTTCGGGGGTGTATCGAAGTCAAAGGTGTGGGTGTTGGGGGGTGTATCGGAGTCAAAGGTGTGGGTGTTGGGAGGTGTATCGGAGTCAAAGGTGTGGGTGTTGGGAGGTGTATCGGAGTCAAAGTGTGGGTGTGGGGGGTGTATCGGAGTCAAAGGTGTAGGTGTTGGGGGGTGTATCGGCAACCTGTCTGTTCCAGTGTCCAGTGTCTGATTTCACTAATGGTTCAGGCCACAGATTCCACCCTCGCCTCTGACACTCCCCTGATCGCTGCTGGCCACGATCAGACACAGAACATTCATAGTGGCAGAGATGACTTCACGGACGGGGAATATTTCTGGCACTAGAGATAAGTTCACAGAGAATATTCGTGGCCCAAGAAAGTATTAAACACGAAATATCCCAGACACACAACATTCATAGTGGCAGAGATGGTTTCACGAACGGGGAATAATTCTGGCACAACGGATAACTTCAGAGAGAGAGAGATTATTCGTGGCACTAATGGCAGTATTAAGCACGAAACACGACATATTCATGACACGACACATATTTTCAAGCTGCGAATATTTATGGCACCACAGATCACTTCACAAAGAGGGAATACTCGAGGCACAACAGGTAATACACAAAAAAGGAATATTTCTCAAGGTATTCGGTGAGTTTCAGGATCATAGCAGCCCATTTCTAAGCCTCAATCTTATTCTTTAGCCTATATCTTTTTCCACAGACGAGACAAAGACTTAAAATTTCACAAGTATGGGATATATAAAACAAACCATATTCTGGGATTGGAGTAATATCATATCCCCTTTTCTGGAGGAAGGGGGAGGAAGAAGACAAGGGGGGCAAAGGGAGGGGGTATCACCATCCTTGTCAACAGTGCTCATACATCACTTACATCACCATCATCATAACACTAACTCGTCATTACTTTCATCATCATCATCCACATTACCACGCCGTAACTATCATCACCATTATCCACACTACCACACCATCATTATCATCATCATTATCCACACTACCACACCATCACTATCATCATCATTATCCACACTACCACACCATCACTATCATCATCAATATCCATATTACAACACCATCACTATCATCATCAACCACAACACTACTACACCATCACTTTCATCATCATCATCAATCATCATCCACACTAACTCATCATCACTTACATCATTACCATCATCATTATCATCACCATCCACACTACCACACCCTCAAGTACTCACCGCATCATCACGCCACACTGCCAACAAAACCCTAACCCTCCACACCACCTCACAACAACCATTACCCAGGCTATCACCAGCAAGGCACTGGGACCCACCGCCCTAACTTTTTTCATTAGCGGGTGTGGTGTGGTGTGGGGTGTACTCCTATTTGGGCGGTCAGCTGCACATATGCCAGGCCTCTCCACACGAAATAATACCCACACGCTCCATGACACTAGGTTGGGGGCTGAGGTGGGGGAGGGGAGAGGGAAGGAGGGGGGAGAGGGGTGGGAAGAGAGCCAAGAAGATGGAGGAGGAAAAAGAGGGAGGAGGGAAGTGTGGAAGGGGAGGAAGGCAAGAAGGTGGAGGAGGGAAAGGGAGGAGGGAAGTGTGGATGGGGAGGGAGCCAAGGAGATGGAGGAGGGAGGAAGGAGGGAGGGAAGTATAGAAGTGGAGGGAGGCAAGGAGATGGAGGAGGGAATGGAGGTGAGAGAGGAAAGCAGATATGGAAGGGGAGGGGGAGAAGAAGCTATGGAAAACGAAGAAGAGTTGCAGAAGGCAGGGAAAGGAAGTAGGGGCCGTGGAAAAGAAAGGAAGGGAAAGATGGGGTTAAACTGTGAGGGGGTGAGAGGGAAGGGGTGAGGAAGGGGTTGCACAGGGGAAGAAGGGGAGAACATGAGGGGAGGAGGGAAAGAAGCTACAGATAAAGACGGGAAGGGGAAGAAATGTTAAGGAGAGGAAGAAGAGGGAGAGTGAAAGGGAAAGGGAATGTGAGAGTTAGAATAGTGAGGAAAGGAGAGAGGAGGAAGTTTGAGGGGGTGAGGAAGCTGGGGAAAGAGGAGGGGGATGTGGGTAGTAATGAAGGGGGAGAGAAGGGAAGAAGGAAGTGGGGAGAAGGATGACGAAACCTATGGGCTATGAGGGGAGGGGGCGGAGTGAGGGGTGCGAAGGTGGGGGAAAGGTTAGGGGACGGGGTGAGGGGGTAAGGGTTGGGGTGAGGGGTGAAGGGTCGGGGTGAGGGGAGAATATACACACACTCCCCAAAACTTTTATTATATGGCCGAAATACACAACCCGCAACGGGGCCCACCACTGTTTCATATATATTTTTCCTACACTTTTTTTTTTTTAAGGTTTAAACTGGTGACCTGGAATGGCTATGTGTGTGTGTGTGTGTGTGTGTGTGTGTGTGTGTGTGTGTGTGTGTGTGTGTGTGTGTGTGTGTGTGTGTGTGTGTGTCCCTTGGTTGTTGTTGTTGTTGTTGTGGCCCTAGCTCAACTGAAACGTGAACCCGAGACTGCAGGCAGAGTTTCCCTCCTCCAGCAGTCCACCATCCACCTTTCAGGGGTTAGGGAAGGTGCTGAGAGACGTCTGTATAACCAGGCAGTGTATCCGTCCTCCTATATCGCTGCCATCCCATGAAGGCGTCCCTCTCCCTCACCTAACAACAATCAAATGAAAAGTAAGGTCCCTAGACTGAATAGGTTGCATAATCAGCCACCACCATCACATGCAGCTGTGGTGAAATACGAGACTCCGCCACAATTTGCCACACTCCACCACATTCACTCTCACTCTGACATGGTTACTGGGTGACACGTTAGTCTGTCTCCGTGCTACTTACTCCGACACACCCTACCACACTCCACCACACCATACAGCCACCACACCACAACCACCATATACCAGATACCACAACAACCATACAAGACATACCACAACCACCACACACCACATACCACAACCACCACACATCACATACCACAACCACCACACATCACATACCACAACCACCATACATCACGTACCACAAACACCACACATCACCACACTCCACATATATTTGACACACCACCACCAACCACACTCTACCATACACCACAACCATCACGCCAAAACTACACACGATCGCACTGCACAACCACTACGTCACACACCATGCATCACAATACACCAAAGACAGACACTACAGCCAACATACATTACTACTACTACGAGTACTACTGCACAACAACATTACACACAACCAGAAACCATACACCCAAACCACCTTACATATCAAAATGCACACCACACCACATGCAACCACTTCACTCAATAACCACCACAATACATGAAAAACAAACTATACGCCACAACCACCACATACCAACCTACATGCACCAGAACTACCACAGCCACCACACATTACCACGACTACAACACACAAGCCATTGCATCACCACGCACCATAACCACCACACACAACCGTACCTACCACAACCACCGCACTACGACACATCACCACCACAACCATAGCACCACACACCATAACCACCACAGCTACCACACACGTCACCACACGCCATAACCACCATACATCACCACAGCTACCACAATCACCATACACCACCACAACTATTACACTAGACACAACACATCATAACCACCAAACACCATCATAACTATCACAACCTCCATGCACCACTACAGCTACCACACACCACAGTCACCAGACCAACCACCCACACACTGCCAAGACCACCACACACACACACACACACACACACACACACACACACACACACACACACACACACATCATAAACTGGTTCTCTGAGGTAAGCCATTACACACACACACACACACACACACACACACACACACACACACGGCAACTTCAAGATGATTTGGTATTGGTGTGGGTGGAGGGAAGAATGATGAACTGTCATGCTCTCACTCCCTTTTTTTTTTACCATCTGCCTGTGTGTGTGTGTGTACGTTTGCCTGTGTATATGTATTTATGTATGTATGATGTATGCATGACACTTCAATCTTTTCTGTTCTTATTTAGTCACATACGCTTTAACTAAGAAAAATTCCTTAAAAAATAGAGACGCCAAGAGCAGCGTAAGATTTAATGGGCTTCCCCTTGTATATATTTTAAATCATAATATTATAATTTTGTGGCTAAATAAATACTGCATATGACTCTAATGTGACATAAACCTGATCCCTCTCTCCCTTATTCCTCTTGAACTATCCACCACCTCTTCTTCCTCACCCATCGACTACATCTCTCTCCTGGACCACCTCACTGTCTCTGTCTGTCTGTCTATCTCCGTCTGTCTGTCTGTCTGTCTCTGTCTCTCTCTGTCTCCGTCTGTCTGTCTCTCTCTCTCTCTCAACTATTACTGCTTCCTCTTTCTGCATTGTTTTCTTCCTTATCGTCTGTTTACTTTGCACTGCTTTCTTGTAATATTTCTTTCTCTCTCTCTCTCTCTCTCTCTCTCTCTCTCTCTCTCTCTCTCTCTCAGCTGATGGCCGCCGCAGCTTAATCTCAATGGAAGTCGGACACGAGTACCAACCCTGGTTTGGGGGGAATCTCTCTCTCTTTCTTTCTCTCATCCTACTATCCCCTCTGCATCATCCACTACATCCTTGCTCACACTTTTCATCACATCCTGCCTCTCCCTTGCTTCTACCCACCACATCTTGACACTCTTTGCCCTACCCACAACCCTGCCTCTCTCCCACGTCATCCACCACCATTATCCTACCTCCCCTATCCAACGTCTATCCTTGTTCACCATCTACCATCATAATCCTGCCTATCCTCTGTTCTATCCATTACATTCTTCCTCATCTTTCACCACCATCTCCTGCCTCTCATCCTCATAACCTACCTTGGCTATCTTCCCTCCTGCCTCACCCAGACTCCCCTCTGCCTAACTCACTTTGTCTGTCTTCTGTATTACCTACTTCCTACCTCAATCTACCTTCCCTCACCTTGTCTATCTTCTTTTCTGCCTACCTCCTGCCTTACCTCTTGCCTCACCCACCCTGCCTTACCATGCCTGCCCTTACCGTACATCCCCTCTGCCTTCCCTCACCCTGAAACCACTGCCTCCCCACTTCCTGCCTCACCCCTCCTGCCTCCCACTTCTTGCCCTAGCTCTGTCTCCCTGTGCCCTATCTCCTCTGCCTCTCCCTGCTGGCCTTCACTCTGTGTCCCCCTGCCCTACCCCCTCTTGCCTCTCCCTGCTTGCCCTCACCTTGTCTCCCCCTGCCCCTCCTGCCCTACCTCTCCTGCCTTCCCCTGCCTCCCTCTTCCAGCCCTCGCCCTGACGGCTCCATAATGCTAATAGTGTGGGGGTCGCTTCATCATCAGGCACTAAAGTAAATGAAGAAGGTAAGAAGCAAGAGAGGAGCCTGTCAGAGGGAAGATGAGGGGAAGATTCATGAGGGGAATCTGAGGCTAGGTGAGGGGGAGAGGAGCCTGTCTGAGGGAAGATTTAAGTGAGGGGAATCTGAGGGCAGGTGAGGGGGAGAGGAACCTGTCAGAGGGAAGACGAGGGGAAGATTCAAGTGAGGGGAATTTGAGGGTTGATGAGGGGAAGAATCATGTAAGGGGAATCAGTGGGAAGGTGAGGGGAAGCTTAGAGCGAGGGGAATCAGTGGGAAGGTGAGGGGAAGATTCAAGTGAGGGGAATCTGAGGGTATGTGAAGGAAAGACCTGATACAGTCTGCTATCATCTAACGGAACAGGACCACCCCTAGAAATTTAATACCTATGACAGCATGAAATCTGATGAGCCTTAGGAACGAGGTAGGAACGAGTCTCCTTGGTTACTAGTCAAATCAATCCTCTACTATGACTACACCTGGCCACCAACTACGCTGAAAGGGGTTAGCGATCGTTATCAGGTAAATTAGCTTTGGCAGACGACCTAAACTATGCTCTTTTCACATTAACTTGGCCCAAAATTATGCTCTTTCGCAACTAATCACACAATAACTCTGCAAAATCAATGGAGTGACCAGATAGGCAATAAATAAAATAAGCAAATAAAGTGCACACGACAAAAACAAGAGGAACAACACAAGCAAGTACATAAATATAAACTACACAAAGCCAAACAAATAAAACAGCATAAAAAAAACACTGGCATAACAAACGAAACAAAACACCACATACGTATAACCGGAAAAAAATATCCCGAACCGAACATGAAAAAAACAACTACAATTCAAGCGATAAATTACCCAAAACAATATGATAAAAATATATACAACAAAACAAGAAACAAAAACATAAACACAGACTAGACTAACAAAAAGACAAAAAACAAACAAACAAACAAAGGCAACTATAGGTGACATATGCGACAGAGCCACATTATCATAATCCCTGATCCCTCCTTTTTTGTTCCCCCCTCTTCTACCCCTCCCCCACCTCCCTTCCCCCTCCCTCGCCCCCTCTCCTGGTTCCCCTTCACACCCTCTCTCTCCTAACCCATCTTTCCCCCCGACCGGACTTCCTCCCAGTGCCCCCTCTACTCCTCTCCCTTCTCCCAACGCCCCCCCACCCCTCTTTTTCCTGGTCCACTCACCCCTTTCTAAGTCCCCCCTTAACGACCCCGTCTTCCACTCCTTCCCTTTCTCCCCACCACTTACCTCCAATAATCCCATCTCACTCCCCATTCGACTCACCCACCACCATCCCCCCTGTCTACTCCCCAAGCCACCTACTCCACTCCCCCTCCTTCCTCTCCCCATTGGTCCCTCTCCCTCTCCCCTCCGGCCACATATCTAACTCAACTCCCTCTCCTCCCCCATCACCCCTCTTCCCCCCTCCCCCCACCTCCCATTATGAACGCATCTGTTATGAGAAAAAATCCGTGCGCGGAAAAAGGGTAATGTATCGTGTATGCTCAGCTCTGAAAATAAAGCGACAGGTACTGCACATTTTAGCCTACCGGAAAGGGTTTTGTTATCCCCCCCCCCACTCTCTCTCTCTCTCTCTCTCATGTTGGCGAAGCACGAATGAAGTAAGGGAATGTATAGAGAGTGATGTACAGTATGTGAAAAATAAAGTGCAGTAGTAGTAGTAATAATAATAAAAATACTACTACTACTAATAATAATAATAATAATAACAGTAGTAGTAGTAGTAGCAGTAGTAATAGCAATCCTGGATCATCTCAACGTGAACCCAGTGGACTGCAGGCTGAAGATGCTCTCCTTCTGCAGTTAAACATCTTCCTTTCGGGGGGTAAGAAGGGGAATGAGGGAGATTTGAATAACCAGGCAGCTCCATCACCCAGACATATCGGTGTCGTTAGAGCAATGAAGTGCTGTAATGTGTGTGTGTGTGTGTGTGTGTGTGTGTGTGTGTGTGTGTGAACGATGCAAACTGAGAGGGTGAGAAAATAAGCAAACATATGAAAGGAAGAAGGACAACAAGAAGGGGAAGAGGGAGGGGGGAAAGGGGAGGGGAGAGGGGGAAGGGTGGAGGGAAGAGGGAGGGGGAGGAAAGAGGGAGTGAGGAGGAAAGAGGGAGTGAGGAGCAAAGAGAATGAAAGACACACGCAAAGGGGGAAGAATGATGAAAGGGAGGAGGCGGAAGAATAAAAGGGGGAGGAAGGAACATAAAGAAATAAGGAAAGAAGGAGGGGGGTAAAGGGTGAAGGGAGAATAAAGAAGGGAGAAGAGGAAAAGCGATGGAAGGGGATCAAAGAAGGGAAAGAGAAAGAAGGATTGGAGAAGAAATAAAAATAATAAAGACAAATGAAGAAAGAAAATGAGCCGAGGAGAGAGAGAGAGAGAGAGAGAGAGAGAGAGAGAGAGAAACTGCGTGACAATTCCACCCTAAATTGGTCCACTTCTTGTGACGTTTACAAGTGTTTCGTGGGTGGGTGTTTTAATGGTGGACGGAGCTGTGTGTGTGTGTGTGTTAATAATGTGTAGTTTTTCTCGTGTGTGTGTGTGTGTGTGTGTGTGTGTGTGTGCTATAATGGAGACTGCATGACACCACGACCCGAAATTGGGCCAATTGTATATTTATGAGTTGCTTTACTGGAAGGGCCCTCGTGTATAAATGTATTTCTCTCTCTCTCTCTCTCTCTCGCTTGGGGACACTCGTTTGTTTGCACCGTAGTTGTGGAATTTGTTAATGTCGCTCCCTTGGTGGGCAGTAAGCCATTTTTTCCACCTTCTCCTTTACTCTCATCTCCTCCTTTTTTCTCTTCCATTCCTCGCTCCTCCTCCTTCTCTTTCCTCCTCCTCCTTCTCTCCTCCCCTTTTCTCGCACCTTCTCCTTCTCTGGTCTCTTCTCCTCCTTCTCTTTTTTCCACTTCTTACTTTTTAGGTAACTTTGCTTTAACTGCAGATGGATGATTGGTAAATATATATATATTTTTTTTACCAGTGACAGTTCTTCTTTATCCTTCTCTGTCTCCTTCCTCTTCCTCCTCATCTTCTTCTTCTTCTTCCTCCAGTTCCTCCTCCTCCTCCTCCTTCTTTCTGCTCCTCCGTCTTCTTCTACTGCTTCCTCCTCCTGCTGCTGCTCCTCCTCCTCCTCCTTCTTTTTCTTCTTCCTCCTGCTTCTCATCCTTCTTCTTTTTCTTCTGTTTCTTCGTCTTCCTCCTCCTCCCTCTTCTTCTTTTCCTCTACTCCTTCTTGGGTGGCACTAGTTTGTTTTCTCCGTAGTGGGGATTAGTTTATGTCGCTCTTCTTGACAAATGGCGAGTTCCTTAAGTCTTCTTCATCCTCTCCTCCTTGCTATTCTTCTTCCTCCTCCTCCTCCTCCTCCTCTTCCTGCACTGCACTGTTTCTTTCTACTCCTCCTCTTCTCATTCTTCTTCCAAATTACTTCTTTTTCCTCCTCCTCCCTCTACTTCTTCATCATCATCATCATCATCCACTTTCTCCTCCTCCTCCCTCTTCTTCTTCCTTCTCCTCCTCCTCCTTTTTCCTCCTCCTCCTCCTTCTTGCTTCTCTTCCTGGCTGGCGCTAGTTTGCTTTCACCGCAGTTGGGGGATTTGTTTATGTCGCTTCCTTGACGGGTGACGAGGCGACTTCTTTATCCTTTCCTTCCTCCTTTCCTCTTCCTCCTCCTCCTCGTCTTCTTACATTCTCCTCCTCCTCCTCTTCTTCTTCTTCTTCCTCCTTCTTCTCTTTCTCCTCCTCCTCTTCTCATGTCTCTTCCTTGATGGTTGGTGAACGATTTTCTTTCCCTGTTAATTTCTTCTGTCGTCGTCTTCTTCTTCTTCCTCCTCCTCCTCCTCCTTCTCTTCTTCTTCTTCCACGCTAGTTTCTTCGTTTTTCCATTGTGTGCGTTAGGCAGTGGTGGATGGAGCTGTGTGTGTGTGTGTGTGTGTGTGTGTGTGTGTGTGTGTGTGTGTGTGTGTGTGTGTGTGTGTGTGTGTGTGTGTGTGTGTGTGTGAGAGAGAGAGAGAGAGAGAGAGAGAGAGAGAGAGAGAGAGAGAGAGAGAGAGAGAGAGAGAATCATTAATCACCTCCAACACCTTGCCTTACCTGTCTGAAGGTGGGCAGAGACAGGGAACCCTCACCCACTTATCGGACTACTCCATCCACCCATCACTCGGCCACCGCACCCACACTCACCTAAGAACAAAAAAGAAAATATTGGAAAAAAGAAGAAACAACAAAAAAACACAAAATATCAGAAAAACAGAAAAAACACAAAATATTAAACACAAAAACACAGAAAATTTTAAACAAAAAAATTAGAAAAACTGAACAATAAAAAATAAATACAATATTTTACAGAAAAAAATTATAAAAAACGGAAAAAAATAGAAAAACAGAAAAACTGAATATATTAGAAAACACAAAAATATATATTAGAAGAATAGAAAACAAAAATTTACAGAAAAATAAAAAAAACAAAAAACAATATTAGAAAAACTGAAAAAACAGAAAATTACTTAAAAACAGAAAAAACGCGAAAATATTAGAACAGAAAAAAACAAAATATTAGACAAAAAATAGAAACTATTACAAAAACTTTAAAAAATAACACTGAACATAATGGAAAACAAAATACACAGAAGGGACTAACAGAAATCACAGGCAGAAAAACAAAAGACAAAGGCAAAGCAGAGGAAACAAACAGAAACAAAAACAAGAAAAACAATAAAAGATGCACAGAAAGAAAACAGGGAAAAACATAAAAAAAATCAACCACATTCCCCTGACTAAAACTTGAAATAAAGTGTGCATTTAGCTCTATCTTTTATATTGTTTTTTATTCACCCCCTCAGTCCGATAACAATCATTTTTTTTTTGTCGTTCTCTCTCTCACCAGACAATTTCTCTCAGCCTGGACTTCGATTCGACTTCTTGAAACGGAGTGCCCCGTTATAGTCTTCAATGTGTCTTTTACTGTAGGGGCGATTTTCCATTTAAAAGTAAGTATGTTATCACCTTTATTAACATCATGTATGACAGGTACAACAGGTGAGAGATGAGGGTGGAGGGATGGAGGGAAGGGGGAAGGAGAGGCGAGGGATAGGGGATAGAGGGAGGGTAAGAGAGGGATATGGGTAGGAGCGATGAGGGATAGGGGAAAGGAGGGGTGAGGTATAGACGATAGGAAGGGTGAGGGAGAGGGGGTAGGGAGGGTGAAATAGGGGTAGGAGGGGTGAGGGGAAGGGAGAAAAGGGGTGAAGGATGCGGGTGCAGGCATAGGTGCAGGGAAGGAAGGTGGGGGACAGGAGGGGTGAGGGATAGGGGAGAGGAGGGGTGAGCGTTAGGGGACAGGAGAGGTGAGGAACAGAGTAGGAGGGGTGAGGAATTGGGGATAGGAGGGGTGAGGGAGAGGGGACAGGAGGGGTGAGGGAGAGGGGACAGGAGGAATGAGGGACGGAAGAGTAGGAAGGGTGAGGGGCACGGGATAGGAGGGGTGAGGGATAGGGGAAGAGGGTGTGGTGATAAGGGCCTATTATGTATCCCAAACCCCACTACCTGAGACAAGGGGGTACCACAAGGAGACACCAAGATTACAACACAGATAGTCCTTATCGAGCCAGGTTTATCTCTGCTCCTTTGTGGCAGTGGTGGTGGGGTGAGGGAGGGGAGGGGGAAAGAGAGAGGCTTGGGGGAGGGGAGGGGAGTGACTGGAGGAAGAGAGCGGTGGGGTTGGAGGAGGGGAAGTGGAGGAAATGAGAGAGAGGAGTGGAGAGATTGGGGATATTGGTGGGGAGTGCAGGGAGGGCTGGGTAAGGAGTGTGGGTGAGAGGTGGGGGTGGTTCAGAGGTGTGTGTGTGTGTGTGTGTGTGTGTGTGTGTGTGTGTGTGTGTGTGTGTGTGTGTGTGTGTGTGTGTGTGTGTGTGATAAATGAACCTATACGTGGCTGACGTGGGAAGATAGGTGGCATGGGATTTATGGTATATGGAAGTAGATGGGATGGGTAACACTTCACCATCAATCCTCCTCCTTTCACCTTCCATCACTACCCATAGCCTTCTTCCTTCTTTCCCCTTTTCATTTCACCTTCCCCTTCATTTATTCACCTTTCCCTTCTTCACTCTTCCTTTCCTTTAGTTTTTTCATCTTTCTCTTAACTCCTTCTCTTTTCCATTCATCTTTCCCTTCACCTCTTTTCTTCTCCATGCAAACATTGTATTTACTGCCTATCTAATATTTTCAGTTTCTGCCCTGGGTTTCTGTTGAACTGATGTGTGCAAAATATACTGGCTCTGAACACACACACACACACACACACACACACACACACACACACGTTCCACCCTAACATCCTTCACACACACACACATACACATTCCATCCTAACATTCTTCACACACACACACACACACACACACATACACATTCCACCCAACATTCTTCACACACACACACACACACACACATACACATTCCACCCAACATTCTTCACACACACACACACACACACACACACACACAATAACATCGACATCATTACAACACACCACCACACCCACCACACACCATTCTCCTCATCAATACACCACCATAACACTCGCACCATCACAGCACTCACACAACAACCGCAAACCATATCACCACCACAGCTTAAAATAATCAGTCATCAACACCACAACCATAATATCACCACAATAACCACCACCACCACCACCACCACCACCACCAAAACACCACCACTACCACAACTACTATCACCACCACCACCACTACTACAATAACCACCACGCACTCCATCACAAAACAACGACTGGAGTAGGTTCGTCTTTTCCATACCACCAAAACAACATCAAAACAAAAAAAACAAGTGGTCATATTTGGAGGGTTTGCTGAGTAAAAAGAATGCAACACAACAACGCAGCTACAAATTAGATTATAACCAAACCATGTTCCTCTGTCTGTCCGCTTGTATGACTGTCCATCTGGCCGGCTCTCTCTCTCTCTCCCTGTCTGTCTGCGTCTCTATCCACTTGTAAGCCTGTCCGCCTCTCTCTCTGTGTGACTGCCTGTCAGTCGGCCTCTGTCAACTTGCCTGCCTTTCCATATGTAAGTTCGTCTGTCTTTTTCTGGTCTGTCCACCTATACTTGTCTGTCTGTCTCTCTACTTGTCTATCTATGTGTCTGTCTACCTACCTGTCCACATGTCTGTCAGTCTGTCTATACATATCTCTGTCTGTCTGTCTTCATCCCTCTATCCATTTATGTTCATCTCTGTCTATGCGTGTCTACCCATTTGCTTGCTCTTTCACTTTCCTCTGCCGTCCGCCGGTATGCCTGTCACCAATCTGTCTGTCTGTCTGTCTGTTTCCTCCTCGCATACTGTCCTAATTTAATTCTTGTCACAAATTTGGGAACGCTGGTTTTCTATTTTCAAAGGCTTACTGTGCTAAATTACTTCTGTATGTAAAATAGAGGGACAATCATGTTCTACGTCTCGGCCTCGTACTACACTTCTTTGTTGTCTGGAACTCACTCTCTCTCTCTCTCTACTTACCTACCTACGTACCTATCTACCCACCTACGTTCCGATCTACATCTTTCTACCTATCTACCTGCCTTCGTTTATCTGTCTATCTTTGAACTATTCCTTTCACACAATTCTAACTTTAAGGTCTCTCTCTCTCTCTCTCTCTCTCTCTCTCTCTCTCTCTCTCTCTCTCTATTTGTCAGCACTAAACATCCGTGTACCCCTGTGTTTGTATTTGCTATTGTTAATCCTAGACACTGATCTTGCCAAAGCCTATTCAAATGGTTGCCCAATCCTTCTCTAGCCTCTCCGCAAAACTCCTCCATCCTCTTCTCCATCCCTATCCATCCATCTATGCTATCGTCTGCAGTCCTTCTCCATCCTTCTATCCATCCTTATTTACCACAGTCTTCAACCCCTTCCTATTCTTCCATATTATCCTCTTCTCCATCCCTATCCATCCTTCTATGCTATCGTCTGATGTCCTTCTCCATCCTTCTATCCATCCTTATTTACCAATGTCTTCAACCTCTATCCATCTTTCCATATTATCCTCTTCTCCATCCCTATCCATTCTTCTACCCAATTCTCTTCACCATCTCTACTCGTCCTTCCATACAAACCTTACCTCCATCCCTATCCATCTTTTTATACTATCCTCTTTTCCCTCTCAATTAGTTCTTCTACTATTCTCCATCCCATCAATCTTTCTATGCTATTCATCTCTCTCTCTCTCTCTCTCTCTCTCTATCCATCCTTTCATACCATACTCTTCTCCATTCTTTCTGTACTACTGCTCTCTCTCTCTATATATATATATCTATCTATCTCCATCCATTCCTCCTTTCATACCATTCTCTTTTCCATTCTTTATGCACTACTGCTCTCTCTCTCTCTCTCTCTCTCTCTCTCTGTCTCTACTTTATTCTCCTTACTGGGAAGCCCCTTTGCGACCTGCTGAGGGGGTACTTGTAAGAGCCTTCGACAGTAAAGTGAGTAAAGTTTGATATTTAATGATGAACTAAGGGAGAAAGGGCAGCGTGGATAAAGGAAGGGCAATAAAGAGTGACTAAAAAGAGAGGTTAATAAAGAGGGGTTAGTAAAAGGTGGATAAAGAGAGGGTAATACAGAAAAAGAGAGGTTAATTGAGAGGGAGAGGTTAATAAACAGACACTATTAAAGAGAAAAAGAGGCTAATAAAGAGAAAGATGTTATAAAGAGTGGAATAAGAGTGGGTTAATAAAGAGTGAATAAGAGGTTAATAAAGAGTGAATAAGAGAGGTTAACAGAGTGAATAAAAGAGGCATTAATAAAGAGTGAATAAAAGAGGCGTTAATAAAGAGTGAATAAAAGAGGCGTTAATAAAGAGTGACTAAAAGAGAGGTTAATAAAGAATGAATAAGAGAGGGTAATAAAGAAAGAAAAAAAAAAAGGGTTAATAAAGAGTGGAATGAGAGAGGATAATAAAGTGTGTGGAATAAGAGAGGGTAATAATGAGTGTGGAATAAGAGATTAATAAAGAGTGGAATGAGAGAGGGTAATAAAGTGTGGAAAAGAGAGGGTAATAAAGTGTGGAAAAGAGAGGGGTAATAAAGAGTGAATACAACAGAGGCCAATATTCTACACCTCAACATATTACATCTAGTATATCTCAACATATGACAAAACGGAACATACGCACAATCCAACATACCGCATACCTCAATATAAGGCATAACTCACAATGCGGCATGACTCAATATATGACAACTAAGCACACGGAGTGTACAAATTAATATTCATCTAAATAATGTCAAGATGTGTATGTGTGTGTTTCTGCTTTTGTTCGTTTCTTTCACGGGAACGGTAATAGGTATCGACCTAATTTTTCTTGCACTGGGTCGGGGTAAGTCCAGGGTGTGTCAGAAATATACCAAAACAAAAAATAATAATAAATTGATGATTGCGCGTGACGCGACGGCGCAAAACTGTCGGAAATCTCAACTCGCGAAAATATGCAAAGCTCATTTTTTGGACCTTTGGCCAGAACTGGTCATTGTGGACTCAATAACGCTATGGAGACAAAGATAATGGTATTTGCAAACCTCTTGTGATAGAAAGGCTATTATACTAATTTTTTTTTTTTTTTAAATCGAGGCGAAGATGCACTGGTGATGATTGGCTGAATGCATCGTTACTTCATAATCTCTTGACTCGTTAGCATTATTAACTGACAACATATACAGTATCTGAGGGGGAAATTTGGGTTAGTAAATGTTATTCGGACATGTTGCATTCAGCCAGTCATCACCAACCTGTCAAGTGCATCTTCGCCTCAATAAAAAAAAAAAAAAAAAAAAAAAAAAAAAAATGAGTATAGTTAGTCCCGTAAATTTTCTCGGGTAAGCACTGGTACCTCAATATAAGGCCTAACTTAAGATACTGCATGACTCAACACATAACATACATAGGCTATAAATCAACATACGCCATACCTCAACATACGGCGTATTGCAGCATATAGCGTACCTCGGCATACTGTGTCTCAAAATATTGCTGGAAGTTTCGTTGGATATGTAACGAGAGCAAAAACTTAACAGGAGTAAAGAAAGTTACGAGGAAACAGAAAGATGGGATAGTTACGTAATGATAGCAAAATGGTGTGTGTGTGTGTGTGTGTGTGTGTGTGTGTGAGAGAGAGAGAGAGAGAGAGAGAGAGAGAGAGAGAGAGAGAGAGAGAAATTGTGATCGAGGTGGAATGCGAGCCGGGATATATACGAGAATAAGTTCAATACGGGTACAGATTGACAGCACGATGGATGTGTGTGAGAGAGAGAGAGAGAGAGAGAGAGAGAGAGAGACAGACAGACAGACAGACAGACAGAGAATGACCCATAATCCTGAGAATACAACTAATACGAAACTGCATACTACTGTCACTTCACTCATGGAACTAATTTTTCTCTATCCTATGAAATTTCCTTCGGGTATTTCAGTTCTCTACGGTACTGCTTCTCGCTATTTTCCTGTACCGCCGAAACGTCTGGAGGGTGGAGGATAGAGCCTTCTGCTGTACTATCCTTTACTTATGCTTCTCTGATGAGTGCTAAAGTAATTGTGTTAGCATTAAGTTCTGATCATCTCGTTAGGACTATGAGGTCTGTGCATCTCTGTAACTCAGTGTATCTCTTCAACACACCTTATCCCAGTGTTGCATTTACATACCTACATATTCACACACACACACACACACACACACACACACACAAATACAACCCAGGACATACCTATACACATACATCAATGAACATACATACACACACACAAACACATCACATGTCCATATACACACATACATCAATACATACATACATACGCATACATCAATACATACATTCATACACAAATCAATACATACCTGTACATACATACATACATACACAGCTCAATCTCATCCCACTTCCCCTTACACACACACACAAACCCATCACATACCCATACATGCATGCACCGGGGAGCCATTTTGCAAGGCACACAAATTGAAAATCCCATTACAACGGAATGGAAATGGTTGGATCCGAACGAACCATTTATAAGAGCAAAAAAAAAAGGAAAAAAAGGAAAAAGAAAAAAAAAAAAAAAAAGCCAAAGAGAAGGGTGTGAGTTATACTTGCTTTATACGCCATTTGAGAGAGAGAGAGAGAATTATCACCTCGTAGGGGAGTAACATTGAGGTTATGTATTTAGTGGGTTACTGGGTTGGTTTTGAGAGAGAGAGAGAGAGAGAGAGAGAGAGAGAGAGATGGGGGGGGAGGCCTATACCTCACTCATCTCAATAAAATCCTCTAATTCGTATGACCGTTCAGTTCCAAACTGATCCTAAATTCCACGATGCTCTTTTTTTTCTTTTATTTATTTATTTATTTTTTTGAGAGGATAAAAATAAATCCGTAACTGAAATCAATTACGGGAATTCGGCTCTCATGATTAATTCTGTGAGGCTAATTGACACCTTTACCTAACCTCCACATATACCTGTCTGTTCCTACTCTACCTTGGCCCAGATTTTCGTCTTTCTCCATCTTGTTTCACGTAGCTCAGAGGCAGAAAGGGACATTGCTACGGCTCTACGTCCTTTCCATTGCACTTCTTCCTGACTAGCATTAAGTTCTGGTGTTAATTTACTGTTATAACTCAGCATTCATGATGGAGAGATGGTAATTTTAGGCCAAGTTAGAGTATAAAGGGTATGGTCTGTTTTCGGCGGTGTTATCCTTGCCTTATGAACTACACCCCTACAGGTCACAGATGCTATCGTTGTTTACTTAGTCTCTGTCCGAGCAGACCCATCGACCAATGGTAAGCATGTGGGGTCGTCCTACAGGTACAGCACAGTACTCGTATATACACCATGTAGGGATTCGGCGCCCCCTTGTGGTAATCAGCACCTCACCAGGATCGGTCCGGAGTCCTTCCCACGGCGAGGTGTAGGAAAATATGAGAAGATCTGGTTCCCAGGTGGACGTCGCAGCTGCTCCACCCACTGTGCACAGCGCCAACACATGTAGGTGACAGTTCGAAGTTCTTGCTACACATACACGCGCCTTTCTACCCAACTCTCTATTGTACTGATCAACTGGTACTCTGTCCTTTACATGTGCAACTGATCAATTCTGGAAACGTCCTTAATCTCTTCCTCACTGCCTTATAAACAGTGTTCAGGCATCTCTAAAAAAATGATCCTGGAATTACCTTTTTCTTTAATTTTCGTTGGAAGGGACAAACTTCCTAGATTTTTTGCCATGGTTTATTTTATTTATTATTATTATTATTATTTTTTTGGGATATGAAGAGCAAAAATAGGCTTCCGATTTCGTCGCTCCTAGGATGAATAAAAACCGTCTGGGTTTGAAAATAATGAAGAGGATTTTCTCGGGCCGGAGGGGTTGTTGAATTTTCCTTTAAATCCCTCCAGTATTTAAAGGCAATTTTTTCTAACCCATTCATCGTCTGCGTTCCCATTACAGCCAAGAATATTTACTTAGTTTCCTCAGAGCTTGGCAGTAACTGTCATCATCATCATCATCATTCCAGCCAAATTTCCCTCTATTAGTAATTATCATCACAAACCATTTTCCATCCAAGTACAGTATGTCGTCATCATCATCATCATCATCGTCCCTACCATCATTCCAACGAAATTTCCCTCTATCAGCAATTATCATCACAAATCATTTACCATCAAAAGCACAGTATAATTATCATCACCATCATCATCATCATCATTATCGGAAACGAAGCTGTCCACCTACCAATCCAACTCTCAATTATTTCTAATCATTCAGACGACGAATAAGAGATTGTATTATGATGATCCGGTGGTTTACAATCCTCTCTTTCACGTACACACGCATTTACATACATCCATGCCGACACACAGATGCAAAAACACGAGTACACTAACAAAATTACTTAACCAGTTTTATGCAGTTGATAACACACACACACACACACACACACACACACACACACACACACACATATTCCCCCTCTCTCTCTCCAACTAACTCCTACTCCCCCTTTCTCTCTTCCACTCCCCCATCCAAACCCTCTCACTTGATTCCCCCATCCACCCTCTCTCTCTCTCTTCCACCATCCACCCACTCTTGCTCTCTTCCATTCCCCCATTCACCCTCTCTCTCTTTCTCTTCCATTTCCCCATCCACCCATTCTCACTCTCTTCCATTCCCCCATCCACCCACTCTCGCTCTCTTCCATTCCCACACCCACCTCTCTCTCTCTCTCTCTCTCTCTCTCTGATTCTCCCTGCCACCCCCACCCTCTCTAAAACTCCCCCCTCCTCCGTCCCTCCCCAACACGCCCCCCTCCCTCAGAACAGGCGGTTCAGCACGTCGTGTTCATCCACCCCGTTTGACATGCAAATAGTAAGCGGTGTAGTAGGCACGCCCCCACCTCATCTCCATCACAGTGACCCTTGTTAGTTACCCCCTCTGCCCCTTCCCCTTCCCTCCCCAACCCCTCACTCTCACCTCCCCTATACCCTCTTACCTCCCCTATCCCCTCTCACCTCCCTCCCCCATAATTCTTACTTCTTACCTCCCTTCCGTTAACCCTTTCCTCCTCCCACCTATTCCCTCTCATCTCCCCATCCCTCATCCCCTTATCTGTCGCCCACCTCTATCCTCTCTTCCCTGCCCATCCCTCACCCTTCACCGGTCACTTTCACATCCCTAACCCTTCACTTCTCACCTCCCTTCATTCCTCATCTCATCTCCCCACCTCCCTTCCTCACACAACACACTTTTTGTACCCCCTTTCCCGCTCTATTCCACCTACATCCCCCTTCACTCCTCCTCTCCCCGACCACCCTCTCCCCTCCCAAACTCTCGCCTTGCACCACATCCTTACCCTTTCTGTATCCCGCTCCCCACTCGTTCTCTCACTCCCCACTCCCCAGAATCACCCCACACTCGTCCATTTCTGCCCATTCACCATCACACTCTCTTCTTCCAATCCACCATCACCCACGACTTTTTTCTTTTTTGGTCACCCTCCCTCATCTCTTTGTGTCTCCCCTTCCTCCCAGACCATATATATTTTTTTATTTCCCTTCATTTTCACCTCTTGTTCTCCTTCCATCCCCACATTCATCCACCCCCCACCGTAACACCCGAACCTCTTTTTTGACCATCCTCCTTTACATTCTTTACCCCCATCCTTTTCCTCGATATTTTTCTACCAATCCTTCCTCACTCATCCTCCCTCCCTCTTCCTTCTCACTCTCTCCAAACATTTACACCATTCCATTCTTTCCGTTCATCCTCCTTTATTCATTTTGTCCCTCCCCACCTTCACCCACCTCCCTCTTCTTCCACCCACAACTCTCTTACACATCCTTCCTCCTCCCATCCTCTTTCCCTCTCCACACTGTCCCCCCCTCCCTTCCTCCATTTCACACGTTTTCAGCCTCCCATCTCCTTCTCACTCTCCCTCTACCCCTTCTGTTCCTCTCTCTCCCTGCCATCCTTCCAACAATCTCTTCTCCCCACACTCTCCCTCCTCCTCTCTCGTCCTTCCTCTCCCTATCCTCCTCCCATTTCCCCCTCCCACACCACCACCACCCCTCCCACTTTCCCCCAGCACCCAGCGATAGTGTATGCGTCTTGAGGGGGAGTGTGGAGGAGGAGGTGGGGAGATAAGGTGTAAGACAAGAGGGAGGGGGACAGATAAGGTGTAGGACAAGACGAAGGGAGGGTCTAATAATATGACTTCCCGTTTGACTGATAAGCCGCTCTGCAGATATACACGATAAGGATACAACGACTATGGTCCGTATTCTTGTAGGTTCAGGATGCTCCCAAACACCTCTTCCTAATCTATTTATTCTGGATAATGCTGGTTAATATCCTTTTGTACGATAAATATGCATAGGATGGCGATATTAGAAGGATTCGTGAAATAGGGAAGAGGAGTGTGAGGTGAAATAAGTCAAATAAATCGCTTAAGAAGAGGTACAAAGGAGTACAAAAGAAAGCAAACAGCAACAGACCTTATGGTCCTTTCGAGGCTGTTTGGTAGAGTAGACTATGACTACAAGATCTAACCCTACATGCTGAAGGATAAGGATAGTAAAGCAAGAAGGCTCCCCCCGCCTCCAAACCCTCCAGCTAAAACTGGCAAGAAAAAGTGAGAAAAAACACCAAGCAGCATGGAAAAACTGACATGGAAATTTCATAGGAAAGACTGAAAAGGAAAAGCTACATTCTATAATACATTATCTATAAGCTTCCTCCTAGAGGTGCGTGGGGTATAATAAGCCAAACAAATCGCTTAGGAATTGGCGTTTGAGAGCTTCCGAGAAAACGGGCCAAGGGTACATGTAGCAAGATGAGACGTTGCGTAAGAAGGTCGCTTGTTCTTGATACACCTCACTGGGTTGGGAGACGCAAAAAAAGGATGAGTACAAGGATGAAGTGAGATAAGCGTAGACAACAGGATAGGTTAGCGTTCGACAGGGAGGGACGCAAAAGGGCGAGGAGGATGGATGCTATATACCTAGGCTGCGTTAAAAGGGCGTATAGCGTAACCCCTAAAGTAAAATAACCTTATTTTTCTTTATTCTTACTACCACCGTCTTTATTAACACTTACTATCACGCAACTCCTAGCGCGAAAAGAGGCGTATATTGGCGCTCAAAGAGAGGCGTATATTGGTGCGTAAAGAGGCGTATATTGGCGCGTAGAGAAGCGTATATTGGCGCGTAAAGAAAGACGTATATTAGGCGTATATTGGCGTGTAAAGAGAGGCGTATATTGGTGCGTAAAGAGAGGCGTATATTGGTGTGTAGAGTGGCGTATATTGGTGCGTAAAGAAAGGTGTATATTGGTGTGTAGAGTGGCGTACACTGGTGCATAAAGAGAAGCGTATATTGGTGCATAAAGAGAAGCGTATATTGGTGCATAAAGAGAAGCGTACACTGGCGCTTAAAAAGAGGCGTATACTGGTGCGTAAAGAGAAGCGTATATTGGTGATTAAAGAAAGGTGTATAGACTAATGGTTCGTAAAGAGAGGCGTATATTGGTGCTTAAGAGAGGCGGTATATTAGTGCGTAAGGAAGGGTGTGTAGAGCTATGAAAGCGTATAGACCTGCGCAAAGAGAGGCGTATAGGTGCGTAAAGAGAGGCTATACAGCTGCGTAAAGAGGCGTATAGAGCTGCGTAAAGAGGCATACAGACCTGTGTAAAGAGAGAAGTATGGTCCTGCGTAGAGAGGCGTACAGAGCTGTGTATAGAAAGGCATATAGAGCTGCGTAATGAGGTAACAGAGCTGCGTAAAGAGAGGCGTATAGAGCTGCGTAATGAGGTCATACAGCCGCACAGAAAGACACATATTGGTGCGTAAAGAGAGGCGTATTGAGCTGCGTAATCAGGTAACAGAGCTGCATAGAGACATATTGGTGCGTAAAGAGAGGCATACAGAGCTGCGTTATGAGGTAATAGAGCCGGCGTAAACCTGGAGCCTAGCACGTCTATCCCTGGCATAACCTGTTCTTTTACGACCGTGTTCACAGGTGTTATGCTGAACCATTCTCGTCCCCCTCCTCTAAATGGCCTTACCTCCAGACTACGCAAGCTATTCTCTCCAACTACGCCATTTTCTCTCCATTCGCACTAGTCAAAGTCCTTTAATCCGGAATGAAGTAGCCCACGGACCATCCGGATTATCAGATTTTCCGAACTATCAGACAGGTACCTGAAAATGTTCAAAACACCCCCCGAAAAAATAATAATAAACTATAACAAATAAAAAATGATAGTTTTCTTTACTTACCTTTGTAGTGTAGTGCAGATGTAGGCTGTCTGAGGTCATATTAGTGCTACTAGTGTTGAGGTGGCACAGTAGTACCATCGATATTTTTCAATTTTCCCCCCGATTTTTCGCCCCAAAAAGCTAAAAATGACCCTGGACTGAAAATTCCGAACCATCGGATGCCGGATTATCGTCAGTTCACTTCTTCTCGTTCCATGCCATTTTCTCTCCATCTACGCCATTTTCTCTCCATGTATGTTACTTTTTCTCCATGTATGCTATTTCTTCTCCACATTCGCTGTTTTCTCTCCATCTACGCCATTTTCTCTCCATCTATGCTACTTTCTATCTACACTGTTTCCTCTCCATCCAATCTTCTCTCCATCCACGCTAGTTTCTCTCCATCTACGCCAATTTCTCTCCATCTACGCTGTTTTATCTCCAACTACCCAACGCCCCTCCTGTAAATGGCGTTACCTCCAAAGTACGCAAACTATTCTCTCCACCGACGCCACTTTCTCTCCATCTACCCTGTCTTCCCTCCAAATACATGGTGTTCCCTTTAAAACTTTAATTCTTTTAGCATTACCTCCAAATTACGTGTAGTATTATCTCAACTACGCCACTGTCTCTCCAACTACACTGTTTTTCCTCCAACAAGACTTTTCTCTCCATCTACCCTTTCTCTCCAACTTTCTCTCTCTCTCTCACTCTCTCTAAAGGGGACCTGTTTTCACCTCGCAACTCCGTCTGCAACGCTCCCTGGCTCACGCACTCAAATCCACGCCACCGCACTCAAAATCCACGCCATCGCACTCAAAATCCACGCCACCGCACTCAAAATCCACGCCACCGCACTCAAAATCCACACCACCAAACTCAAATCCACGCCACCGCACTCAAAATCCACGCCACCGCACTCAAAATCCACGCCACCGCACTCAAAATCCACGCCACCGCACTCAAAATCCACGCCATCGCACTCAAAATCCACGCCATCGCACTCAAATTCCACGTCAATGATCATCACCTTCACCATCAACGACAAGACAAACTACCATCATCATCATTACCATCAAAAACAGTACGGCATTAATCATCATCAATATTTTCACCATCAATCATCAGCAAAACTAGAATCAATCATCACCATCGTCATGACTATCATTATCAAGAACAGCATCAACATCCATCACCAGTCCAACCATCACAACTAAGAACAGTAACTATCATCACCATCATCAATCACAAGCAAGACCAGAATCAATCACATCCATCATTACTACTACCATTATCATCATCACCAAATCATCTCATCTCACTCCCTCTCCCAACCACCTCCAGCCCTATCTTGCTATACCTTCTCGAATTACAATAGGGGGAACAGGTAAGTTTTTGCACATACCTGCTGATTGGTTCCCCCTTACCCACCTCAGCCTTACCCTCTCTCTCTCTCTCTCTCTCTCACACACACACACACACACACACACACACACACACACACACACACACTCTCTTTCTCTCTCTCTCTCTCTCTCTCCAACCATCAGGATCTCACTTCTTCACTTCCTATTTCTTTTTTGGCAAACCTAATCCTTCATACTCCTACATTCACTCCTTCATCACCCTATCATCTCCCCCAGCTCCCAATCCAATCAACTCAGTCATATCTAGTGCCTCTCCTGGTCTTCATTTCCTCATCTCCTTACCCTTCAATTCCCTACCCACTCCCTCAACTCTCACTCACACTCAATCTCACCAAGTCCCTCACCTTCCTTTCCACTCCATTAACTCGGCCACTCAACTCACTCCCTCCCTCCCATCCAATTTCTTACCACTATTCGCTTTACCTGCCTATCCTTTTCCTTCTCTCTACTATTCCTCAATTCTGCATCCAAATCACTCTATCCTCCATCCCATTACTTACATTCTACTCCTCCATCATCCTACTCGCTCCCTATTCTATCACCAACTCCCAAAACTACCAACCCACTCCCTCATACTACCTGTTTGCACTCTCAGTTCCCCATCCACTCCCCAAACTCCCAAGCCGCTCCCCTTTTCTGTCCCTCAAATCCCAGTACTTACCTTTTACTCTTCCCTGATTCTACTCGCCTTCTATTCTAGCACCCACTCCCACAAAAAGTAACTCCCTCCCTCATACTTCCTGCTTATACCCTCAACTCCCCATCCACTCCCCAAACTCCCAGGGCACTCCCTCTCTCGAATCCCATCCTTCACCTCCCCACTCGCTCCCAGCCCACATCCCCTTCGGTCCCTGTTTGCTTATCCTGTACACACAATACGTCACTCCCTGTGTACACTGCAGCATTTTATATCCATACCATAAAAATTCCAACACTTCTTACCACTACTGACGGCACACACACACACACACACACTCACACTCTACCTATCTATCTACCCATCTGTACCCTACCCACCTGACATCCCACCCACACACCCATAACCACCCCTCACGCCAATCATTTGCATCAAACCTACTCACTCACTGATCCACTCACCCTTGCACCTACCCGCCCACCCACCAACACTCCAATCACAACCACATCCACACAGATTCCCCCCAACACATCTACACTCACAATCCAGCCACCCTCCCTCCCATCCATCCACCCACACCCACATACACACACATCCCCCTCTCCCCCAACACACATCCATACTCACCAATCCACCCACCTGCACCCCGACCACACACACCTCACCCTGCTCACCTGTTTCAACCCCTCCCAAACCCCATCTACCTATATTCTCGTGTTCCCTCACTCCCTTGGGTTACAAAAGAGACCCAATCCATATCACACGCCCCCGGAAGTTTGGGGTACGAAAGGCGAGAGACGAAGGCAGGATGCTGGATAGATTGCTGGATAGAAAGTGTATAATGCTGTGATTCGTCTGCGTGCCTGTGTGTGGGCCAATTTTGATTTTTTTTCTTACTTTCACCTTTCTTCAATACTCTTTTTTTTTCCTGGTCTTTTCTCAGTCTTCCAGTCTTAGTTTTTTTTTTCCTTCCACAGTCTTTCAGTTCTCTCTTTTTTTATCTGACTGTTTCTCCCTTCTCTCTCTCTCTCTCTCTCTCTCTGTTCCTTCGCACATTTTCCTTTTTGTTTTTTGTTTTCTTTACTTCGCTCTGTCTCTGCCAAATTTCGTATTCGCTCTAACTTTGTTTCTATGTTATACTTAGTGTTTACTCTCTCTCTCTCTCCTTTCGTTCGGTCTCTATCAGTTCTGCGTCGTTCATTCTCTGCTACTTTTCTGTTTGAGTTCTTAAGCAGGTAAAACTCTCTCTCTCTCTCTCTCTCTCTCTCTAAGTCCGGGTGCTGGATGGATCGGGTATAATGCTAGTATTTGTCAGTCGCTTGAATAGTTGGGGGTCTTTTTCTAGTCTACCTCCAACTTTTTTCTTTTCCTTTGTTTATCTACGAATACTCTTGTTTCACTCTGTCTTTTCCTCCTGGCTGTCTCTTTATGTACCTCATCTCTTCTCTTCTCCCATATTTTCATCTTCATTTTTACCTGGCGTCTCTCTCTCTCTTTCATGTCTTCTCCCGTATTTTCATCTTAATTTTTGCCTGCCTCTCTCTCTCTCTCTCTCTGATATATATATTCTACAGCATCTCTCACGTTTCTCATACCATCATCAATTCTCCACTCTCCCATCAATTCATTTTTTATTTTATTCTTTTCCTACTAACTTTCTGTTCATTTTCGTTCATGTTCATTCAGTATCAACATATAAAACTAGAACATAATACATACATAAAAACACACACACACACACATATATTCAAACGTACATAATGTATATATACAGTACATACATACAGAACATTAAGCACAAAAATACACACACACACACACACACACACACACACACACACACACAAAGGATATATGACGTTGTAAATGTGAAGAGTGTGTGTATGTTGCTAGAGTGAGGTGGTCGAGACGGGTTGTAAAAAAAAGAGTGTATGTAACTAAAGGTGGTACATGACGCACAGGGAGTACACACACACACACACACACACACACACACACACACACACACACACACACACACACACACACACAATGGAGGTACACGACATACAAGGAAGAAAGTACACACACAGCCAAAAGGAGGGATACGACACAAGGAAAGAACACACACACACACACACACACACACACACACACACACACACACACACAATGGAGGTACACGACATACAAGGAAGAAAGTACACACACAGCCAAAAGGAGGGATACGACACAAGGAAAACACACACACACACACACACACACACACACACACACACACACACACACACACACACACACACACACACACACACAGGAGACATACGACATACAGGCAGAGTACATACTATTGTTCGGACGTCAGACACTCCCTCCCTCCCTCTCTCTCTCTCTCACCAAAACACATCCATACGGCCACCTGCACATGGAGAGAGAGAGAGAGAGAGAGAGAGAGAGAGAGAGAGAGATGGGGGGGGGGGACTCGTCAGGATGTCAGCAGAGCAAACACTTAAACAGCAACAATTTAATTCATCGCATCCTTTTTGCCCCGTGTGTGTGTGTGTGTGTGTGTGTGTGTGTGTGTGTGTGTGTGTGTGTGTGTGTGTGTGTGTGTGTGTGTGTGTGTGTGTGTGTGTGTGTGTGTGTGTGTGTGTGTGTGTGTGTGTGTGTGTGTGTGTGAATTAAAGTCCCTCTCTCTCTCTAAACATTCCTCGTCTCCCCTCTCCATCATATACACTCGAAAAATCCCATTCCTTTTCACTCTCCCATTTTCCTCTCCCCACTCCCTAGACTCTCCCTCCCATCCTTTTCTCTCCCCCTCTTTCCTCCTCCACTCTAACCTTTAACTCCCTCCCCCTACCTTGAAGTTTCCCCACTTCCCCCCCTCTCAAAATTCTTCTCATTTTTCCATCTTCTCTTCACTTCTTCTTCCCCTCTCCCTATTCCCTCTCTTCCCTCTCTCCTTCCCCCCTCTACCGCACCCTCTCCCTTCCTCTTCCCCAGTTCTTTTCTCCCCTCCTTTGTATTCCTCATCTTCCATTACTTCCCCAGTATCCCTGCTTGTCGTAAGAGGCGACTAAACAGGCCCTTTTGTTTCCAGTCTTTCTCTTCTTACTGTCCTCTTCTGCTCGTCTGTCCTGCCTCTCTTCGTGATATTTCCGTGTTTCCTCCGGCCTTCATTTTCCCTCTATTCCTACAGTGCCATATACCCATATTATGGCTTCATTATTCCTTCCTTCCTTCCTTCTCTTCCCCTCGAGGACCCACTCTTCCTCCTTTTCCTCTTCTTTCCCCTCCTCTTCCTCCTTTCCCTCTTCTTTCCCCTCCTCTTCCTCCTTTCCCTCTTCTTTCCCCTCCTCTTCCTCCTTTCCCTCTTCTTTCCCCTCCTCTTCCTCCTTTCCCTCTTCTTTCCCCTCCTCTTCCTTCTTTCCCTCTTCTTTCCCCTCCTTTCCCTCTTCCCTATCCCCTTCCAATTCCCGGAAAGAGAGAGGATGCCCAAAAAACAAAAACATATATTCACAAAAGGTCATCCATTCATCAGTCCACTACCACCGTTACAAGTCCACTAAAACCATCCACCAGTCTCTACCACTATCCATCACTACCCCAACCATTCATCAACCACTATCCACCACTCATCAGCCCATTATTCACCAATTCTTTCACTATTTATCACTCTACAACCATTCATCACTAACAATTACCACCCTACAACCATTCACCACCATTCACCAACCACTCTTTACCATCTAACCACCACTGTCAACCATTTACCATCTACTACTGTCTACCGATCACCATAATTCACCACTACTACCACAATCCACCACTACCACCACCATTCACTACCACAATTCACCACCATTTTTGCAGGGCTTGTAAACTGATATTACGCCCCCCTGCCGAGCCCCCTCTTCTCTCTGTCCCCCATTTTTAAGCACACGGAAAACAGAAGGAAAGAAAACACACACACACACACACACACACACACACACACACACACACACACAGGGTAGGTATCATTTGCTCTCGTGTTATGTTTTGGCGTTATATTTTTGGCCTGTGTTGTGTTTTGGTGCCACGTTGTTTTTGTGTTGTGTTATTGTGCTTCGTCCTCACTGTGTTCTATTTTTGTGTTATTCTCGTGTTATCATATCCTGTTGTAGTTATGATTCGAGTTCTGCTTTGTGTTCCTCTTCCGTTATGTTCTTGTGGTTTGGTCTCGTGGTATGTTATAGTTTTATGCGTGTGCTATGTTCAACAGTGTTCTTGTTATATGCCTCTCTAATATTATGATTCAGTGTTATTACCGTGTTCTATGTACGTTATATTTTGTGTTATGTTACTGTGTTATGCTGTGTGCTTCCTCTTGGTGTTCAACAATGTTCTTCTGTTACTCTCAGCCTGCTTCCCCATGAACTCCTATCAGAAGTGTAAAAGGACGTAACACATCCATCTTATTGCACTAGAAAAAAACGTGATAAACTCCTTCCCACAATAACAAAAGGCTTATTACAAACACACAGGCGTTAAGCAAATAATAATAAACGAGAAATAATAAATAAATAAATGCGTATATACAAAGGAGGGTCGGTCGGCTTTCATATAATCCAACGTATGTGTGTTTGAGGATTTTTATTTCTCGTGTAAAAACCCACGTGGACTCAGTTTCACCATTATTTACCTGTGTGTGTGTGTGTGTGTGTGTGTGTGTGTGTGTGTGTGTGTGTGTGTGTGTGTGTTCAGGTCATATGATATAAAAGTATATAAAACGGACAAAATGAGAAACATCACACACACAAGCATTTTCTATCCATATCCACATCATGTATACAGAGAATTTGTGTGTGTGTGTGTGTGTGTGTGTGTGTGTGTGTGTGTGTGTGTGTGTGTGTGTGTGTGTGTGTGTTTCCTGCACATTCAAAAGGCAAAATAAAGGAGACAAGAGCACACAAACAACAGAGCTTTTAGTCCTTTCTAGTCTCTCTCTCTCTCTCTCTCTCTCTCTCTCTCTCTTCTACCTATGCAGTAACTATGGTAAAATTTAACTGATTTTTCGAAGGGCAGGTCAAGTAAAATCTTCCATATCCTTCTTAATCCTCTGTTATACCTTACAAACATTGGGGAAAAAATCTTTAGTTTTTTGAGAAGCAGGGACGAAGAGAGGGAGTGAGAGAAAGGAGAGAAAAGAGATATACTGGAGAAGGGTGAGGAAAAGACAGAGAGAGAGAGAGAGAGAGAGAGAGAGAGGGAACTACTGAAGAGAAAGAAGAAAAGGAAGAAGTAAAGAAAGATGTGAAGATGCTGTGATAAGGTTAGTGACAGAAAGGTCAAAGAGGTGACGTATCTAAAGGAGAAGAAAATAAAACTAAACAGAACAGAAGAAAAAAAGAAAAAGAAGAAAGAGGAGGAGGAAGAGGCAGAGGAGGAAGAGGCAGAGGAGGAAGAGGCAGAGGAGGAAGAGGAAGAGGGGGAAGAGGCAGAGGAGGAAGAGGAAGAGGAGGAAGAGGAAGAGGGGGAAGAGGAAGAGGAGGAAGAGGAAGAGGAGGAAGCTGAGTTTCTAGACTAATTGAAGGTAACATCCGTCTTCATCAGGACGTCAAGTTACCAGTAGTCAACACTCCCCTATATTCTTGGTCTTCCTCTTCTCCTCCTCTTATTTCCTCCTCTTCCTCTTCCTCCTCCTCCTCTCCTTCTTCACTCCCCCTCCTCCTCCTCTTCTACTTTACTGCTTCTCCCCAACCTCCTCCTCCCTTCCATTCCTTTCCCATTTTTATCCCTTCCATACCGTCCTTCCTAATCTTTCTCTCCTCACCCCTCTCTCTCTTCCTTCTCTCTTTCCCACTCTCTTCCCTCTCTCTTTCCATCTATTAATCCATTCATCCACTTAACTCTCCTCTCTCTTTTTACTCAATCCTCTCTTCTCCCTTTCCTTTCTCCCTTCCATTCCCTTATTCACTTCCTATCCCTCTCCAAACCACCTCCCGATCCTCTCGCGACCCTCTCACTCCCAGATCCATCCCTTCTTCCATCCCCTCCCTCCTCTCTTTTCTCTTTCTCATCCTTTCTCCCTCTCCTCTTCACCCTCCCTCTTCTCTCGACACTCCTCCATACCCTTCTCCCTCTCCTCGTCCTCTTAACCCCCCCCCCCTTCTCTCTCTCTTGCGCTCCTCATTTAGGACCTCATTTTTAAAGTCTTATTCATCATTAATTTTTGGCACACACACACACTTTTTTGCTTTTTGTTTTATCCTTTTTCTACCTCCTTATGCCTTATCCTCTCTCTCTCTCTAATCAGCTGCTTCCATCATTAGACATTTTTCTTAGCCTCTCCATAATTAGCGCAACATTTCCCCTTAAACAACGCCCATTTTTGCCTCCGCCCGGTAAATTCCGTAAAACGCGGGTTCGATTTTTTTCGGGATTACGGAAATAATTACGGTAATGCGAAATGTACGACGTAGCCATTGAGGTGGGGGGGAGAGATGGGGGGAAGGGGAGGGAGTGAGGAAGCAGGGTAGAGAGCGAGAGATTGAGAGAGGGAGGGAGAGGGGGAGAGACAGTAGGGGAGGGAGAGGGGGAAGGAGAGGGGTGGAGAGGGGGAAGTGGGGGAGGGAGAGGGAAAGGGGGAAGAGAGAAGTGGGGGAGGGAGAGGGAAAGGGGGAAGAGAGAAGTGGGGGAGGGAGAGGGAAAGGCGGAAGGAGAGAGAGGGGAGGGAAGTGAATGGGAGTGGACTGAGTGGGGTGTGTGGTCCGGCTGGGTATGGTAAGGTGTGTTGTGGCAGAGTAGAGGGTTAAGTGGGGTGTCTGGGGAGGCTGCGTGTGGTAGGGTGTGCTGTGGCAGGGTACAGGGATGAGTGGGGTGTGTGGTGAGGTTGGGTGTGGCAGGGTGAGCTGTGGCGGGGTGAAGGGGTGAGTGGGGTGTTTGGTAAGGCTGGGAGTAACGGTGGACTGTAGTTGGGTATGGCGGTGTGAGGTAGAGTTGGGGTATGTGGGCTAAAATAGGGTTGGGTGTGGTATATTTTGGTTGGGGATGGGCTGGGATGGGTAAGTGGGGAGTGTTGGGGAGCTTCGGTGTGGTATGGTTGGGTGTGGCAAGTTTAGGTGCGGGGGTTCGTGTGACTGGATTGGGTGTTGTAGGGTTGGAAGGAGGGGGAGAGGAGTGGAGGGAACAGTGGATGATGAGAAAAGACAGGAGTGAGGTGGAATGGAAGATTGAGTGTGGAGAGGAGGAAGTGGGAGTGTGTTGGAAGGGGGAATGGTGTGGAGAGGAAGAGGTAGGATGTGATGAGCTGGAGGGAGTATGGAGTGGAAAAGGGAGTGCAGTGGTGAAGTGAAGACTGTGGCAGGGAGAGCAATGGAAAATGGAAGGGAGGAGGAAGTGTAGTGGGGAGGAATAGGGACTGTAATGGGAGTACTGAGGGGAGGAGATGTGTGTGTGTGTGTGTGTGTGTGTGTGTGTGTGTGTGTGTGTGTGTGTGTGTGTGTGTGTGTGTGTGTGTGTGTGTGTGTGTGTGTGTGTGCAGAGAATCAAGCAACGTCAAACCAGGAGGTAGACAGTAGTATTTCCATCCACATCGCCCTAATTTTCATAAATATATATAACCAAATTACACGCCACAGTAATTAACGATTACAGTGTGCCAGTAATTAGTCCATTTATTAAATAAGTGTAATTTTGCATTCATCACCGGCCTTCACCCCAGCCATCATCACTACCCCTCCCTGCCCCCTCACCACACAACCATGCGATCACATCCACTCCCCACCCTCACCCCACCTCCTCACCCTTATCTTCCTAACCCAGTACCTCACCCCCACTCCATAAACCAGCGATCAGAGACTCCACCCCCTCCACAATCTTCACCCCCACCCCACCCACCATGCGATCACACCCACCCGCCCACCCCTCACCTCGTCATCATTCCCCATATCCTCTCCCTTACCTACTTAACCAAGTTCCTCACCCCCACTCCATAAACCAGCGATCAGAGACTCCACCCCTACCACAATCTTCACCCCCATCCCACCCCACCCATATTCCCTACACCCTCCACCCCAAACCCCCACTCCTTAACTAAGCTATCATCCTACCCCATCCGTTCCCCCAACACACTCTACCACCATCCTCACCTCCCTACCAGTCATCACCCCCACACTCAAACGTACCCCCCCTAATGCAACTAAACATTTACCCCTCCCCACCGCCCCAAACCCCACCAACCCCAACCCAACGATAAAAAACACTTGCTGATAATGACTGAGGTGGGGGTCCTAACAAGCAACTGAGATAATTGGGCTCTGATTTATGATAGTTTGGTCGCAATTATCTTACTCTGTGTTACGCCCAGCTTCGCAATAAAGGTGGGCGTGAAATCGGGGGCACAAAGAAATAGGTGAAATTTGCCTAGAGCGTAGATGATGGGAATTTTTATGGGAAAGGGGGAATTGGGTTAAATATAGGTGTGTGTGTGTGTGTGTGTGTGTGTGTGTGTGTGTGTGTGTGTGTGTGTGTGTGTGTGTGTGTGTGTGTGTGTGTGTGTGTACTACAAATCAGGGGGTACTGTTATATTGGTCTTTCCCACCCTCCTTTTCTGATATATTTCTCTCTCCCTCTCTCTATCATCCCGTCCAGCCATTACCCCACCGACCAGGACCGGAAAAAAAAAAAAAAAAAAAAATAGCTCCCACTGAAACGTGAATCGGCTTTAGACCATCAGTTGCTTTACATTTCAGTTACAGTTTGTGTTATTGAAAGAACGTGAAGAATATCCGATCTTCAGCCTGCAGTCCACTGGGTTCACGTTGATATGAGTCTGGGGCGAGGACCACCAAAACAATACTATCACTACCACCACCACCACCACCATACTACCACCTCTACAACCACCATCATACCACTACCATCAAACCACCAACTCCACCACCATCACTACCCCCCCCCCTCTCTCTCTCTCACGTGGCTCAATCGCAGAAGAAGACAATGCTACAACTCTACATCCTTCCCATACCGGTAGCACGTCTTCGTGACTAGGACCGTATTTTAATATTAAGCTGCTCGTATTCCTATAAATCAGGATACACACACACACACACACACACACACACACACACACACACACACACACACATGCACACACACACACACACACACACACACACAGCTCCTGACATATACACACAAAGCTCCTGACACACACACACACAAAGCTCTTGACATATACACATAAAGCTCCTGACACACACACACACACACACACACACACAAAGCTCCTGACAAATATGAGTGCTCGAGTCTGGTACTTAATACGAGAAAACGTTTATGGTAAAGCTCTGTGTAACATTTCCAGGAAGCCATTTTCATCTGACAATATTTTTTCATCATTGACTTTAGGCTCAACTTTAACAGGTAATGGACAGGGTGGAATTTATTCAACTCTTCTCTTCTCGTCTCGTCTTCTCTTCTCTCTCTCTTCTATCCTATCCAATTCTTGTGACAATTTACCTTGACCCGAATTCTCGCCAGTTAACACATCTCCCTAACACCTCTTCCTAAGCGATTAATTTGGCATATTACACCTTACTGCCCTTTTCAGCGTTACAAGAATCCTTTCAATATCGCCATACTCTGCATAAATAACGTGAAAAAAGATGTTAACCAGGCATATCCAAAAAATAAATCGCTAAGGATGAGGTATTAGGGAGAGAACACTGGTCCTTGTCAGTGTCAGACAGAATAGTATTAACTCATTTCAGGATGTGTAAAATTTTATATGAAGCGATTTATTCAGAAGTCAATATCACGGGTGTTGAGAGAGAGAGAGAGAGAGAGGTGGAACCGGTGAATGAATGAGTGGAAGGAGGGGAGGTGGATCAGGCTATTATGCTGGCTGTGGTGGTGGTGGTGGTGGTGGAGGTGGTGATGATGATGATGTTGATGGTGGTGGTGATTAAGGTCTTGGGTGCAGATTGATGGTGGAGCTCACGCAGTCAGGAGGGTGGTGGTGGTGATGGTGGTGGAGGGAACATTTTTCTCTTATACCTCTTTTCTTCTCTTTTTCCCTCTTTTTTCCTCTCGTTTTTACTCTCTCTTTCCTCCCCTCTGCTGCTGTTCCCTTATCTACTCTGCTTTATTTCTTTTGCGTCCTTTACTCTTTTTTATCATTCTTTACTTTTCTCTTCTAATCTTTTATCCTCTTTCCTTTTTTGTTTGGTTTTATTCTCTCTCTCTCTCTCTCTCTCTCTCTCTCTCTCTCTCTCTCTCTCTCTCACACACACACACACACACACACAAACACCTGCTTTATTTTCATTTTGCTTTCTGCTCTCTCTCTCTCTCTCACCTGAAGGAGTGGCAGGGCTTGTGAGGGCAGGTGCAAAGGGACTAGAGGTGAATCCCATCAAGACCCCACCTACAGATCCCACAAAGGGCGCCAGGGAGGGGTGGGGAGGTGGCAGAACAGCAGAACAACTCACCTGGAACATGAAGAACAAGATAACATTAATACATGGGCATTCATTCGTAACAAAAGAACAATTTATTTTTTATCCTCTCCCACATGATACAAAGGAATAAAATGGCACAAAGAGTAATTTCTTCTTCACACACGAGTAACAATGAAAACAGTAAAGCAAATGTGTGTGTGTGTGTGTGTGTGTGTGTGTGTGTGTGTGTGTGTGTGAGAGAGAGAGAGACAGAGAGAGAGAGAGAGAGAGAGAGAGAAATGGAAATATCACACAATAAAAATAAAAAATTAATATACAAAGGTTTCTCCACCACAAATAAAGATCATTTCTCCACCACAGGAAGAACATTATTAATAAAACCAACGCTCCTCCATACAAGAGCAAATAAAAGAGCGTTCATCTGTTACACAGGAAATGAACGGATCTTGAATTTGGCTCTCTGTTATCTTGTTTTTTTTTTCTTCTTCTTCTTTTTTTGAGCGAACAATCCTACGGACAGGCCTTTGGTTCCTTCTTCCATGAATAAACGCACACACACACACACACACACACACACACACACACACACACATACACAGAAGAAGGAAATATCAATAAACAAAAGTCACTTCTCCATCACATAAGAGAAAGTAGCAAAAACAGGACATTTCTCCATAACACAAAAACATGAAGATTATCGACTCGGGGATTATTTCTTACCCTTTCAGCCCGAGCTTTCTCTTGTCCTCATTCAGTTTATATATAATGTATTTTATTTTTGCTACTGCTTTTTTTTTTTTACAGATGAGAAGAGGAAATAAAAGCAAAATATATAAAAAATCTATGCACCAGATGTCTACAGTTCATTTACGTTAACCTGACCAAGATCCCAAACCCCCCTCTGCTCAGTCGATGGCCAGGTGTAGTCAGATCAGAGGACTGATTTGACTAGTAACCAAGGTGACTCATTCTTAAGCCATAACCAAGGCTCACTGAATTTCACACAACCACGACTCAGTACTCATGTCCTGGGAGTGGCTCAGTTCCGTCAGATGGAAACAATATATACGAGACGCTTTCAAGTTAAGAGGGCCTATTAGTAAAGATGGAGTTAATGAAGGCTGTATCTAACCCCTCCACGTCCAAAAAGGAATCTTAAAACGAATACAGTAAAGTCATCTGGAAATGGAAGTATAACTAGAAAACGATCAGAAAACGTATACCTCCGCCAATTCCAAAAAAAAGGATCCGGATCAGGATCCGCCCCCAAGTTTAATCATTTCTTCTTCGGTCCATGGCCCACTCTTCCATAAAAATTCATCAAAATCCATTCATAACTTTCTGAGTGATCCTGCTAACAGACAGACAAACCAACGCGGGGTAAAACATAACCTCCTTGGCAGAGGTAATAAATCAGTAACACCTCGGATTCAAGGGACTGAAATAAAAGTAATAAAATCAATAACACCATCGGACTGAAGGGGTTGAAATAAAAGTAATAAAATCAATAACACCATCGGACTGAAGGGGTTGAAATAAAAGTAATAAAAATCAATAACACCATCGGACTGAAGGGGTCGAAATTAAAATAACCTCTCGTGATTCGAAATATAAAAAAATATATATATATATATAAGGACGAATGCACTGAAAGTCAAAACAACAGCAGCAAGAACTACACTGAGAGGCAAAACCACAGATACGAGTGAAGCAAAATAAAGTACTGGTCAAAAACAAGGACTAAATTAAGCGGCAATGACAATAAAGACAATGCAAAATAAAGTACCTGTAAAAAAAATGACTAAACTGAGAGGCAACGACAATAAAGATACAGCAAAATAAAGTACTGGTAAAAAACAAGGACTTCATTGACAGGCTAGACAATAAAGCAAAATAAAGAACTGATCAAAAACAGGGACAAAATTGAGGGGCAAAGACAATAAAGTAAAACAACTGGTAAAAAAACAAGGACTTAATTGAGAGACAAAGACAATAAAGATAAAGCAAAATAAAGCCCTGGTTAAAAACAAGGATAAAATTGAGGCAAAGACAATAAGGATAACGAAAAATAAAGAACTGGAAAAGCAAGGACTAAATTGAGAGGCAACGACATTAAAAAATAAAAGAAAAGAAAATACCTGTAAAAAAAAAAAAAAGAGTAAACTGAAAATGAGAATAAATGTTAATACCTGGAAATGTAAACCCAACGGTACCTAACAACATGGCAAAATAAATTAAACCATATTAAAAAAAAAACTTCTTAAACATCGAAGAATAAACACAAACACAAAAGAAAACGAAGACAAGAATGATTTAATTACATGCCAAACACAACACAGATAAGAGAGAAAACAAAGCATCGATAACAATGGTAGAATAAATGATCAAAGACAATACTGAAAATCGAGACAAAATCAAAACGAGCAAAGATGACAAAGATAAGGTAGAACAAATGAGCGACGAAAGACAATAGAGATAAGAGCGAGAGCAAATGGAACAACAGATATGAGAGAGAACCAACTGAACAGATAACAGAGGGAACAAATGGAACAACAGATAACAGAGGGAACAAATTGAACATGCAGGAAAAGATCTCAAACCCTCTCAGTGGCGCAGACGGGGGAATTAATATTTATGGGGCTTTTGGCATAACAAAAGCAGAGCAGCGAGCAAATGGAGATTGGGCTGAGCAGAACAACACAAGCACGCAGAGTTAATAGCAGGGCTTCCACTCACACAACCCAGGAGAGTTAAAACAGCGTAAAACCTCATGCAACCTCATACAGCCACACACAGCCCCACAACCTCATAATTATACACAACCCCACAACACATACACGTAAACTTAATAGTAAGGTTTGCTTTCTCACAACCTCAGGGGAATTTAACCAGCCTCAAACAGCATACAACCTCACACAAGCATGCACAACCTCACAACACAATCATTCAGGAGTTAAAAGGGGGATATGCATACTTTATCCTTTTCCCCTCGTCCATTACATAAGAAGACTACTTAACTATACACACACACACTCGTCCAATTACTAGACACAAAGACCTTGAAACACGCGTTAATATTTCCTAACACACACACACACACACACACACAAATCAATCCTATCGCCAACGCCCTACATCCGCTAATTTCCTTCCTAGTTCTTACCAAATTCCCAGTACCACCCGTCACAAACACACTCTTCCTCCTCCCCTCTTTCCCCTCACCAAACCTACCCATATTCCCCCTCAACCCTCTTCCTCACCCAAACCATACTTCTCTCTCCCCTTTCCTACCTCTCAAGAAACAGCTCTCCTCCTTACACCTCACCACACCCTTCTCCCCTTTCCTCCCCTCATTCCTCACATCAACCTGTCTCTCACAGACACCCCCTACCTCCCCCTTACTACATCCCTCTTCCTTTCCCCTCACAAATATCTCCCCTACACTAAACCCCTCACCATTCCCCCTTACACTAACGAAATCCTTCATTCCTTTTACCCTTCCCATCACATTTTACTCTCTTCCTTTCCAACCAGTGTCCCTCTCATCCCCCTCCACCAAATTTCTCCCCAAGCACCCAACCCTTCAGCCCTCTCACCTACCAAACCACTCCAAAGTCACCACTCAATCCCACACTATACTCAACCTCACACAACCCCATTCATCAATAACCTCAACCAAACAACTCCACGCAACCATACAGAACCACACACAACATATCATCTCAACCCTGCCCTCACCAAACCCCTCTAACACCCCTCCATACCCCCCACCAACTCCCTAACCAAAGACAACCCCCGCATAGCCACACACAACCAATCATCTCAAACCCCCCGTCACCAAACCCCTCCATACCTTCCACCAACCCCCCTACCAAAGAGAACTCCACACAACCATGCACGACCCCACAAAACCAGTCATCTCAACTCGCCGCTCACCACACTCCTCCCCAACCACCCTTCAAACCCCTTCCCAAACACCTCTAACCCTTCCTTAACACCCACCAACCCGCAACCCAGCCAAACCAATCATTTCAATCCTCCTCTAAGACTTCCATACCCCCCAACCCCCTACCCCCCTAACCGATCATTTCATCCCTCCCCAACCACCACCACCACAACCCTCCCACCATCAGACCGCTCCCCAACCGCCCCTCAAATCCCTCCCCAATCACCTCTAACCCCCCTCCATACCCCCCACCCCGCCAAACCCGCCCCCAGAATATAGCCCAACCAGCCCAAGGGGAGACAGACGAGGGCAGTTCAAGCCAGCGATCAGCATATGAAAAAAGAGTATTATTTTCCCGGGTGCTGACTGAGCCATTACCCCCACCCTGAAGGCCACGACCGTCAGGACTAACAAGAAATGCACCTATCGCTCTCGGGATTACGTAAGGGAGGAAGGGGGCTATGTGTGCTTTTGTATGTAGGGTTTCTGTGTGTGTGTGTGTGTGTGTGTGTGTGTGTGTGTGTGTGTGTGTGTGTGTGTGTGTGTGTGTGTGTGTGTGTGTGTGTGTGTGTGTGTGTGTGTGTGTGTGTGTGTGTGTGTGTGTGTGTGGTGTGCATCTTAGTCGACCGCGTACCTACGTCGTGCGCAAAAATCCTAAATGACACAGAAGGGCATGACAGATGGGGGCATGACACAATGGGACATGACACAGAAGGGCATGACACAGAGGGGCATGACAGAGGGGGGCATGACACTGAAGGGCATGACACAGAGGGGCATGACAGAAGGGGGCATGACACTGAAGGGCATGACACAGAGGGGCATGACACAGAAGGGCATGACACAGAGGGGCATGACACAAAGGGGGAAGATTCGAGGGGGAAGGGGGACGTGGGGGCAGATTCAGGAGGAGGGAGGACGTGGGGGAAGAATAGAGGGGGAGAGGGGACGAGGGGGCATATCAGGAGGAGGGGGACGTGGGGGAAGATTCGAGGGGGGAGAGGGGGACGTGGGGGCAGATTCAAGAGGAGAGAGGGGGGACGTGGGGGCAGATTCAGGAGGAGAGGGGGGGCGCAGGCGATAAGGGGGACAGTAAGAATTGAAACCCCAATTTTCGATACCCAAATGAGGGGGATGAGACGTCTTGGCTTTCACGCTCCCCTGTCTGGTTTCGAATTTCTCTCTCTCTCTCTCTCGTCTAGGTCTGTGTGTGTGTGTGTGTGTGTGTGTGTGTGTGTGTGTGTGTGTGTGTGTGTGTGTGTGAGAGAGAGAGAGAGAGAGAGAGAGAGAGAGAGAGAGAGAGAGAGAGAGAGAGAGAGAGAGAGGCGCCTCCAGAAAACTTAATATTGGCCATTCATGAAGCGCTGCATCACGCCTATACGATTCCCGGCACCGCCAATACCGCCATCTCCACCACAACCAATATCGCCATTCCCTCCACCAATATCGCTAACTCTTCCACCACCACCACCACCACCACCACCAATACTGCCTGCCTCTCCATCAACACCATTATTGCTGGTCCCTTCACAACCATCATAATCGTCTATCTCCACCACTGTCATCGCCATCTCCACCACCACCACCACCACCGATACTGCCTACCTCTCCACCAACACCAATACTGCTGTTCTCTTCACAGCCACCATAACCATCTATCTCCACCACTGTCACCGCTATCTCCACCACAACTACCACTTCCACTAATTCCATCTCCATCATTCCTCCACCATCAACTACAGAGAAAGGCAATAATGTATATATTAGCCATTACGATCATGTACACCACCATCTTCACCACCACCATTTCCACCTCAATCCCCTCCACTAACACAATCACCACCACAAATACCTCAATCACCACCACCACCAAAACCACCATCTCCACTCTCACCGCTATCTCCACCACCAAAGTCTCTATCCTTAGCATCATCTCCACCCACACCGCCATCTCCACCACCGCCACCCCACCACAATCACCATCTCCACTCTCACCGCCATCTCCACCACCAAAATCTCTACCCTTACCGCCATCTCCACCACCAAACTCTCATCCCCCCACCGCCACCTCCATCACGCCTCCACCACCAACTACAGCAGAGGGCAATTTAGCTATATTCCGGCAAGCCACTCGTCGCACCGAAGCAATCAATCACACAGGCTCTATTAATTTCCACACGCCTGCCTTCCTCATCCTCTCATTAGGAGGGAAATCACGCCTCATTCCTTGACATTCTCCTTCATCCTCCTTCGTTCTCCTTGATTCCTGACCTTTCTCCTTCATTCTGCTTTATTCTCCTTCATTCCTGACCTTTCTCCTTCATTCTGCTTTATTCTCCTTCATTCCTGACCTTTCTCCTTCATTCTGCTTTACTCTCCTTCACTCTTAATCCTTCTCCTTCATTCTGCTTTACTCTCCTTCACTCTTAATCCTTCTCCTTCATTCTGCTTTACTCTCCTTCACTCTTAATCCTTCTTCTTCATTCTGTTTAATTTTCCAAGCGTTTTCCTTTTCTTAATCCTTCTCCTTCATTCTGCTTCATTTCCCCTCACTCTTAATCCTTCTCCTTCATTCTGCTTTATTTTCCTTAATTTCAAAGCATCTTCCTTCATTCCAAAGCATTCCCGTTGATTCCCCCTCATTTTCCAGCACTCTTGACCCCTTTCCTTCATTTTCCTAAATTCAAAAGCACTCTCGTTCATTTCCCTACACTCCTGATGCTTCTCCTTCATTCTGCTTCAATTTCCTTCGTTCCAAACCATTCTCCTTCATTCAAAAGCATTTTCCTTTACACGCCTTCATTTTCCTACACCCCTGACCCTTCTCCTTCATTCTACTTCATTTTCCTGCACTCCAAAGCATTCTCCTTCACTTCCCTTCGTGCAAACTTCATTTTCTACACCTCTCAGCCTTCAAATTATCTTCCAGTCTTCAGCATTCGATTCAGCTTCTACACACCGGCATAATCAAAGTGTTTACCTAGGATTCACAAAGTCATAAGGTGGCCAAAAGAATATGCCTAAAATCGCATCATGGAACTGAAGAGCTTAATAAAAATCGTCTGGAGGAGGCAAGAGATGTAAATAAATTCGTCCTGGTGGTGAAGCTGCTAAATCCCCCAAGCCCGTCGTCTCCATCCTCTCATTAGCGACGAGTCAGTAATGGTACACGTCTGACGAGATTTCCTGTGGGATAATACGGGGAAATAACGAGTTCTCCAGTATTTCCCTCGTTACTGAAAAATTCATTCACCTCCTTGGGTTCTCGTTCGTTGTCACAGTTCCATAAGCATCCTTCATATTGCTCTCTCTCTCTCTCTCTCTCTCTCTCTCTCTCTTCCTAGGTTGATCGGCACTATATTTCATTTTCCTGCATCCTTCAACATTACCATTTATTCATTTTCCCTCCTCTGTTATTCTATTAATCGATTTCAACCAATCTCTCTCTCTCTCTCTCTCTCTAAAAGCTTTCCATACAATCTTCTTTCAACAATTTCCAGTTTCATTCTTCTCTCTCTCTCTCTAAAAGCCTTCCATATTATTCTTTCAACAATTTCCGGTTTCATTCCTCTCTCTCTCTCTCTCTCTCTCTCTCTCAGATTACCGCTATTCTTCATTCAGTCATTCATTTTTCATGGTCTGATTTTTTTTTTTTTTTTTCCGGTCGTATTTTTGTTCCTGCAATTCCATGTATTTGTTCCCCAGTTCACTGCCGACCCATCTGTTCCGTGTGTGTGTGTGTGTGTGTGTGTGTGTGTGTGTGTGTGTGTGTGTGTGTGTGTGTGTGAGAGAGAGAGAGAGAGAGAGAGAGAGAGAGAGAGAGAGAGAGAGAGAGAGAGAGAGAGAGAGAGAGAGAGAGAATATTGTTGGAAAAAAGATATGGAAGGCCTTAATCCAGAGCGAAAGAGAGAGAGAGAGAGAGAGAGAGAGAGAGAGAGAGAGAGAGAGAGAGAGAGAGAGAGAGAGTGAGAACCTGGGGTAGATTTATACGTGCGTGTTTTCGTTGCAGCAATATTTCAAAGCCTGGATTGGGGAACAGGATTGAGTATTGTTATAAAATCCCCTTCGATGCACGCTCCCGTCGGATTTCAACCCGTCATCTTTGTCAGTTTGCCCGCGGTCAGTGTTTTATCCTCCAGATTTATGCTTTTTGGTTGTGTGTGTGTGTGTGTGTGTGTGTGTGTGTGTGTGTGTGTGAGAGAGAGAGAGAGAGAGAGGGAGAGAAATCGTCTAGATGTAGCATGAATAAAGCTACACAAATAATCATAGTGGAGATTAACTAAAAAATATATATATATATATATATATATATATATATATATATATATATATATATATATATATATATATATATATATATATATCAATCCAACTTCACTCGAAAGGAGGCGAATATTCCTCTTGGGCTCTTAACCCCGATCACTTTTTGATTTAGTCTTCCTCCAATCACACGCTTCCAATCACCTCTAGGAAGACCTCTTGAAGTTAAGGGATTTGTTAAGCTTATATCTAACCCTCTGAATCCTAAATAAATCCCCCTCCCCTAGCTGAAGGAAATCGTCTGAACAAGGCAAGTACAAAAACAAACACCGCATCATCGTACTGAGAGGGTTACGGCAGCGCACGTCATCGTACTGAAAGGGTTACAGCAGCGGGCGGGCGGGCGGGGGAAACAAATGATTCTGGAACTGTCCGCTGAACAATGGTGTAATAATTTCCCAAGCGGACTGTGATAAGGCTTGGGGTGCAAGTTGGGGAGAATGGGGAGACGGGGAGGAATGGGGAGGAAATGGGTAGGGATACGGGTCGAAGGAGGGAGAACAAAGTGAGAAATATACAGTATGTGTGTGTGTGTGTGTGTGTGTGTGTGTGTGTGTGTGTGTGTGTGTGTGTGTGTGTGTGTGTGTGTGTGTGTGTGTGTGTGTGTGTGTGTGTGTGTGTGTGTGTTTAAGGGGGACCAGAGGAAGCTTGGATGCTGGAGGCAGGTGATTGATGATGATGATGATGATGATGATGATGATGATGATAATGATGATGATGATAATAATAATAATAATAATAATAATAATAATAATACATAAGGCAAGCCAGGAAAACGGAAGTGAAACAGTATGAAATAGGGTATGTATGTATGTATGTATGTATGTATGTATGTGTGTGTGTGTGTGTGTGTGTGTGTGTGTGTATGTATGTATGTATGTATGTACGTGTGAAATAGGGTGGGAGCAAGATGGTTGGGCGTACGAGGGAGGGGATGTGGGGGAGAGGTGGTGAGTGTGGTGGGGGGAGAGGGGACGAGGGGGGGATGCAACGGGTTAGAGGGAGGGAGGGAGGGGGTAAGGGAGGGAGAGGGGGACACAATGAGGGAGAGAGGGTAAGGGAGGGAGAGGGAAGGGAGGGAGAGGGAAGGGAGGGAGGGGGACGCAGCTGCTACTCACCAACTTGTACTGCCGCAAGTTAGTTCACGGTCCGGGTGGCTTTGAGGTGCGGCCGCGAGAGACTGCTATTGGCGCCTACCTTCCCTCCAAGCCACACTCCCAAGCCACCCTACTCAAAGCTATCCTCCTCCAAGCCACTGTCCTCCAAGCCAGCCTACAAGCAACGCAAGTCGGCCTTCTCTATTCACTACAAGGGGGGCCGTGTTCTCAAGGCTATAGGAATTACTCGGTTACCTGTTCCTAATTTATTTACCTATGTGGCAGGGTAATATTTTATGTTATTTATTCAAAGTATATTCACAGTCACGTCTTTAACAGTGGACGTGATATTTTTGCCGCTGACAGATATTTTTCGGCTCTGGTAGTGAAGGCCTCGTGTGTTTATAGGAAAAAACACCACACAACACACACACACACACACACACACACACACACACACACACACACACACACAAAGAAAGAGGCACCAGGAACCCATCAGTGCCCAGGTGAATATGATGCCACGATGGGTGAGATGAAGGTGGGTGACTAGGGGGAACTGCCTAGCCTAATAAGCAGACTAATTACCATCTGATTCCCGGGATATTGATTGCCTCACTTACCTGACTGCCCCGCTGATCCCCGCCATTAACCACTGAATAATTACCTGTCCCACCGACCTGCTGATCAGTCTCTGGGTCAGCAACCGGGCTATTTACCGGCTGATTTCCAGAGTTACTGATTGCATGACGATGCGATCTATTGCATGACCTGACTGACTTATTGCATGACCGTCAGAATAATGGCCTGTTCCTTATTTTGGATGACCCACACACTTCCCTCTCCATCTGTTTTAATAATACAACATATGTCTATTGCCAGACGCCTTAATCCCATACGGGGTGGCCACAAACAAATCGCCTTCAAGTCGCCCTGTCTCCCGCCATTTCAGTGCCCCGCTCCCAGCTCACATCCCCTTCTCTCATGTAATTACAAGTACTAATTGGATACCTGATTAAGCTTCCCCTCCCTTTAACAGGACATTTCAGTGACTCATTAACAGGGGAACAGCAACCCGTTTTGACTTCTACGTGTGTGTGTGTGACGAATATGGGCAGTCTGTTCCCTGGGGTCATGCAGTCTTTCTCCTTGAACCGTACCTTCACATTCCAACACTTCGGCGCTAATGCCAATGTTCCAATCTGACTCAATTTACGGCTATCGCATCCCTGACTGACGAGATGGCATAACCGGTGGAGGAAGGTAGTAAAGTTTTATGAAAGGAGAAAGCAAAGAAGACAATACCGACAGCAGGAAAAATTGAGGAAATGATGAACAGTGAAGAAAATGAGGAAAATAATTGATACGGAATAAAGACGGAAGAAATTAATGGAAAGATGGGACAAAGATGGAGGAAAAACATGAGGAAAACCGTGGAAGAAAGGAAGGAACCAAGTGGAAATGCGGAGATAAGGAGGAAAACAGTGGAGGAAAGAGGAAAAACAGGAGGAAAACAGTGGAGGAAAGTAGGAAAAACAGGAGGAAAACAGTGGAGGAAAGAAGAAAAACAGAGAAGGAAATTATCTCTAGAATCAGAAGGTCGCATTTATGTACAATTCAACAAATTCAAGGGCGGCCATTCTCTCTCTCTCTCTCTCTCTGACCATATAAAAGAAGGCAGAGAATAGATTAAAGGAAAGGGATATAGATTGAGAATAAAAGGATCAGTACCAAAGAGGGTGGAAGGCAAAAGTTAAGGCTGAGAATACATCGAATAGTGCCCAAAAGGTGGAAGGCAAAGTACGGTACAGGATGAGAAGGCAGGATGGTTGAAGCAAACACGCAAACAAAAGCAAAGGTGGGCAAAGGAGAGCAGGTAAACACGACAGGTACACAGAGGTAAGAGCTTGGCAGGGCGCGCGCACACACACACACACACACACACACACACACACACACACACACACACACACACACACCTAATGAACGTAGTTACACATTCTCAGGCATTTCTCACACAAGCATTACAAATTTCTCTCTCTCTCTCTCTCTCTCACACACGTAACTGAATATCCTCTAATATTTCTCACACAAGCAATACAAATTCTCTCTCCCTTCTCTTCCCCCCCCTCTCTCTCTCTCTCTCAGCTAATGGCAGCACAATTAAACAAACCAGGGAAATAAATCTAGTGAATGCAACTTGACTTCCTTCCTCACTTTCTTACCAACTTAAAGACTTTGAATATTTCCCTTTTTCCTTCTCCTCCTAGAGCCTTTTATCTTCATTTTGGGGGCTCTAGATATGGCTTAGTGTCTATTTAAACTTCTATTTACACTTTAACCTAATTCATATGGGCTTTTGTTGAATAGTTGTTTATTTATTTACTGGGAAAGAGGCAACCACATGAACGAAAGCCACAAAATAGGGAAAAAAAATGTGTGTGTGTGTGTGTGTGTGTGTGTGTGTGTGTGTGTGAGAGAGAGAGAGAGAGAGAGAGAGAGAGAGAGAAAACAAGACCCCTGTACAAAGTCAACACCTGTGCACGGATAAAGAAAGCAGGGTCAAAACACACACACACACACACACACACACACACACACACACACACACACACACACAACCTTGGGGACACCGCGGTAAACAGGCTAGGTAAACAGGGAAATACCATGTCCTCTTTACCTCTGTTTACACCTTAATCATCCCGGCACACCTGTATAAAACACCTGATTTAAATCCATTAGTTGGTGATGACGATGATGATGATGGTGATGATATTGACGATGGTGATGATGATGATGGTGACGGTGATGATATTGATGGTGATGATGATGGTGATGATATTGATGGTGATGATGATATTGATGATGGTGATGATGATACTGATGATGGTGATGATGATACTGATGATGGTGATAATACTGATAATGATGATAATGACGATGGTGATGATATTGACGATGGTGATGATATTGACGATGGTGATGATGATGACGATGGTGATGATATTGATGATGGGAGCATAAAAACAAAAACTATCGCAATAAAGACAACCATAGTTTCTCGTACATTACTTTTATTTGCCAGAAATCGAACCACCAGGCGTCAATAACATACTGAAGGATATTAAAATGTCATATGCAAAATAAATCGCTAAGGAATAAGTGTTACGGAATCTCCCAAGCCATCTAGAATACAGCCTAAATTAGCTAACTGTAAGCAAGTTTATTTTTTTCACTAATTCTTTTATTTTCATTTACCGCTAAAAGTCGTGATGGTTATGGTGTCTGGTTTGCAGCCCCGTCATAACAAGAGGACTGGGGGGTCAGAATTAGAGTTAGAGTTAGAGTTAGAGAGAGAGAGAGAGAGAGAGAGAGAGAGAGAGAAATATCAACACAAACCTACCAAGTAAAAACGAACCCCCCCAAATTAAAGCAAAATAGAGAAAGAGAGAGAGAGAGAGAGAGAGAGAGAGAGAGAGAGAGAGAGAGAGAGAGCAGCTTGAACACACACGAACACACTAACAGGATTACTTGGCTAGTGGGATCCATCTCCGTTATTACACTCTGCCCAAATGGAGTGAAAATCTGCGAATCTTTTTTTTTTTTTTTTTTTTTAAGTTACCCCCCCCCTCTCTCTCCACCGACGTTCCTTTTTCATCTTCCTTTCGTCTCTTTCCTTTCGTCGTTCACTTTACATAATTCTCTCTCTCTCTCTCTCTCTCTCTCTCTCTCTCATTTTCTGACCTTTTCTTCCTTCGTTACACCTTTCTCTCTCTCTCTCTCTCTCTCTCTCTCTCTCTCTCTCTCTCCACTCCTCGCATCTCCCTCTCTCCTCCCTCCTTCACATTTTCATCTTCCCCTGCTTCCATATCCATGTCTCTCCCTCCTCAAAGTCCTCCTTTTCTCCCTTCCTCCCTTTCCCCCCTCTCTTTCTCCCTCCCGTCCTTCCTCCTCTTCTTCCTCCTTCAGTAGATCCCCATCATCATCATCATCATCTCCTTCTTCCATCTTCCGTTTTTCGTCGCTGGTGTATAAGCAAAGGGGAACACATCAATGTCTTTCTCCCAGTCACCATCAAAGTTCTTCACCTTCACTTAAGTTGCTATTCGACCTCTTCTCACGTCACTATCGCCACCCAACCCTCAATGGCACTCACTCATCACCACAAGGCTCTGTCAACACCATACTTTCCTCACTCACGTCATCACCATTCTTCTCCTCCACCGGAAATTTCCCTTTCCATCACTTCTCACCATTTAACCTCTCCTCTAATCACCTCCATCCTATCACAACCACCACTGTATCATCACCATCACCCACCTACCATCATACTATCATCACCATCACTCACCACCACTGTACTCGAATCATCACCATCACTCACATACCACCATACTATCACTACCATCACTCACTTACCATCACTGTATCATCACCATCACTCACTCATCATCAATGTGCTCTCAGTCACCATTAAATTTCCTTCCTCATCACTTCACTCACCACTTATCATCACCTCCGTCACCTTCGCAATCACACCAATGCCCCCTCTCCCACAACTCACTCTCAATCACCTTTTATCTTCACACTTCCTTATCATGGAATCTTCCTTACTTTCACATAACTCACTCGAATGACTTGATTTTGGCTTGCTTTTTCACTTTTCTTTGGAGGGGACGAATTTTTCATGATTTCAGCCTTTGGTTCTTCTTTCTTATGACTTAAAAATAAAGATACCTTCACCCTTATACCTAACATTTCATGACTATTTTCTGTTCACCCCTCCAGCCCTTAGCCCTCACTCCACCAATCCTCAGTCCTCACCCCACCAATCCTCAGTCCTCACCCCACCACCCCTTAGCCCTCACTCAAGCAGTCCTCACCCCACCAGCCCTCAGTCCTCACCCCACAAGCCCTTACTCCTCACCCTACAAGCCCTCAGTCTTCACCCCACCTGTCCTGTCTTCACCCCATCAGCCCTCAGTCGCCCCCACCAGCCCTCAGTCCTCACCCCACCAGCCCTTAATCCTCCATTCATCAAAAATTTCAGTCTGTCATCACCATATTTTTCTGTCATCACAATGCATCCCTCAGTCATAATACTTCTCACACTCAATCTTCACCACATTTCTCTCACCGAATCACCACAATCACCACCAAATTTTCCCTCCTCATCACCTCACTTATACCAGCCAACCTCTCCTCACCTCACCCATCCTCATTTCCATTCCATCATCTCCCCCACCTCCTCAGCGGACCCTTCATTGCACGCATCTCTCTCACCCCAAAATTCCTTCCCCATCATTTCACTCATCACCTTCTCTCTCCTCCCATCATCGTCCAAGCCACCTTCACCGTCATCACTATACTCCCATGTCATCACACTTATCTTAGTCATCTATATATTTTCTCCCATCACCTCACTCACCACCACCCAGTCAAACTTTATCATCATCATCATCATCATACTCCCCCCATAAATCATCACACTCGTTTCAGTATCCCCATTATTTCCTTCATCATCACCACTCATTTCCTCATATCACCACCACCCAACCCAGCCCTCAGCATCACCCCATCACCGTCCCCCGCTCAACAACTCAGCCTTCCATCCACCCTTCACCACAAACTTCAGTCTAGTCATCACCACGCTTCTCTCCATCATCACTATGCTTCTCTCAGTCATAACACTTCCCTCACTCAATCTTCACCATATTTCTCCCACCAAATCATCACCACAGGGCTCCAGTCACCACCAAAGTCTCCCTCCTCATCACCATCCACCTCCACCACCCTCTGTCAGTCCATCACCGCCCCCTGCTCCACAACTCACTCCTTCAGCACCCAATCTACAGCGGCGGAAAAACTTGATCGTGACCGCCCTCAAGAAAGCCTCAAGTCCCCCCTCCCCCTCTCTCTCTCTCTCTCTCTCTCTCTCCCTCTCCCTCCCTCCACTGATGTTCCTTTTTATCTTCCTTTCGTCTCTCTCCTTTCGTCATTCTCTCTCTCTCTCTCTCTCTCTCTCTCTCTCCCTCCCTCCACTGATGTTCCTTTTTATCTTCCTTTCGTCTCTCTCCTTTCGTCATTCTCTCTCTCTCTCTCTCTCTCTCTACTGACGTTCATTTTTATCTTCCTTTCGTCATTCACTTTCTCTCTCTCTCTCTCTCTCTCTCTCACCGCGGCGGGAAGGGGGCACTGCTATAAATCACCCGGGCATAATCGATAATTTCAGTGACGCTTGCAGGGTTTGGGGTGGAGGAAAAAAAGTGGCGCAGACTTGAGGTAAAGAAAAATGGGGAAAAAAAAAAGAAGAAAAGGGAAGAAGAAAAGAAAAGAAGAGAAGAGAAGAGAAGAAGAAGAAGAAAAGGAGAAAAAATGAGAAGAGAAGAAAGCAAAAGAGAAGAAAAGAGAGAAGTAATAATAATAATAATAATAATAATAATAATAATAGAAGAAGAAGAAGCAGAAGAAGAAGAAGAAAGAAGAAGAAAGGAGAAGAGAAGAGAAGAAAGATGAGAACTCCAGCCTTTCATACACAGTGATGCATCTTCACTTATTCGCCAAACTTACTCTCGTCTCAATCAACACATCAGCTTTTACTTCTGATATCGCCAAATGTTTTATAAGGGTTTACATCTGAGGGCTGGTTGGAGTTTGAAGCCCAATGAGTTCCAGGGACGATCGAGGCGGGTCAACCTTCATTAAATATGGAAAAGATGGCAAAGCACAGGGCCCAAATGCTTCTTAGGAGGCGAAAGAGGATTGGAAAAGACAAGGTTAACAGAGAAAACAGTATACTAGGACAGAACTCAAATATCTAAAGGGAAAACTATCGGAATTCAGACAAATATAACAGGATGAGATGGAGGGATGGAGTGAGGAGGAGAGAGGGGGTTGTGAGCTGGGAGGAAGGGCAGCGACAGGCCAGGGGACGGGGTGACATGGAAGCGATTTGTTTGTGGCCATCCCTTACGGGATAAAGGCGTCTGGCAATAGATAGAAAATAGATGAATATTCACCTCAGGAAATAACTCTATTATTCAGAGGTATAACTACGCCTTATAACTTCACTAACTCAAATGACACGAAAATCTATACGAGACTAACTTACGTAAATATTAATGGTATTTTGTTTTCACTTCTCTTTTACTCACGCATAAACCTCCTCTGTACACATGGTAGAGTTACGCGCTCTCTCTCTCTCTCTCTCTCTCTCTCATACACCCATGCACACCACACCCTCCACATCCCACATTAACCGGCATTTCTTGCCCTACTCTCTCTCTCTCTCACACACACACACACACACACACACACACACACACACACACACACACACACACAACATCCAACACACACCAAACACACAACACCCCAACACCCTCCAAACACACAACACCCCCCAACATCCCTCCACCCCTCCACCCCCCTCTCCCACCCCAGGATTCAAGCACACCCCATCACCCACACGGCTCCCACGCGCACCGTCCATCCCCACATCACCCTTCTCCTAACTCAAGGCGAAAGAGACCCGGGTTTCTCAGCAAAAGGGGGCTCTCACTCTGAATTCCTGGCACCTGAAAATAGATGAGTCTCCCCTGTCTCCTTCTGCTGATAGTGAGAAGGGGAACTGAGGAAGGGGATAATGGAGAGGGGGGAGGAGGGAAAAGGTAAATGAGAGAGAGAGAGAGAGAGAGAGAGAGAGAGAGAGAGAAATCCCAGGTCTTCCTCATATATTTTTTTCATCTTTTTGGAATAAATAATGAGAGAGAGAGAGAGAGAGAGAGAGAGAGAGAGAGAGAGAGAGAGAGAGAGAGAGGCACCGGAGGAAAAATATTCAGTAGACAGGGATAAGGAAGGCGAAGAAAGAGGGAAAGAAGAGTGAATGGAAGAGGGAATAAGAGAGAGAGAGAGAGAGAGCAAGGGCGAAAAAGGGGAAGAAGAAGGAAGAGGAAGAGAATACGGAAGATGACAGATTTGGTGATGAGGAACACGGAAGTAGAAACGCCGGAAGTGAAAAGAAAAAGAGAAGCAAAAGAACAGAAAAGAAGGAAGCAGAACACTTCTTCCCCTCTTCTCTTCTCTTCTCCCTTCCCTTCTCTCCTCTCCCTCCCCAACTCCCCCCTCCCTCCCCATCTCCCTTTTTCTCTCCCTCATCGTTTCTTCACCACTTCTCCCTCCACCTCTTCCTTTCCTCCTCCTCTATCCCTCCTTTCCCCCTATATCTCTTCTCCTCCCCTCTCCCCTCCTGTCCCCTACACCTCTTCCCCTCACATCTCCCCTCCTCCTCACCTCTCCCCCACTCTCTCAACCTACTTCCCTTCCCTCCCTCTCACCTACTCCTTTTCGACCCTCTCTCTTCCGCTCCCCTCTCCCCTCCTCCCCACTTCTTCCCCACTCTCACAACCTACTTCCATTCCCTTCCTCTCACCCGCCCCATTTGCTATCCTCTCTCTTCCCCTCCCTTTCCCCCCTCTGCCTTCCATTCCCCTCCCCTCCCCACCCTCCCCAACTTGTCTAATTGGATATCTGGCCACGAATAGTTCCCCAAGTTGCTTTATAAACATGGGTAACTTTACAGCTCGGCAGGAAAAAATGCGAAAACTCGACCAGGACAATGAAGTATTAGCGTGTGAGACGGGGTGGCTAGGCGTGAGGGGGAGTGTGAGTGATTGGTTGAAGGGGGAGGAAGAGGGGGAGAGAGAGGGGGAAGGGGAGTGTGAGTGATTGCTTGGAGGAGGGGGCGGCAGCGGGGAAGAGAGAGGGAGAGGGGGAGTGTGAGTGACTGGTTGGAGGGGGAAGGGGAGGAGGAGGAGGGGGAAAAGGAAGGAAGGGTGAGGGGAGGAGGAGAGGGGGAGAAGGAGGAAAGGGTGAAGGGAGGAGGGGAAGGGGGAGAAGGAGGGAAGGGTGAAAGGAGGAGGAGGAGGAGGAGGAGAGGAATATTACTGTGGGAATTAGGAGGAGGAGGAGGAATATTAGTGGACATTTGGAACAAGAGGAAGAAGAGGGTGAGGAGGATGAAGCAGGGGAAGAGGAGAGGATATTACTGTTGGAATTAAGAGGAGGAGGAGGAGGAGGAGGAATATGATAATGGAAATTAGTAACATGAGGAGGAAGAGGATAAGGAGGACGAGGCAGAGAAAGAGGGTAGGAATATTGCCGGGGGAATGAGGAGGAGGAGGCGGAGGAGGAGGAGGAGGAGGAGGGGGGGTAAGTTTGAGAGCGTGAAGATAAGAGACGATAAGAACGCTAACTCGATAACAAGATAGACCAAATAGACAGACAAAGGACTCAGGGGATCACGTGGAGAGGTATATGAGGAAGTGAGGGAAAGAAAATGTTGGGTAGATGTTAAAGTGGGCGTGGATCTCTCTCTCTCTCTCTCGTGTGTGTGTGTGTGTGTGTGTGTGTGTGTGTGTGTGTGTGTGTGTGTGTGTGTGTGTGTGTGTGTGTGTGTGTGTGTGTGTGTGTGTGTGTGTGTGTGTGTGTGTGTGTGTGTGTGTGTGTGTGTGTGTGTGTGTGTGTGTGTGTGTGTGTGTGTGTGTGTGTGTGTGTGTGTGTGTGTGTGTGTGTGTGTGTGTGTGTGTGTGTGTGTGTGTGTGTGTGTGTGTGTGTGTGTGTGTGTGTGTGTGTGTGTGTGTGTGTGTGTGTGTGTCCAGTTTTAAAGGTTTACCCTCAGCTGAAGTTAGTGTGGGTGAGGGAGGCCTTTACGTGGTGGCACCGATATGACTTCTACTACCACTACTATTACTACTACTACTATCACTACTACTACTACTACTACTACTACTACTACTACTACCATCGCCACTCCTCCTACCAAGCTGAATTTCATTGTCCAATAATAGCATCAATCACAGTCCTACTCCCTACCAATCCCAACTCCACCACCCCTACCCTTCCCTCCACCAATACCTCTGCTCTACAAACCACACCACCAATCCCAATCATCTAGCCCCAATCCCAGCCCTACCAGTTTCAATCTCTGCCAGTCCCAGTTCCATCATCTCCACCAGTACAGAAGGACTAAAAACCAATCAATCAACTCCCATCCCCATCACTAAGCCCAATCCCTACTACTCCCAATCCTATCACCTCTACCCCTCTCCCCATCACTACGCCAACTCTCCAAAAATCCCAATCCCCATCACCTAGCCCAGACCCAATCACTACCAATCCTAATCCATCACCTATATCACGACCAAAGCCTTCCAGAAGCAACTCCACCAATACCCATCCCTATTTTACTGGAGTCAATCCTACCCAATCCCTATCAGTCCCAGCCACATAGCCCAAACCCTCCCAATGCCAATCCCACCATTCTTCCCTCGAACCCTCCGAAAATCGCTCCACCAATCCCCAATCCCTCCCAGTCTTAATCCTTCATCCCTCCCGATCTCAACCAACCATCACCTAGACCAACCTCTACCATTTCCACCTTCAATCCCAATCCCTACAACATCCCAATCCCCACCAATCCCAGCGGTCTCTGGTGGTGGCGGTGATAGCAGGGTAGGGAGGGGCGTTGTTTTTTTCCACGCAAACTTTCCAACCAAATCTCGCAAACTTGTGTGAGAGAGACAGCGCTTCCATCTCCCTCTCAACGCCTCATCCCTCACCCCTCGACCCCAATCATCTCAATCCTTTCTCTCCCTTATCACCTTCTTTCTTTTTTCTCAATTATCTCACTCCTTTCTTTTTGGCTCTCCTTTCCCCACCCCCGCCCCTCCTCCTCACTTCCTTGACCCCAAACATTTCAATCCTTTCTCTTTTTTATCTCCTTTCTTCTCAACTGTTTCACTCCTTTCTTTTTCGTTCATTCACCCTCTCTCTCTGTCTCTCTCTCTCTCTCTCTCTCTCCTGATCACTACAATCCTTTCCTCATTTTCTCTCTCTGTCTTTCCACCCCTTCACTTGTCAATTCTTTCTCTTTCTTCATCTTTTCTTTCCTTCACCTCTCCCCCAAATCGCTTCATTTCTTTCTCTCTTTCACTTCCTTTTCTTTCTGTCATCTCTTCCCTTTTTAATGTCTTTCAAATCATCCTTTCTGCCTTTTTTCCCCTCCTTATCACATCAGTTCTTTCCCTTATCCCTATCTTTCTCACCTCTTTTCTTTCCACTATACCATTTATACACTAACTTGGCCCAAATTTTTTTCTGTTGCATATTTCACGTGAGTCAGTGGCAAGAAAATATAATACTACGAACCAACATCCTTTTCATGACAGTTCTTCGTGACTAGCACCGGATTTTACTGTTAAGCTACCCCTATAACGCTGAATTCGAGATGGACAGAAGGAAAATTTAGGCCAAGTTGGAGTAAAATGAGTATAGTCACTGCAAGTCTTTCTCTTCCTTCGTCTATTCACCTTCCTCTCTTCCCTCTTACCTGCCTTGAAATGAGGTAAAATGATCAGTCTTACGCCCTCCACACATCCATTTCAGTCATCTCCTTCTCTCCCCTACCCCTCTTTTCCTCCCTCTTTTTCTTTCCTCCTTTCCCTCTTTCAATCATCAAGAAGCTTTCTCTCCTCCCCTTTCTAACTCCCTCCTCTTCTTTCTTTCCTTCTTTCCTTCCTTCAATCAACCAGCTTTCTCCCCCCCTCCTTCTAACCCTCGCTCTCTCTTCCTCCCCACCCTCCCCCAAATTACCAACCCCTTCCCTCTCCCATTTCCCTCTCTCTACTTGCCCACCCCCCACCTCTCTCCTCTTCTTCTTCCCTCTTTCTCTTTCTCTCTCTCTTCTTGCCTCACTCACCTCTCTCTTTCTCCTCTTCCCTCTTACTCTTTCCCTCTCTGTGTCTCTCCTCCACACCTCCCTCCCTCTCTTCTCCCCACATCTCCTCCAAATCATCCCAACCTATCTTTTGTCTATTTTAGAGGGAGTCTTGAGAGTATATCATTAATCTTCTCTCCTTTCACGCCTCCACATCATCCCTATTCATGAACGTCACCTCCCCTCTCCGCACCCCTCGCACCCTCCGTCATTTTACCCTTTGCTTTTAAAACTCGTGGTGGTACCTCCCTGGACTTTTTCTTTCCTGAGCACCTTCTTTCCCTATTTATTTTTCTTTATTACTACTACTACTACTACTACTACTACTACACCACCACCACCTCCATAATTTCTACTACTACTACTACCACCACCATCCGTTTGGGAATTAAATTGTGGAGATCAAAACCAACCTTCATTTTACAGTTCACCATTTGGAGTTGTAATGTGACGGTTAACACTACTACTACTACTACTACTGCTAAGCTGTTTGTTTTTGTTTCTTATGGCACGCTGATACTCTTTTACATTGCTACAATAATCCACTCCCCTCTCCTGCTCTCTCTCATCACTGGTGTCATAGATACCTGAATGACACGTAGGTAAAGGTGCTTAATTATTACCCACAGGTAGATAATGATTTGCACCTTTTTTGCACCTTTGCCTACCTGTCACAATGAATCGCTTATCAATCCATCGATATAGGAAAGACGAGAGAACCTTAGGATTTGACACCTGCCCCACTTGACACGAAACAATCTGACACAAAGGGCAATGACTGTACACCTGTCCCAATAACTAAGAGGGAATGAAACACCTAGCTTCCGAAAATTGGTAATGAGGGACAAGGCCGCTCTCAGAGATGCTCCCTGTACACCTGCCTCACCACGTAATGGGGAATCACCTCATGTCCGAAAATTGTTAGTGAGAGAAAGAGGGACAAGGCCGCTCCCAAAGATGCTCCTCCATCAAAATAAAAAAAAAAGTGGGGGAGGGGGGCGTCATCACAACGGAGTTTCAGAAAGCCACGGGGGTATTGTTTTTCCCTCCTCTCTCTCTCTCTCTCTTCGTTTTCCCGTTTCTTGCATTCTCCTAACTTTTGCGGCCACAATCTTCTCGCTCGCTAACTTTCTCTCCTGTCATCTTTCACTCTCTTACTTCTTTGGTTTTCTTTATTTCTTTTCCTCACTCTCTCTCTCTCTCTCTCTTACTGGATTATCTTTTTCCTTACTTTTATTTTTCAGTGTCTATCAATTAGTTTCTCTCTCTCTCTCTCTCACACACACACACACACACACACACACACACACACACTAGACATGTACCCAACTCATCACCATCACCATCCCCCTTATTCCGGGTTTCCTTCCTATTCCGTCCTTTCCTTCCTTCACCATCTTCCCTTTCCACATCACCTCTCCCTCATCTCTTCTTTCTTCTCCCTTCCTCCACCAACCTTCCTTCCTCTCACCCCCTCCACTTCCTTCTTCCTTTTCCAATTAACTCCTCCTCCACACTTCCTTCATATTCCCCCCCACTTCCACCGTTCCTTCTTCATCCCACACCAACTCCCTCTTCTGCCCTTTCATATTTGGTCCCTCCACATGTCCCTTCCTCCCCCTTTTCCTCTCCCTCTTCTCTATCTCTCCCCTCCTTCCCCTGCCGTTCCCCTCTCCCATACACTCCCCTTCCCCCTTCCTATCCCTCTCCTCCTTCCCCTCTCCCCTACGCTCCCTTTCATTTTGGTCCATCGTCTACATTTCCACCACCCGCTCTTCTCTTCCCACTCCTCTTCTCCTCTCTTCTTTCATTCTGGTCCCTCTTTATTTCCTTCACCCCCTCTTATAGCCCCCTTCCCCTCCTTCCCTCCTCTCCCCCTCCTTACCTTCTCTCTCCTTCCGTCCCTCCTCTCCTTCGTCTTCCCTCCTCTCCACCTATTTCCCTCCTCTCCCCCTCGTCCTTCCTTCCCTCCTCTCCCCTTCTCCCCTCCTCTCCACCTCCTCCCTTCCCCCCCTTCTCCTCCTCTCCCCCTTCACCTACCTCCACCCTCCCCTAGGGCGTGGGACTGAGAGATAAATTACTAGTTTCTGCAGTTGTAATTTTAATCATTCCAGCGCCCAGAGTACCATTCATTACCTCCCTTCATCTTCGACTCACATCTTTAATAACAAGAGTCTGGGGGCGAGAGAGGGTGTATGAGTGCAGGTGTGGGTGTGGGTGTGGGTGAGGGTGGGGGGTGTGGGTGTACGTGGTGGTGGGGGTAATTGGTCTGGCTGTGTGGGAGGGTGTGGTGATGACGGCGGGAAAAGTGTATGTGGATTGGGTGTGAGTGTGGGTGTAGACGAGGTTGGGGAGAGTGTGGGTGTAGATGTGGTTGGGGAGAGTGTGGGTGTGAGTGAGAGTGTGGGTGTAGACGAGGTTGGGGAGGCTGCCGGTGTTGGTGTGGGCATCTGAGAAGGTGTGGGTATGGAGGGTGTGAGTGTAGGTGGTGAGGGCAGGTGAAAGAGTGTAAGTGTGAGTTTGGATGAGTGAGTGGGTGTATGTGGTGCGGGTGTGAGTACGAGTGTAGGTGAGCGTGGAGGAAAGTGTAGTTGCAGGTGGTATGGGTATGAGGGTGTTGATATGAATGGGGGAGCAAGTGTGGGTGAGGATCAAGGTGAGGATAAGAATATGAGTGTGGGAGAGGGGTGTGGGGGAGACAGTGCATGTGTGTGGGGGGATGAGGGAAATGGAAAGGAAGAGGGAGGTGGGTGGTGGCGAAGGGAGGTGGGTGTGGAGGCAGTGTGGGTGTGTGTTGATGTGGGTGTGGAAGTGGGTGTGGGTGTGAGTGTGGATATAAATGGGGGTTAGGGTGGAAGAAAAGGACTGGTGTTAGGGAGTGTGTGTGTGTGTGTGTGTGTGTGTGTGTGTGTGTGTGTGTGTGAGAGAGAGAGAGAGAGAGAGAGAGAGGCAAATATAACATCACGAGGGAAATAGAGATTTTTTTTTTTTAATGATTTGCATAGCGTGTTATGAAATTTTGGAGCCGTAATTGCATTTACACACACACACACACACACACACACACACACACACACACACCTACTATTCTCAGGCCCACATTCACTTGGCCTTAGGGGGGTTTGCAACACCTCTTCCTTAGCGATTTATTTCTTATTCATTATTTTTTACCTTTTAATATAAATAAAAAAATATTAAGGGCTTCACATTCGCCTTTGCGTATGTCATTATCGTATTCGTCTCCTGACGAAGAGAGTGTATGTGAGTGAGGTGGAGGGTGGAAGAGGGAGGGGGAGACCGAGGATGAGATGGAGGGATGGGGTGGAGAGGTATATGAGAGAGGGGGGTGTGAGTTGGGAGCAGGGTAGTGAAATGGCGGGGGACAGGGCGACTTGGAGGCGATTTGTTTGTGGCCACCCCAAACGGGATTGAGGCGTCTGGCAATAGATAGATAGATAGATTATTATTATTTCTGTTACTATACTACTTTCAGCTTAACTTGGCCCAGATTTTTCTCCTTCTGCTGTTTATTTCACGTAGCTTTGAGGCAGAGAAAAAAAATGTTATGGCTCTACATTCTTTCCACAGCGCTTCTTCGTGACTGGAACCATATTCTACTGTTTATTTATGACAATTTAACATTCAAGATGGAGAGATGGCAAATTTGGGCTACAGTGAAATGAGCTGAGACTAGAGTACAATGAACGCAGACGAGTGAAGTGAGTACAGACTTGACTAAAATAAATATAGACATGAGGAAGTAGACATGAGTAAAATGAGTACAGTGAAATGAGTATAGACATGAGTAAAATGAGTACAGTGAAATGAGTATAGACATGAGTAAAATGAGTATAGTGAAATGAGTATAGACATGAGGAAAATGAGTATAGGAACGAGGAAAATGAGTAAAGAAACGAGGAAAATGAGTATAGAAACGAGGAAAATGAGTACAGTAAAATGAATATAGATATGAGGAAAATTATTATAGTAAAATGAGTATAGACATGAGGAAAATGAGCATAGTAAAATGAGTATAGACACAAGTAAAACGAGTGGAAAAAATAGCAGTGTGAAATGAGTACAATAAGACGAATATAAACTACAGAAAGATGAGTATGGTAAAATGAGCACAGACGATTTTATGCAAATAATAATAATAATAATAATAATAATAATAATAGTAATAGTAATAATAATAGTGAAGGGGTTAACTACTTCAGACCGAGGACTTAACGACCTGAGACACCTAGGAAGGAAGTGGTTGGAGGCAATTAGGGTTAGGGTTAATGGGCAGAGAAATTTATTGGCAGGGGGTACTGGGGAAATCCACAGTCATTAGGAACACAGCCACAGATTGATGAGAATGGGAAGAAAAGGAGGTAAATAAAATGCTTAGAGAGTATCTTTGAGGTGGGGGGGCTAAAGAACGCTGGCTCTAACCCCTCTAAATCCAAAGGGGTTTTATTGATGAGTGAAATCGTCTGAAAGGAGGAATACAATAAAAATCATCACACTAAAGGAGTTCAAGTGAGAGAGAGAGAGAGAGAGAGAGAGAGAGAGAGAGAGAGAGAGAGAGAGAGAGAGAGAGAGAGAGAGAGAGAGAGAGAGAGAGAGAGAGAGAGAGAAAGGTAAGGAAGAAATGGAATAAAATCATCTGGAAAAAGCGAGAACAGAATAAGACGTCCTCGTACTGAAGGGATTATAGTACCATATGTAAGGTACTGTAGTAGGGAGCCTCCTAAGGAACAACACACGAGGCACAGTCAAAAAAGAAAGGAAAATGTTGAGAAGTACTAGGGAGACTCCTAAGAAAACGAGGACACACGAGGCATATTAAAAAAAAAAAAAGGGGGGGGAATGTTAAGATGTACTAGGGAGACTCCTAAGAGAACGAGGACACGAGGTAGTCAAAAAGAGGGGAAACTTAAGAAGTACTAGGGAGCCTCCTACGACAACGAGGACACACGAGTCAAAATAGGGGACAATTTTAAATACTAGGGAGACTCCTAAGAAAACGAGGACACACGAGGCATAGTAAAAAAAAAAAAAAAAAAAAAAAAAAAAATATGTTGAGGTACTAGGGAGACTCCTAAGAGAACGAGGACACGAGGTAGTCAAAAAGAGGGGAAATTGTTGAGAAGTACTGGGGAGACTCCTAAGAAAACGAGGACACACCACGAGGTACAGAGTCAAAAAGAAAAACAAAGAGAGAGAGAGAGGAAAAAAATGTTAAGACGCATCGTTAAATAAATTTACATTCTCATTAAAGACTTAGTGTGTTTGGCGAGGGAAAGTTTTCAGGCGGGGACTCTCTCTCACACCAGCCCACGGAATAACAAACAGTGCCGATGGTGGTGGTGGTAGGAGGGTGGCAGGAGGCGTGGTGGTGGTGGAAGGGGGTGGCAGGAGGCGTGGTGGTGGTGGTAGGGGGGTGGTGGTACGGATGACGGTAGGGTAACAGGGGTGGTGGTGGTGGTAGAGGGATGACAGTGAACGTGGTGATGGTGATGGCAGGGTAATTGTGTGTGGGGGGGGGGGTAACAGTGGTAGGTGGATTGCAGGGGTGGTGGTGGTGGTGATATTAATGGTGGCAGGGTAATGGTGGTGGTGGCGGAGCGGTAACTGGTTGGAGGATGGTCGGGAGCGTGGCAGTGGTACTAAATGGTGGTAGGGTAACAGGGGTGGTGATGGTGGTAAGGGGGTGGCAGGGCAGGGAACGTGGTGGTAGTATTTATGGTGGTAGGGTAACTGTGGTGGTGGTGGTGGTGGTAGCGGAGTGGCAGGGAGCGTTGCGGTTGTACTACTGATGGCAGGGTAACTGTGACGGTGGTGGTGGTAGGGAATGTACTGGCAGTAGCAATGATGGTAGGGCAACTGTGGTAGTGATGGTAGGGTAACAGGACTTACGGTGGTGGTGATGGTGGTGCTAAGGTAAAGAACTGGTGGTGGTGCTTGGGTGAGAGCGTTTGTGGTGGTGGTAAAATAATTTTTGTGATGGTAGGGTAACAGGGGTGGTGGTGGTGGTGGTGATGGTAGGGTAACAGGGGTGGTGGTGGTGATGGTGGTGGTGATGGTAGTGATGGTGGTGGTGGAACTAGTAATGGTCAGGTAACAGGGGTGAAGGGGGCACTGTAATTGTAAGGCGTGATGGTGGGTCGTTTTGGGTCTAACTCTTAGTCCTCCACCTTTCACTACCACATTCTTGGATTTTTTTTCCCCCATCAAATTTTCATCCTCTGTTATATCCACATGTCCACTCCACACCCTCCACATCCACAATCCTAGATCTTTCCACCAAATTTGAACCTTCCACTCTCTTCACAATTCCAAACCATCTCACTATCACTCAACAAATCACAAATGCATTCAGTTCACAGGCGGACCCTCATCTCATTCCAATTATTCCAGCGTTCTACCCTTCACATTTACATCCCCGTATTCGCGTCGGTTGTGGAAGATCCCTAACACCTTTTACGAAGCGAGATGTTTTGTTTACTACACCTTACTGTCCTCATCTGTGTTACATAAATCCTTTCAATATCGCCAATCTCTTCAAAACTAACGTATAAAAGGATACTAGGCAACCATATCCAAAAATAAATCGCTAAGGAAGAGGTGTTAGGGAGCTTTCTTAATAAACGACAATACGAGTCATCACACAGTTTTCGTACTCCAGTCATATCCCAAAATAAATCGCTAAGGAAGAGGTGTTAGGGAGCTGAACCACCGAGAATACAAGTCTTTTAACGCAATTTTCATGCTCCATTCTCCCCACACGTCCATTTCACCTCAATCACGCCAACAAATTAACTCACCTTTGCATTAAACCACCGACATCCAAAAATAAATCGCAAAGGAAGAGGTGTTAGGGAGCTGAACCACCGACAATATACGTCTTTTCACACAATTTCCATTACTCAATTCTCTCCACACGTCCCTCCCACCTACCTCACCCCCAACAAATCGACTCACCTATGCATTACATCCCTAGTCAGTCTCCCTGTTGCTCATTCACTATTCTACCATTTGCAGCTCAGAAAAAAACCCACACATATATTTACAGAAAGGGGGAATCACATCTCTAAAACAGAACCAGTGTAAAGAATTATTGTAAAGTGTAAAGTGTGTAAAGTGTACAGTGTATGGAGGAAAGAAATACTGTAAAGTGTCCGGTGTAAAGTGCTAAGTATAAAGTGTGTAGTGTATTGGGGAAAGAAATACTGTATAAATAAATATTGTACAGATGTAACTATCGATTTCATTTGTACCCTTTAAGTCGGGCTGAAAATGATGCATCTTAATCCTACATAATTTATACATAATTATACTCCCAGATAATTCTTGTCACTCTTAAATCAAAGTACATTATCTATCAATCCCCATCTCTGTATACTTAATCCTAAACAAATCCTCCTTTTCACACCAAAACATCACCCAGCAATCCCCATCTCTGTATGCTTAATCCTAGAGAAATCCTCCTGTCCACACCAAAACATCACCCAGCAATCCCCATCTCTATATGCTTAATCCTAGAGAAATCCTCCTGTCCACACCATCACCCAGTAATCCCCATCTCTATATGCTTAATCCTAGAGAAATCCTCCTGTCCACACCAAAACATCACCCAGCAATCCCCATCTCTGTGTGCTAAATCCTAAATAAGTCGTCCTCCTTTCCCGATCAAATTCTCCTGATATTCGTATTGTTAACCCTTCACTCCAATGACAAGTATTTTACCTCTGCTATTTACAGACGATTCTATTCAGCTCATAAGATTTTTTTGTGGATCTTAATTTATCTTTGCTACCTCCAGACCAAGAAAATAAAGAAGAAAAAAGCAAGAAGACGTACGGAAATTCTACCCTAAGAAAATTAACGAAGCCTTTACCTCAGGATCAAGCGTAAAGACAGGAGAGAGGAGACTAGAGAGAGGGAAAGGTCAGATGTATATTTACAAAAACATTTTATTCATCACGGGATTTTTATTTACTAAAGGGGATATATAAGGACTTTATTTACCCCTTTACTGACTGAGGTCCTTCCTTAGGAGACTTTAATCGACTGGAGATAGCATGGGAAAAAAAAAAAAAAAAAAAAAAAAAAAAAAAAGGGGTAATTGGATTGAAGGATTAATTTTTTCCGGTCAAAATATCAAAGACTTATACCACATAAAATTTTCTTTCTCTCCACCGAAGACCAAACTATAATCATTTTCAAGCCATAATAATACATAAATAAAAAACAATATTAAAAAAAAACAATGGGCTCTTCTACCACGCCATAATCATGCTATTATAATTTTCGAGAGAGAGAGAGAGAGAGAGAGAGAGAATTCCCACATACTGATGATCGCGTTAAAGAGAACAAGAGAGCAGCCCACACCAGCAGACAAAACGTGGATGTTCTTTCTATTAATGTTCATGGTGTCATAATTTATTGGTCGAAGTTTAGAACAGGAACAATGATACAAATATTACTCTCTCTCTCTCTCTCTCACACACACACACACAATATAGCAACCACAGTCAAAAGCAAGAACCAGAAAGCACTCACCAAACGCACACCTCCGTCATCGCCAATAAAATGATTTGCTGCTGTATTCCTCCTTCCAACCAGACTAACACTTTTACGGTCTCACAGTCAACTAATTCTACGGTGTTGGTCTGCCCCGTTACACAATCTCAGAGACCGCATACCACCCGCCAAACGCCAGTAAAATTCATGACCTATTCCCGCCACCACATCCTGATCCACCTCAAAATCCAATCAAGTCTTCCTTACCCCACTGCCCACCTATCCATTACCTTTAATTGAAACACGATAATAGCTTTTTTGAGTTTTCTTGTACACAGACAGGCAGACACGGATGAATACATAACCTTCGTCCAATTTCGCAGCGGAGGTAAAATATAAGAATAATAAAAGACGAAAAGATTACATACGAGGACGGTACAGACAAATATAAGCAAGGGACAAAACTATTTCTATATCAGACGAAAAAAAAAAAAAGTAATTTCATCTTCCACAATAATCGTTTTGTTACAGGGATTTTTCCAGTCAATATCAGAGTATTTTTCTTACTCCACATCCGACTCGCCTCCACACCGGAAGTTACTACACCCCTTTTACTCTAACTTGGCCTAAAATTGCCATCCCTCCATCTTGTATGCTGAGTTGTAACAGTGAATTAAATGCCAATGATGCTAGTCACGAAGAAGCGCTGTGAAGAGGATTTAATTCATTAACCATTAGATGATTATCTAACTAAAAATCCAGATACTCTCATGACACACCCGACGCGTCTCCACATCCAGGAAAGATAAATTATGTCACATGAGGCTTGGAATGAGGCAATGGTGGGGCAATGATGATTCTCTCTCTCTCTCTCTCTCTCTCTAGTGTTGTGCGGAGTTATCATCATTAGTTGCAACACTCATCATCATCACCACCACAGCGGCCATTATACTGTCATCGTTCATCTACCTCCCATTTTCTTTTTTCACATTCTCTCTCTCCACCTCCCCACCCCCTATCTATTTTTTTTCTGACCAACGTTTTTATTCAACTGCCCTATTTTCCCTAATCTGGTCACAATTTCCTTCGTCCTTTCCATTTTTGTTCACCTGTCTCCCGTTTTCGTTCATCCGCCTCCTATTTTCGTTCATCCGCCTCCCATTTTCGTTCACCCGTCTCCCATTTTCGTTCACCTGCCTCCCATTTTTGTTCATCCGCCTCCCATTTTCTCATTTCGTCCCAATTTTTTATATGCCCTATTTTTCACTCATTCACCCAATTTTTCGACTTTTTTTTTTCATTTTCTACGTTCATCTGCCTCCCATTTTCATTCATCCACCTCCCAATTTCTCTCATCCGATCCCAATTTTTTCTGGCCTATTTTCCGTTCAAGCACCTTTTTTTATTATTATTTTTTTTTCGTGCATCTGCCTCCCATTTTCGTTCATCAAGGGAGGGCAAATGTTTGGGAGGAAAATGTTAAAAGTTTGGGGTCCCGCGAGAGGAGGAGTTGGGAGGCAGTGTGAAGGAGAGACTTTATTTTTTTTTTTATTTATTATTATTATTATTATTACTATTATTTTTGCTGGTGTTGCTCAAATTTATAGGACTTGTAGTTTGCCTGTATTACACTGTGTGCTTTGAATCTTTTTTTTTTTTTTTATTATTATTATTATCATCATTTTTATCATTATCAGCACCATCATCATTTTTATCATTATCATCATTATCAGCACCATCATCATTTTTATCATTATCATCGACACTATCATCATTATTGTCATCATCATTATCATCTTCAGCATCATAACAATTATCATCATCATCACTGTTATCTTCTTCATCATCATCATTAATATCGTTATCATCATCATCACCATCCTCCTCCTCATCATCATCATCATCAGCACCACACTTCTTCTTGTTCTCCTCCTCCTCATCATCATCATCCTCATCCTCATCCTCATCATCATCATCATCTTCACCCTTCCCCTCCTCCCCTCTTACTTATCATCATCATCATCATCATCATCACCATCCTCCTCCTCACCATCATTATTATCATCACCCTTCCCCTCCTACTTATCATCTTTATCACCACCACAACCATCACCATCACTACCACCATCACCCACCATCTCAAGCACAAAGCCGAACAGAGACCCCTCCCAGCCTCCTTCTTCCTGATTTTTGTGGTGTGTATACGAGTTAATATATATAAAACTCCCACACTACCCACGGCATCCAAAATTCCATGAATATTTAGTGTAATATGAAGTAATTTGCATGGAAAAGGCAGCATAAACAGACGAAATATACTGAAAAAATATATAAGGCGAGATAAACTGAAAAATATATGAGATTACAGTAAGAGACGGTCACCCTAGCGCGTTCTTAAGACAGTTTGAGGAGTACTAGTTCTTGAGAGAGAGAAAGAGAGAGAGAGAGAGGGGGGGGGGAGAGACACGTACACTCAGCAAACGTAAAACAACCCTGGGGAGAAGATAAGAAGGGATAAAACAAGGAAGAGGGAGAAGAGGGAATCATAAAAAGAAGAAGGAGGAGGAGGAGGAGGACTAAAGGAGAGGGGGAACATAGAAGAGTAGGACTGAAGTGGAGGGGAGAGTACGCAAGAGAAGAAGGTGCAAGGAGGGGACGATGGAGGAGGAGAAGGAGCAAGGGAGGGATGGAGGAAATGGTGGAGAGGAAGGGAGGGGTTGAGAGGGAGGGAGGGGAGGGGAAGAGTGGAAACGGGGAGGTTCAGAGGGAGGGAGGGAGGGAGGGCCGAGGACAACTGCCTAGCTTAAAGGAGATATTGTGAGGTGATGCCATCCTACACACACACACACACACACACACACAACATATTAGTTACCTGATAGTTGTACATTATTTCCATATTATCAGTTTTACACACACAAAAGTAGGAAAGGAATATAAATAAGGGATAATAAGAGAAATAAGAAAGCAACGAAGAAGAAAGAAATAAACGAAGAAGAGTAAGAGACGAAAGAATTGACAGGAGGCGGAGGGGGAGCTGTACATAATGTAGAAGAGACGGAGTAGTAGAACGAGAGGAAGGAAAGTAGCAGATGAAGAGGAGAATGTGAATGAAAAGTAAGGGACATATGAACAAGAGGAGAGAGAAAGGAAGATAAGTAAGGCAATTTCATCTTTATTATCAACTGTTACCATCACCATCACTACCATCATTATCATTATCATCACCATCATCATCAGGAAAAAAAAGCACATGTCATTTCACCATCGATCCTTATCATCACCATCACTACCATCATCTTTATTATTATTATTATCATCATCATCAAGAAAACAGGCACAAGTCATTTCACCATCAATCATTATCGTAACCATCACTAACATCTTCATCATTATCATCACCGTCACCATCAAGATAATAAGCACACGTCACCATCACTATCATCATTACTATCATCACCATCACCATCATCATTAATGTGAGCAAGGCCTTGAGATCAGCAGTGCAAATTTGATCAGGGAAATAGCAAAGGAGAATACTGTTTTAGGGAAAGGGAAAGGAATGGGAAGGGTAGGAAGAGTAGACCGGGTAGGGGACAAGGGGAGAGGGAAGGGGAGGGTGGGAAAACAGGGAGTAGTAGGGCAGGGGAGAGGGAGGGTGAAGGGGGAAAGGAAGAATGAGAGGAAGTGGTGGGGGGCAAAGGTAGGGGGAGACACGGTGTGGAGCATAAAGGATAGAGTGATTGTGGGATGTGACAGAGGAGGAAGTGGAGGGGAAAAGTGGTGAGGGGAGGGAAAGGGAGAGATTTAGAGAAGAGTGAAGGAGAAATGAGCAGGAAGGGGAGAGGAAAGCAGAGTGAATGGATAGAATGAGGCAGAGAAAGTAGAGTGAGAAGGGGAAGAAGATCCTAAATACGATAATAACATCAAACATTAACACATTTAACATCAACATCGCCTCTCAAGAAAGCCCTCTCTCTCTCTCTCTCTCTCTCTCAGCTCTGACCTAAGGCTGTTGTGATATGCAAAGTAAGAGCTCAGAAACAAGTCCCATAGGAGCATTTTCTACTATACTCCCCTCACTTAACTTGGCCTAAAAATTCCATCCTTCCATCTCAAAATGCTGAAGTGTAATATCAGAACACACAATCCCACTATCCAATCTCTTATCCTCATCCACTTCCCTTTACCCACATTATGCATCATCATCAATCATCATCATTCCCACAATCCAATCTCTACCATCGTTTACTACCCCCTTCCCTAAGACAAAGATTTTAGCATCACCATAACGGCCATCATTGTCATCACCACCACCACCACCATCATCATCATCATCATCACCCAACCAAACTTAACTATCATCCACTAACCTTCCCCAAAGAAAATCATCACCACCACCACCATCATCATCATCATCCATCCCACTCTCCCCAAACCATCTACCATAACCTACCACTACCACCATCACCATCATCATCATCATCCACTACCCCTTTTCTTCCCAGACCACCTTACCTGCACATAAGCTACCATCATCACCACCACTATCATCATCATCACCATCATCAAACTCGACAAACCTCTCCCCAAGCTACCTAACCTACAGTAAGCAACCCCCACCACCACCACCATCATCATCCACTATCCCCTCTCTTCCCACACCACATAACCTACACGTAAGCTACCACCGCCACCGCTACCACCACCATCTACTAACCTTTCTTCAAGCCACCTAACCTACCATCGTTACCACTACCAGCATCATCATCATCATCCACTATCCCTCTCTTCCTACACCATAACCTACACGTACGCTACCACCACCACCACCACCATCCACCCCACTCCCCAACCACCTCCCCTAAGCTAACGACGCGCCCCTGCAGCATCGATCCACCCACAAACCCCCTCTTCATGGCCTTCGTCAGCGTCCTTAACTTGCAATATCCGCACCTTGGCTTAACATGGTCGGCGCCTTGCTAATCCAGACTGAGCACTCTCTCTTTTACTCCTCTTAATTCTTACCCTCGAAACCTCTTACTCCTCTTGACCCCTCCTTATTCCTCTTACTTCTCTCATTCCTCCTCCTAATCCTCCTTTTATTATCTTTCCTCCTCCTACTCCTCTTTTTACTCTCTTTCCTCCTCCTCCTATTCCTCTTACTCCTTTCTTTCCTCCTCCTCCTTTCTTTCTTTCCTCACTATCATCACTACAGCCAACACACACACACACACACACACACACACACACACACACACACACACGTAACTTTCCCCAATTATTCCCCTCTGTATTTAATCCAGCATAAATACAGTCCACTCTTAAGTTCTGCATAATCTATGTAATCTGTAATTCCGACATAATTTGGCACTACCATAAAGTTAATATATCACCACTTCATCCATCTATACTTAACCTAAACTCGACCTTATTGCATACTTTTATAAGGTCGAAAAATCAATTCCACTTGTTCTGCCACCTAGGGAATGTAATCTTCACATTCAGTCTTATTTTACTTTATCATAAGGGCCAAACTTCCCCAGTAAACATCCCATCTACGTAATCTCACTGAAATCGACTCTATATCGTCCTACCATAAGGCTGGTAACTCATACCTCACCCTAAATCAACCACTTAAACGCAAAATTCACCCCATAACTCTATGCTATAAGGCTCATAATCAACCTTCCCAATCCTCCACTTTACATACAAATTTCGACCTAATATCCCTCTACCATAAGGCTCATAATACAGCTACCAATCTCCCACTTAACATACAAAATTCGACCTTAGAACTCTCTACCATAAGGCTCACAATACATCAAAGTCTCCCACATAACACTGAAAATTCAACCTTAAGACTCTTTACCACAAGGCTGACAACACTCCTTCACAATCAACCAATAACAGGCAAAATTCGACCTAATAACCCTCTACAATAAGGCTCATAATAAACCTTCACAATCAACCAGTAATACACAATAGTCGACCTTATAACCCTCTCCCATAAGGCTCATAACACACCTTCACTGAGCCATTAACGCCCTCCCACTACTTCCCCTTCGTTCCCCCCTCCCCACTTTCCTTCCGTCCGTCTCTTGTTCTAAATTAAGTGACAATTGTGCTATCTTAATGACCTGTTTGCATGCACCTCTATTACCGTCTATTTTATCTATCTAATCTTTTATCTATCTACTGTTTAAGTAGTATCTGTTTATATATCTACACTATATTTGTGTATCTGTATTAATCTTCACTCTGACTTTTGTATTTATCTATCTATGAATTTAGCATTCTGTTCCTATCTAATCTGTCAATTTATCTATCAGTCTATTTTCCTCTCTAATCTATCAGTTTAATCTGTGTTTTCACCTACCGTATCTAATCAACCTGTGAATTTCTCAATCTAATTTACCTGTGCCATCTCTTGTGCACAGGAAGACTGCTGGGCGTCAAGAATGGACCATTTATTGTAAAGTAAAACACACACACACACACGCTTCTATACTGACTAAATCCTGTGGTGATAGAAGGCGTTGTGTATCTATAAATCTAATACTTTCACTGAATAGAAGAAGTAATGTGTAACAGTGTAACAGAAGCGAGATGGATGGAAAGGATGATGGGAAGATGAAGACGAAGATGCGGGTGATCAAACACTAGAGTTCATGTGGGAGGGAGGCTTGAAGTGGCAGGAGGAAGATGAAGAACGAGAAGGGAGGAGGTGTTCATGAGGGAGTGTGGCTTGGAGTGGCAGGAGGGAGTAAGGATAAGCGATGATTGTGAAACTTTAAGGATTTTTCGTCGTGGCTAACCTGACTTAATTTCTGGCTTAAGCGCCTGTTAGTCTAGCAGAGAGGGGTTATTTCACCAGCTTGAGCTTAAAAACTGGTCTTGATTATGCAAAGTGAGGAGGTTGCAAGAGGGAGATGAAGTTGTAGTATTAGCTGCAATCCCAGGCTCAAATGAAACGTGAACCCAGTGGACTACAGGCTTAAAGGTGCCCTCCTGTCCACCATCCTCCTTTTAGGGGGTTGGGAGAGAGTTGAGAGACTTGAAGCGTGAACCCAGTGTACTGCAGACTTAAATTATTCCTGTGCAGTCCACCATTCTCACTTGGGGGGATAGGGAGAGAGTTGAGAGGCTTGAAACGTGATCCCAGTAGACTGCAGGCTTAACTTGCCCATCTCCTTCAGTCCATCCTTGTCTTTTTGAGGCTATATGGAGAGAGTTGAGTGACGTTCATATATCCTGGCAGCAAAGTAGCCTGGTTATATCGGCGTCACCACATGAAGGCGTCCCAAGGAATACAAATAAATAAATAAATAAATAAGTTAACCAAACGGGATTACTTCAACAGGCCGATCTTGAACACTGGTACTGATTTTATAATGTGACGATGGAGTGAGAGACTGATAAGGAGTGAGTGAGGTGGAGGGGGAGAGAGGGAGGGGAAGGCCAAGGATGAGATGGAGGGATGGAGTGGAGAGGTATATGAGAGAGGAGGGTGTGAATTGGGAGCGGGGCAGTGAAACGGCGGGGGGACAGGATGACGTGGAGGCGATTTGTCTGTGGCCACTCCGTATCAGGGATTAAGGCAACTGCCAATAAATAGATAGACAGGTTGCAAGCAGGTGTGAGAAAAAATTATTCACTATTCCAAAGGGAGCAATTTCAGCAAGGTGATCTGAAAAACTGGTTCTGAGTTGCAAATTGATGAGGCTGCAGGAGTAGGGTTGCAAAAATTATTAATATTTGGCTGCAAGTAGGATGAGGCAAGAAAATATTATGGATTTTGTATATAGAAGATTCAGGTTAGTTTAGCCAAGGGATCTAAATAAGGAATTAAATACAGCGTAGTGTGTTACAAAAAGAGGTGGTGAAATACTGAGTAGGTCCGAAGAATGTTTTTGTACTGAGGCAGCGTGCTAGGGAAATACTTAATGGAAGGGAAGCACAGCATGATATAAATAGTAAAGCTTTATAATACGGAGGGTAAATTCTCAGTATATATATAAAATTACCTGGACGTGGGAAAAATGAAAATAGGCTAAAAATCTTATGTCTTTAGATAAGTTTTCCTCTGTTTTTTTAGTCTTTTTTTTTCCCCCACCAGATATTATGCTGAATTTCGGGAAGACATTTTATAGAGTTGTTCAAACCCCAGGCTCATCTGAACGTGAACCCAGTGGAAAGAAGGCTGAAATAATAACAATAATAATAATAATAACTGGGATACCGTAAAATTTTGTTGTATTTAAGGTAACGCCACACGCTTTCACTTGGCGAAGGAGAGACCCCTGTGTAGGAAAGGAGCCAAATTCAACCCCTCTCTCGACGACTTAACGACCCCCATCAGGTAAAGGTAAGTTGATTATAAGACAGTTCCCATCTTAGACAAATCTTAGCTCTTCTTAGGTGTTTTTCCCCCAAGACTTTCTCTACCCTTCCTAACTTCACCCTTTCTCTTTCAAGTTCCTCAACTCTATATTTTCTCAATCCTTTTTTTTTTCTTTTCCTGCTTGGTTGTCATTTTTTTTTCACGTGCTTTCCCTTCCATTTTCCTTCGTCTTCCTACCTGTATGATTTTCCTTTCAATCTTATTTCATCCTTACCCTTAACTTTTTTTTATATAATCTCTCTCACTCTCTAACAATCCTTCCTCCCTGCCATTATCCCATGTTTTCCCCTCATTCCTTCCTGCCTCTCTCTCTCTCCCCATAATAATCCTTCCTCCCTGCCATTACCCCATGTTTTCCACTCATTCCTTCCTGCCCCCCCCCCCCCCCCCGTCTCTCTCTCTCTCTCTCTAGCCTTCATGTCTTTTTTTTTCCCCTCATTTCGGCAGTCATATTTCTCTTCTGTTCTTCCTCTCTTTTTCTTCCTTTATCCCCCAACTTTCCCTCTTGTTTCTATCTCCACCACGCCACTCTCTCTCTCTCTCTCTCTCTCTCTCTCTCTCTCTCTCTCTCCAAAATGACGGGATTCAAGGGCTTGTCTACTCCTCGGTTAAGGAAATTCCCTAACACGTCTTCCTTAGCGATTTATTTTTGGATATGGCTGGTTACTAATACGATATTTGTGCAGAGTATGGCGATACTGGAAGGATTTGTGTAATCCAGAAGAGGATTGTAAGGAGTAATAAAATAAATCGCTTAGGAAAACGTGTTAGGGGGCTTCCTCAACCGACGAGAATTGAACTAACTCGTCTGGAAGGATTTATGTACCACAGAAGGGGAGTAAGGTGCAATAAAGAAAATAAATCGTTTGGTAAAAGGTGCTTGGGAGCTTCCTCAACTGACGAGAATATGGGCCAAGGGGTTAAGCTTAATCGCCATCAAAATCGTCCGGTGTTAGACTGAATAAATAGCCACGGGAACGGACCTAAGGGAGAAGATAAAGGGCTGGTCCTGTGACTTGCGATAAAGATATTTGTTATCACTGGCACGTAATTCACACTGGCGACGGTGCTAAGGATAAGGGGGAGGAGAAGGAGAGGAGTGGGGGTGAGGGAAGTGGGGCTGATGGGAGTGGGGATGAGGAGAGTGAGGGTTAGGGGAGTAGGGGTGAGGAGAGTGAGGGAGAAAGGAGTGATGGAAGTGGGGGTGAGGAGAGTGAGGGTTAGGGGTGTGGGGGTGAAAGAGAGGGAGAAAGGAGTGAGGGTGAAGGGAGTGGGGGTGTGGGGAGTTAGAGAGGGGAATGAAAGTGAAGGGAGTGGTGGTGAAGGGAGTGTGGTTGTGGGGAGTGAGGCTGAGGGGAAGCGAGGGTGAAGCTAAGGGAGGGGAGTGGGAGTGAGTGGGGGCGAGGAAAGTGGAGGTGAGAAGGGTGGGGGAGGGGAATAAGGGAGAGGAGAGTGGGGCGTTAGATAAGTAGGAGTGAGGGGCGTGAATCACCTGCACATTAATGAGGGGAGAGATGAGGGGAGTGATACGAGGGGAGGGGAGGGAAAAGGGAAAATAATGTGGGGATATAAAAAGGAAAGTGAAAAAGGGTGGAGAGGTGAGGAGTGCTTGAGAGGTGAGGAGTGATGAGAGGGGAAGAGGGAGAAGGGGAAGGGAAAGGAGGGGAACTGGAGTAGTGCTGAGGGGAGGAGGCGAGGGGAAAAGTTAGGAGCAATGAAGGAAGTTGCATGGAGGATGATGGATGGTGATGGGGGAGGTAAAAGGAATTAGAAAGATGAAGAGAGGGAGATGAGAAAGAGGGGGCAGAAGATGGGTGAATGGGAGCGCTAAAATGAATAATATGAATGAAGGGAATGTGAAGTGGGAATAAACAGTGAATGGAAAGATGAGTTGTGAAGAAGATGAATGAAGGAAGTGGAGAAAGAGACGGTGGTAGGTGAGTGAATGGGTGAGCTAAAATGAATAAGATGAATGAAGGGAATGTGGGGTGGAAATAAATAGTGAATGGATAGATGAGTTGTGGAAAAGATGAATGAAGAGGAGAAAGAGGGCGTAGTAGGTGAGTAAATGGACAGGTGAGAGGAAGTGAAAGAAGAAAAAAAAAATAATTAGGAAATGAAAAGCATGAAGTCCAAAGGGAAAAGAGAAATGAGGGGAAGAATGAGGAAGATGCGTGAGACATGATGTGGAAGTGCGGGGAATGGGGAGTGAGGGGAATGAATGAGGAGTGAGAGGAATGAGGAGTGAGGAGGCAGGTGATGGGAATGGGGAGTGAGGGGCAGGTGAGGGGAATGGGGAGTGAGAAGACAGGTGGTGGGAGTGAAGGGACAGGTGAGGGGAATGGGAAGTGAGGCAACAGGTGAGGGGAATGAGGAGTAAGGCAACAGGTGAGGGGAATGAGGAGTGAGGCAACAGGTGAGGGGAATGAGGAGTGAGGCAACAGGTGAGGGGAATGAGGAGTGAGGGAGGGCAGGTGAGGGGAATGAGAGAGTTGATGAGGGGAATATACGAGTAACAGTTCGTGAGGGAAGAAGGGAAAGCGAATGGACTGCAGGGAGGGGTGAAAGAGGGGAATTGACTGAGAAGTGAGTGGACTGGGAAAGAGGAATGAAGGAAAAGGGAAAAGAGAGGGTAAATGAGGTGAAGAGAATGATCGAAGGGGAAAGTGGGATAAGGGAAAAGAGGGGATGGGTGAGATGAGGGGAATAAGTGAGGGGAATGATGGAAGATGGGAGAGGAAACAAGGAAGAGGGGAAAGAGAGAGGTGGGAGGGAAAAGGGGAGAGAGAAGATAGAGTAAAGAGAAGAGAGGGAGGAGGGGAGACACGGAAAAAGGGAGAGAGAGAAAACGGGGGAAAGAGGGAAGAGGGGAAAGAGGGAAGAGAGGAGGGAGGGAAGAGGGGAAAGAGGGAAGAGGGGAAAGAGGGAAGAGGGGAAAGAGGGAAGTGGGGAAAGAGGGAAGAGGGCTAACCATCACACATGCAACACTACTAATGGCATCCCCGGCTTTTACTGCACGCTTCCAGTCCCTCCCTTCCATTAATCAGCTGGACACAAGGGGGAGAGGGGGATGGAGTGGGGGAGAGAGGAGAGGGAAGGGGCTGAGTGGGGTAGAGGGGAGAGGGAGGGGGACTGAGTGGGGAAGAGAGGAAGAGGAGGGGATTTGTGTGGGGTAGAGAGGAAGGGGAAGGGAAGTAAATGGGGTAGAGAGGAGGAGGGGGGGATTCTGAGGGGTGAAGAGAAGGAGGGGGACTGAGTGGGGTAAAAAGGAGAGGGAGGGGATTGAGTGAGGCAGAGAGGAGAGGGAGAGGGAGTGAGTGGCGTAGAGAAGAGAGGGAGGGGGATTGTGTGGGGTAGAGAAGAGAGGGAGGGGGTTGAATGGGATAGAGAGGAGAGGGAGGGGGCTGAATGGGGTAGAGAGGATAGGGAGGGGTTGAGTGGGGGAGCGAAGAGAGGGAAGGGGGTTGCAAGTAGAGAGGGGAAATCGTTGGGGAAAAAAGGGACTGAAGGGGTAGATGAGAGAGGAATATCACTGGGTAGGGATGGAAGGGGAAGAGGGTAGTAGAGGCAGAAGGGAAAGGAAGGGACAGAAAGAATGAGAAAGGGATATAAGGGGAGAATGAGAGAATGGGGCTGAAGGGAGGGGAGGGAAGGATAAGGGGAAATCACTGGGGTGGGGGGTGGGAGGGGAATCACTGGCGTGGACGGGAAGCCATCTAGGTTTTACAGGGTGAGGAAGGAACTAATGGGGATGTGGGGAGGGAGAAATGGAGGAGGGATACATGTGAGTGGGAGAGGGTTTTTTGATGTGTGAGAGGGACCAATGATGGTGTGGGGAGGGGAAAATGGAGGGGGGGTACAAGTGAGAGGGGGAAGGGTTGGGGAAGGGGGATGAATCTGACACAGAGAGCTGCTTGGGGGATACCACTGAGAGAGGGGAAGGGTTTGGGGGGATGAGAGGGGCATAATCTTACACAGAGAGGCGTAAATTGGGAGGATACAATGAGAGTCGGGGAGGGTATGGGGGATGAGGGGAGTAGAATCTGGCATAAAGAGGGGGCTTGCTTGGGGGGATGATTTTGGGGGTGAGGGGAGATAAGAGATGCTTGAAGGGGGATACCACTGAGAGAGGGAGGGTTTAGGGAATGAGGGGGGGGGGGGTAGAACATGGCATGGAGAGGGAGCTGTTTGGAGGAGGAGGGGTGAAGAATTACTTAAAACCTTCCACTGCTACATTTAGACTTCAATAATTCATTCTCACTAATGCAGACGAATTAATCCAACAAAAACAACCCACGTGTAGTCAAAGGTGTTATGCCCTTCACTCTGATCATATACTAAATTTCTTATATTACCAGACGATTTTATTCAGCTACAGAGACTTTTCTAACAACGGGGGTAATAAACAGCTTAACCCGTCCACACTAGGCTGCCTTCTTAACTCACAAAATCGTCTACGGTCCGTCTGTTTTCACCTGAGAGAACTGGACCACTCTCGAACTGAATACTAAGTCATGGTTGTGTAAAATTCAAAGAGCCTCGGATATGAATATGAAGTAAGAATGAGTCTCTATAGTGTTCTCACTCTAACTTGACCTAGGTTTTCGTCCTTTTGCTGCTTATTTCACACGGGAGAGTGGCAGAAAAAGACACTGCTACGTCTCTACATCCATTCCAGTACACTTTTCTGTGACAAGCGGCATATTTAAGTGTTTATTGTTACAACAATCAACATGGAGGGATGGCAGCTTTAGGTCATGTTAGAGTAAAAAGAGCATAGTTACATATATCCTCCAGTCTGACTACACCTGACCATCAACTGAGCTGAAGGGGGGGTTAGGGATTCTCTCTCTCTCTCTCTCTCATAAAAAAAGAAACCGATTACAGTGGCAGCGAGAACGATAAAAGAAAACACGTCGCCAAACTGAAAATACTGTAAGTCAAAGCTATAACTTAACCTGGACCCAGATGTCTGTCCTTTTGCAACTTATTTCACGTATATGGCAAAGCAAGACAATAGTGTGGCTCTACATCCTTTCCACAACACTTCTTCGTGACTATCATCATATTCTAGCCTTTACCTCATGTTAGGGCTTGGTACTTGAGACGGAGAGGGTAAATTTAAGGCCAATTTTAAGGAAAGTGTAGCATATTATATTCTGCTTTACGCCAGACAATTTTCTTCGATCATTAAAGCTCAAGAAGGTCCTTTTCAATATATTTCTGCTAACAGTGGTGGAGGTGATGGTGAATGGTATATAGAAATCAAAAATTGTTGTTGTTGGTGGCGGTGGTGGAGTGGGTAAGGTGGGGTAATGTCAGGTCATCAGCCACTAATGACCCCCCCCCCCAGCTACCGGCACACGCTGTTTAGGTCAGGAACGGCGTGTCATCAGATGGGTCTATCTTACAGTCCACCTCAGGTACACACACACACACACACACACACACACACACACACACACACACACACACACACACACACACGTAACATCCATACATCAATTCCTTCACAACTACCACAATAATTCCACCACATCATATCTGCATTATATGGAGAAGCAGCAGTTTTCTGAGGCGAGAATAAACCAGTTATAGTTCGCGTGAGGATCAACGTTAAGACTGGACTTCCTCCTTGCAGAGAGAGTGATGGCCTGAATTAACCTTACCCCACGAAAACCAAGTACGAATAGGGAAAGTGTGTCCGTAGTTTGAAAGAAGTGTATGCAGAATATGGAGATACTGGAAGGATTTATGTAACGCAGACGAGGAGAGTAAGGTGTAATCAACCAAATAAATCGCTTGGGAAAAGGTGTTAGGGAGCCACTGTCTCCATGCACCCCTCCACTGCCTGATGCCCCTCCCTAAAATAAAATCGCCAAAAGGTAACGAGAAAAAAAAAAATAGATAAACCAAAGACGCTACAAATGCCTTCCTCTCCACTAATATTTTTTTTACCAACCACTCAACACTTCCTTCCACCACTTCCCCCAAGACAGGAATCTGGGAAAAATTAAGGGGCAAGGTAAGTTTTAAGATGTCCGGAGGAGGAGGAGGGTGGGGGCGAGTTAGGAGCCAGGAAAGCACACACGCCGCGTCTCCTGATCCGAGTCTCAATTATCTCGTGATAGGTGAGACTAAAATGCCATCCTCACTGCCCACGTAAAACCGCCCTTAAGCCACGGGGAGCAAGGGGCGAGGACGGCTTGGCGAGGGGGGGGCATCAGCGGCCGAATCACTGGGTCTCTTCGTCAGGGCCCAAATTGGCTTTATATAAGAGAGCGAGTCGCACTACAAAAGACAGGAACCGTGGCTAGTCTGATGCACCGAGGAAATAGGGAAATCTTGCTCTCTGTATTCATAATCTTGCTCACTGTATTCATAACCTTGCTCTCTGTATTCATAATCTTGCTCTCTGTATTCATAATCTTGCTCTCTCTGTTCATAATCTTGCTCTCTGTATTCATAATCTTGCTCTCTGTATTCATAATCTTGCTCGCTGGGTGGAAAAAATCTTGGTTTTCGATGCAGTCAAGGTAAGGCAGCTCCCTAACACCTCTACCTTAGCGATTTATTTTTGGATATGGCTGGTTTTGGTTTTCTGTGCAGAGTCGCGATAAGAAAGCTCCCTAACACCTCTTCCTTAGCGATTTATTTTTGAATATGGCTGATTTTCATTTGTACGTTATTTATGTAGAGCACGGTAGTAGCGAAAGGATTTATGGAACACAGACGAGGGCAGTAGGGTAAACAAAATAAATCACTTAGGAAATGGTGTTACGGATCTGCCCTGGTTTTCTATGAAGTGAAGATCATGTACTCTAGTTCAGTAAGGAGGCTCCCTAACAGCTCTTCTTTAGCGATTTATTTTTTGGATTCGGCTGGTTAATTTTTTGTACCCTACTTGTGCTGAGAGTGGCCATATCACAATGAATTAAGGAACACAAAAGACGACAGTAATGTATGAGCAAAATAAATCGCTTGGGAAGAGGTGTTAGGGAGCTTCCTTATCCGACGGGAATGCAAGACCCTAAATGAATTCTGAGCTTCCCTTGGACATAAGCCAAATAAATCGCTAAGGAAGAGGTGTTAGGGAGAAATTTAACCAACGGAAATACAGGCCTAAGATCCTACATGAATTCCGCGCTTCCCTTGGACACAGCAAAATAAATCGCTAAGGAAGAGGTGTTAGGGAGAAATTTAATCGACAAAAATACAAGATCCTACTGTACATGACTTCCGCGCCTCCCTTGAACATCAGCTGAATAAATCGCTTAGGAAGAGGTGATAGGGAGCTGCCTTAATAAATAGCTAAGGCAGAGGTGTTAGGGAGAAATTTAACTGCCAAGAAAACAAGACCTTACATGAATTCCGCGCCTCCCTTGAACATCACCTGAATAAATCGCTTAGGAAGAGGTGATACGGAGCTTCCTTACCCTGCAAGAATTTCGTACCTCTCCAAGACCGCTTCATGCTCAGTAAAAATGGCCTCCTACTTAGCATTTGCCTCATAATCCCACCCATGTCTATGAAAATTTGGCCTAATGAATGTGGGAATATATTTTGGCGATACCTCCGGCTCGCCAAGTAAAAACCCCGCCATTATCACACACAAAACATTTCCCCGTAAGAGGCTTTGAAATACGAGGTTACGTGTAAAAAAAAAAAAATACATATACTTGATTTTTTGGAAGTTAGTGAAAGAAGTGGTGCTGGTGAGGTAATTTCTTCTTATTATTATTCTTGTTCCTGTTCTTCTTCTTCCTCCTCCTCCTCCTCTTCTTCTTCTTCTTCGAGAGAGAGAGAGTTGCTCAAAAAAAATTCTTGTTGCTTGTCCTGACATAACTACCACCTCTGGCGATACTGTATTATTTAGGATTAACACTAACTTCTCTATTACGAGGACTGCAGGAAAATGTCCACTTCAACAACTCACTCCCAAAGATCTTTTACTGGGGTTTATGCTGAAGGACTGGCATGCGTTGTGGTGTGAGGTTAACGTTACAATGAGGTAGTGGTAGGTGGTGGCGACCATCATCCACTCACTTGATGTAATGCTGCCTACTTCTTCCTTAGCCTTCATCATTCTTTTTCTGTGCCTGCCCTCCTCTCGTCCTAATTCTCCCATCTTTCCTGCCACTTCTTATTGCGTTTCTTTTCTTTACAGGTGGCTTTACATTGAGCGACAAGCCAAATGGTTTCCTGTAAGCCAAGAAATCATTCACAACGCTGGGTGGTAACCATATAACCATCCCATACGTGTTCCCTATTGTCAACAAGTGGGTTGGTGGAGGGTTAGTGCCCCTCCCTGTAAAAGAAGTAACTCAAAGTCAAATGGCCACCCCTTACGGGATTATGGCGTCTGGCAATAGATAGACAGATAGTTACAACGAGGGAAATAGACTGTTTCTGTGTTACATTATGAGCTGGTGATAAAGCAGAGAAGGGACTGGCTATAGGTCTTTCTAAGAAGGCAATGTCTGTAGGATGAACGTCTAGTGGTGGTTCACGATGGATGCTGTTTAACTGAAGATGCGTGTGTGTGTGTGTGTGTGTGTGTGTGTGTGTGTGTGTGTGTTTCAGTTCCTCCATGCTTGCGTCTCCTAAGAATGGCGCTCAGTTTAAGTCCACATTACTCACTGCTTCCAAGATTAACTTTCTTTACACTATATCCAACCATCTTAGTGAAAGGAATTAAGGCAGTTCCAAATCTTTAAGGAAATTTTTGCAGCAACACCTAATTATTGAAGACGTGAGCCTAGAGGTGCTAAAAGAGACTGAATTATATTGACGATTAAAAGCCTGATAATGGACAGGGGGGAAAAAAAAAATGAATGTACAAAGACGAAAATATGACAAAGAAGGAGCTTGGAAACTACCTCTATCCTCTTCACTAATAAGAAAATTTTCCCTTTAATAAATGAAAGAAAAAGATTAATAGTAGCAACAATAAATCAAAAAATGTCTCGGTATTGATTCTAGAAAATTAAAGAAAAAGTTAATAGATAAATAGATAGATAGATACATAAAAGAAACGATGGCAGGACAGGACAATACACCTTTATTTCCTACTATTTCCTGTTTTCCCTTTTTTTCCTTCCTTGTCGGACTGGGCGAGAATGGACAGCTGAGCAAACAACACGTCTTTCGGGCATCGTTACAGTGTGTGTGTGTGTGTGTGTGTGTGTGTGTGTGTGTGTGTGTGTGTGTGTGTGTGTGTGAGAGAGAGAGAGAGAATAACATAAGCACACCCTCGACAACACTACGCGGCAGGAAACAGCACACACTCCCTAATGCAAATCATGGAATTACTGTTATCGCGATGAGGACAGCACGCAGTCTGGGCCACAAACACACACTCATGGCCACACACACACACACACACACACACACACACACACACACACACACACAAACACACACACACACACACACACACCAGCTTGAACACACCCTACTACACTCTTCTATTTATCTATCTATCTATTGCCAGACGCCTCAATCCCGTTCGGGGTGGCCACAAACAAATCGCCTCCACGTCGCCCTGTCCACCGCCATTTCACAGACCCGCTCTTACTGGCAAAAAAATATATATAATAATAATAATAATAATAATAATAATAATACACTGATAATAACACACAAACAATTATAAGCCTACAATTATCAACACAAACATACAATACTCCTTTTACCTAACCTTGGTCCAAAATTTCGTCTTCTTGTGGTTTATTTCACCTAGCTCAGTGGCAGAAAATGACAGTGCCACGGCTCTCCATCCTTTCCACAGCACTTCTTCGTGACTAGGAGCGTATTTTAGCGTTAATCTATTGTTACAACTCAGCATTCAAGGAGATGGTAATTTTAGGCCAAGTTAGAGTGAAAAGGGTACAACTCAGGATTCAAGAAGGAGAGCTGGTAATTTTAGGCCAAGTTAGAGTGAAATGAGTATGACACAGGACCAAAATAGAGTACAGGAGAGTTTTAGTGTTTAAGTGTGTGTTTTTCTTGGACGCAACACATTTACAAAGGACAAAACACACAGAATGAGGAGAAACACATCATCCTTACCCTCCGTCTTTTATTATTATTATTATTATTGTCAGTATTAATATTATCATTAGTAGTAATACTATTATACACAACCCGATGTGCACGTACTAAGTAACCGCAATAACAGGTGTGTGTGTGTGTGTGTGTGTGTGTGTGTGTGTGTGTGTGTGTGTGTGTGTGTGTGTGTGTGTGTGTGTGTAAACCAAGGCCGAACATTATATTCATTTTATGGGCGTAATCTCGGACTGCCTCACCCTTACTGGCAGCATAGGAAGTGCACATAATATACAGTTTACACACACACAAACACACAATTAGAGTACATACATATATACGTACATGCAGACGTAACATATATACACACAATACATTAACACATAAATCTACATGCATACATACTAGTCCACAGACATACACATTCGTACACGGCTACCTAGACCTTCACACAATGGAATCTCTCTCTCTCTCTTTCTTTCTCTTTCTCTCTCTCTCTCTCTCGTCCACGTAACCCAACGCCCCGCAACCATTGTCTCTATCTTCTCACCGTTCTTTTTCTCCTCTCTCTCTCTCCCTCTCTCTCTATCCCCTCCCTCCTCATCTAAACTCCCGTGCCTCTTCTCACATCTTCCTTCCTTCCTCCTCCTTCTCTATCCTTCGCCCTTCCCTCCTACTCTCTCCATCTCCTAAATCTCTCCTCCCATCCCTCACCTCTCTCCTCCCGTTCCCTCCTCCCTTGTCCCTCATTCTCTCCATCCTTTCCTTCCCTCCCTTCTCTCATCTTCGTTCGCTCTCCTATCCCTTTTACCTTCCCTCCTCTCCCTCCCTCCTTCCTTCCCTCCCTCCTTCCTTCTCTCCCTCCTACCTTCCTTCCTTCCCTCCCTCTCTCCTTCCTTCCTTCCTTCCTTCCCGCCCTCCCTCCTTCCTTCCCTCCCTCCTTCCTTCTTTCCTTTCTTCCTTCTCTCCCTCCTTCCTTCCTTCCTTCCCTCCCTCTCTCCTTCCTTCCTTCCCGCCCTCCCTCTTTCCTTTCTTCTTCCATCTCTATTCCGGCAGCAGGTCAGAGGTCTTCCGGGAATAATTTCTCCTTTTTTCTCCAATTCCTTCCTCTCTCTCCTTCCCTCCTTGCTTTCCCAATCCTTCCTCTCTTCCTCTACCCCTCCCCTCCCTTCCCCAGACCTCCCCTGACACTCGTATTCTCTCTCTCTCTCTCACACACACACACACACCGGCAGCAAGGCAGGGCAGGGCAGATTACTCCCCTCCCCCTCCCCCCCTCTCTCTCACACACACACACACACACACACACACAGACACACACACACAGACACAGACACAGACACACACACACACACACACACACACACACACACACACACACACACACGCACGGCAGAGTACCCACGGGGGCAATATGTCTTAGTTTGGCTCTCCTCCTGAAATAACCTATCACGTTATGCCTTTAGCACACTCGCTTAGGGACACACCTCTCTCTCTACCTTCATTTGGCCTCCTTCCTTTACTTTACTTTATTCCTCTTTTCTCTGTCTTTACCTGGCCCTTTCCCTATTTTCTCTTTATTTTTGCTTTATTTCTCCTCCCTCTACCTTCATTTACCTTTTCCATATTCTTTCTTGCTTTCTTTTTGCTTTATTTCTTTTCTCTACCTTCATTTGGCCTCCTTCCTTTATTTTTTTACTTTATTTCTCCTCTCTCAACCTTCATTTGGCCTTTTCCATATTTTCTTACTTTCTTTTTGCTTTATTTCTCCTCTCTCTACCTTCATTAGGCCCCTTCCATACATTTCCTTGCTTTATTTCCTTTATCTCTTTTCTTTACCCTCATTTTAGCTCCGATATTTTTTTTTCTATTTTCATTTATATCTCTTTTCTCTACCCTCATTTTAGCTCTCCGATATTTTTTTTTATTTTCATTTATATCTCTTCTCTCTCCCTTTAATTTGGGCTTCCTAACTCTTTTCTATATATTTTTTTTCTTATAATACTATTTTTCTACTTTCGATAATTGATAAATTTTACTGAGTTTATAAAAGAAACTTCACACTAAGGGTTATTTTATTTCACCTTTTTATTATTATTATTATTATTATTGTTATTATTATCATCATTATTATTATTTGTGGGCCCTTCTACATTTTATCTCCATTTTCTATTATTTTATTTCACCGTTTTACTTACCATTATCAAAATTATTATTATTGTTATTATTATTATTATTATTATTATTACCTGCGTGTCCTTCTCCTGTATATTTTCTTTCATCGTTTTCTATATTTCAGGTGGACTATTTTATTCCAATCACTTTTCAATTTTAATGTCCAGGGATCTAAAACTGTACCGACCTTGAATGTGGCTCTCTGTTATCTTGTTTTTTATTTTTCTTAGAGGGAATAATCTGCTGGTTCCTTGCCTTTGGTTCCTTCCTTCTTGCATTAACAAAAAATAAATAAAAATAAAAATAATGCTTCTATATCATGCTCTGCCTTCAACAGAGACCCCAATGGATTCTACCAAAATACCTTCAATACTGCATTTTTATTTATCATTTTAGGGCAGAGTTCAATAAAGTGTGTATTGTCTTTATTCCTCATATTTTTAATGCATTTCTTTATTTTTCTGCAGTAATCGGGTAGGCAATTTTTCTTTCTCTTGTCTTCCTCTCTCTCTCTCTCTCTCTCTCTCTCCTCTGCGTTTTCGTCTTTCCCTCTCCCCTCTCCGGATTTCGTCCTTGTTCCTCATGCTTCCAATTCCTCCCTGATTGCTCTCTTCATCCTCTTTAACACTCTCCATTCTCTCTCTCTCTCTCTCTCTCTCTCTCTCTAAATCAGAAAAGAAATCCCAACTTTTAATTAAACAGTTCATTTATCAAACTTCCTTTAATCCCTAAATTATCATCTCTTCTCGAATGCCTAGTTATAAGAATTAACGCTAGTATATGATGCTAGTCACGAAGAAGTGCTATGAAAGGGATGTAGAGCCACAGTAGTCTTTTTCCTCCACTGATCTACATGAAAGAAGCTGCAAGTGCACAAAAATCTAGGCCAAGTTGGAGTGACAAGAGTATAGTCAATGATTATTCAAAGCTCACTAGGAACTTCACTCTTCCTAGCCACTCCATTCTTGCTAGGTATTCCACTCTTCCTAGTCCCTCCACTCTTGCTAGCCACTCCACTAGAGCTAGGTATTCCACTCTTCCTAGTCCCTCCACTCTTCCTTGCCACTCCACTCTTGCTAGCCACTCCATTCTTTCTAGCCACTCCACTTCTCCTAGCCACTTCTCCCAGCCACTTAACTCTTACTAGCCACGCCACTCTTCCTTGCCACTCCACTCTTGCTAGATACTCCCACTCTTCCTAGCCACTCCACCCACTTACGTATTCCACTCTTCCCAGTCCCTCCACTCTTCCTAGGTATTCTAATCTTTCATGATTCCACTTTTCCTAGTCACTCCACCTTTCCCAAGTACCCTGACCTTTTGACACGCCACTCCTAGGAACTCCACCCTGCTAGGAACTCCATTTTTTCTAGGTACTCTTCTAGGTGCACCACTCTTCCACCCACCTTACCCTCACCCCCACTAATGTCTTTGGACCCACTCAAAATTTCACTCAAGTTTTCCAATAACGTGAGTGCTGTGTGTACTAAACGAGGTGTTCAGGCCAGTGGTTTAAGTTAGAGAGAGAGAGAGAGAGAGAGAGAGAGACCTTCAGTACACTAAGGTAGGGTTGAAAGAAAATGGATAGGGAAAATTAGGTCACAAGAAAAAATATCACTAAATTGTATTCCATCCGAGAGAGAGAGAGAGAGTAAAAAAATATTCCCTTCACAACGCTACGGTAACGCTGAAAGAAAATGGACAGGCAAACTCGTCAGAAAAAAAAAAATTAAAGAATCCAATACAATCCAAAATACAGGAAAAAAAAATGAAGTATAGGCGAAAATAAACACGATTAACAAAAAAAAAAAAAAAATTAACTGGTACTTTTAGATTTTCATTCCAGTCTTTCATATACTGTATATACGTGACCTAAAAAAAATTCCTTCATAAATCCCTACATAAGTTTTCATGTATACTGTATTTCCCACGACTCATTTCCCGTATGCTGTTACCTCTTGGCCGTCTTTCCTTCCTTTATGCTAACTGTTCTTAACCCCTTCCATCCAGCGACTTCATTTCAATTTCATTTTTGTAGTTTTTTTTTTTTTTCAGGTCCTTCCTTCGCCTACTTTTCATTCTTCTCCTTTCCCCTTCTCCTCCTCCTCTTCCTCTTCCCATTTTCCTCTTTCCTCGTCTCATCTCTTGTTTCGTCTCCTCTCCTCATCTCTTTTTGTTTCCTCATTCACTCCATTTTTCTTTTCCTCTTTCCTCTCTCTCTCTCTCTCTCTCTCTCTCTCTCTCTCTCTCTCTCTCTCTCTCTCTCTACCTTACCTACCTATCTCCCTACCTACCCCATCCCTCCCTTTTCCCTCGTCTCCTCCCTGCTGAGAGTGGAGTGGAGGGGGTGCTGAAAAGGGTGGAGGGGGTGTGGAAGAGGGGGAGGGAGTGTGGAAGAGGGGGAGGGAGTGTGGAAGAGGGGGAGGGAGTGTGGAAGGCGAGGGAGGGAGAGGAGGGGGAGGGGGGAAGCTGAGGGGCTGGAAGAGGGTGGAGGCAGAAGCAAGAGGAGGAGGAAGGGAGGGGATGGAGGGGTGAGGGCAGAATGAAAGGGGTGGAGGGGGTGGAGAGGGGAGGGGAGGGATGTGGAGGGAGTGGAGAGGAGGGATGTGGAGGGAGTGGAGAAGGGAGGGGAGGGATGTGGAGGGAGTGGAGAGGGGAGGGGAGGGATGTGGAGGGAGTGGTTGAAGGGGGACTATACAACCGGCATTGATGAGTGTGTATACAGTATATAAAACGACTGTGTGTGTGTGTGTGTGTGTGTGTGTGTGTGTGTGTGTGTGTGTGTGTGTGTGTGTGTGTGTGTGTAGATAGACAGACACAGATAGGCAGATAGATACATAAACAATCCTCTATCTCCACTCCCATGTAGGCCGCGTCTCCCAGTCTATATCTATATATGTCGCCATTTTTTTTTACGTTTTTCGCTCCGATTTTCACTTATATCTTTTTCCCTCTCGTTCTGTCCCATCCTTTACGTTTTATCTCTCTCTCTCTCTCTCTCTCTCTCTCTCTCTCCCTCTCTCTCTCTCTCGTTCCAGTCATTCCATTTTTATATAATTCCTGGAAGACTTATTTTTTTCTTCTCTTTAACACCTTCACTATGAGGACACCTAATTTTTCTCTTTTTTTTTTTTTTTAGGTAATTTTACTCACCATGGATTTTTTTTTTTACAGGTAGTTTAAATAGATCCTTAATTAATCCCCTCACCATACTGGAAAAAGAAATCACTTTATTTTTGATGTCTCCTGGCGTTTTTTTTTTTTTTTCTGCTCATGAGAGATTTTTCGAAATTAAGAGGACAGGTATAAGGTGTGATTATTCCAGGTAAGCTCCCTAACACCTCTTCCTTAGCGATTTATTCGTGGATATGGATGGTTGATATTCTTTTCTGCTTTACTTTCGATCCTTCACATGTCTCTTCTCTCAAACCCAACCTCCCTTTCTCTATCCCATCCCATCCCATCCCGTCCCGTCCCATCCCATTCTATCCTATTCTTTCCCATCCCATCCCATTCCCTACTGTCCCGTCCCATCCCTTCCTGTCCCATCCTATTTCATTTCATCCCATCCCTTCCCGTCCCATTGTATCCTATCCTATCTTATCCTATCCCAAGCAAACATGAAACAAACTCAGCGCTAATGGAGAGAGAGAGAGAGAGAGTGTCAATGAATTTAGTAAAGGAGGATAATTTTGTACAAAAGACCCCGTGTGCATTTTAAAACACTGGGGCGATAATGCTCTCTCTCTCTCTCTCTCTCTCTCTCTCTCATTTGGTCTATCTCTCTGTGTCTCTACGCCCTTCTCTCATGTTCCACAAAAACACAAACACAGCAATACCTTAATCTCATATTTTACGCCCCTCCTCTCTCTCTCTCTCTCTCTCTCTCTCTCTCTCTCTCTCTCTCTCTCTCTCTCTCGGGTAATTAGGAACAACACACTCCGTAAGCTTTTTTCCTAACTGTGACAATAAGGTGCTCATATTTTATTCTCTCTCTCTCTCTCTCTCTCTCTCTCTCTCTCTCTCTCCACTTATCTATATCCATCTATCTTTTGTGTTCGTGTAATTATCGTTATAAATAAATCGAAAATGCAGTGGAGAGAGAGAGAGAGAGAGAGAGAGAGAGAGAGAATGAAACATGCAACAATACATTAGACAAACCGGAAGAGGAAAAGAGAAGAGAGGGGAGGCGAGAGTGGAGGAATGGGAGCAAAGAATTGAAGACTCTCTCTCTCACTCTCTCCTTCTCTCTCTCTCTCTCTCTTTAGACACCCCATCCAAGCCCCTTTCTCTATTCTCTGTCCCAACTCTCACATTCTGTTCTCTATCCTATCCTATCCCATTCTCCCATTCCTTCCTACCATCCTCACCTCCCCTTCTCCCAGCCTCTCCCTCCCAGTCCACCCCCCTTCTCCCAGTCTCTCCCTTCCAGTTCACCTCCCTTACGCCCACTCTTTCACTAACTCTTTTTACAATCATTTCTCTCCTTCAACACAGAAACTCACTCTCGCCCCTACTCTCCTCCGATTTCTATCACATGACTCCCCCTCCCATACTCTTCTCCCCATCGACCCTACCCTCCCTTCTTTTCCCCACCCCTACCCTGCACCCACCCCAAACCATCCCCATCCCTCAGTCTACATTCTCCCCCATCCCTACCCCTCCCATCCCTCTACACTCTCCCCCACCCTTTCCACTCTCCCCACCTCTCACTCTTCCCCACTCTCTGTCACACCATCTCCCATCCCACATCCTTCTCACTCACCGTCCATACTCCCTACCATATCCCCATCCCCAACTATCCTTACCCCCTACCCAATCTCCACCACAACTCTCCTCCACTCTCTATCACACCATTCGCCTGCTACACCCCTCTCACAACCATACCTACCCCCTTATCCTTTCCCCACCCCCTACCCTCTCCCCACAACACCCTTCCTTCACCCTCACAAGACCCCTCTCCCAAACTACGTCCCTACTCCTCTAGCTTCTCCCCACCCCAACCACTTACCCATTCCCCCTACCCCCCACCAACCCCTTCCACCCCTACCCTCTTCCAATCCCTCCAACACCCCCACCCCATTACCGCTGCACACTTCCATGCTTTAGTGTAAGGGGGGTCCCATTCCTTCCACCTACTTTCCACCCAACCCCTTCCAACACCTCCTACCCTCTTCCACCCCCTCCAACACCCCCTACCCTGCACCCAACTCCTTCCATCCCATTCAACAGTCACCCCAACCCTTCCACCACTACCCTCTCCCATCCCATTACCACTGCACACCTCTACGTTCTAGTGTGTAAGGGGTCCCATTCCTTCCCCCTTCCCTTAATATAACCCCTTCCATTCCACCCCTACCCTTTCCCATTCCCTCCAACACGCTCCCACCCCAACCCCATTACCACTGCAGACTTATACATCCTATTGTGAGGGAAGACAATCCACACCCTGATTTACTCCATCCTACAAATTGCCCCAACCTGCCTTCGCCACGTGATCCTCCTCCTTTCTCCCCTCCCCCCTCCTTCCCCCCCCTCCTCTCCCCCCCTCATTCCCCATCCTTGTTCCCTCCCCCTCCTTCCCCACTCTTCTCCCTTCCCCCTCCCTTCTCCCCTCCCCATTACGTCCTCCTCCACCCAGGAATTCAGGGGAAATAAGGGTGGGGAATTTGGGGAGAGGGGAAGGGAGGATGAAAGAAGGGGAAACATAGAAAAAGGAAAAGGAAATGAAAGAAGAGGAATACTGAAAAAAGGAAAATATGAAAAACAAGAGGTAAAGACGAGAGAAGAGGAATCATGGAGAGACGAGGAAAAGGAGAAACAGAGGACAAGGGAAAGATGAAACAGGACAAGAGGAAAAGAGGAGAGAGAGGAAGAAAATATGAGAAAAGAGGAATAGATGAAAGAAAGAGAAAAGGATGACGAAGAGGAGGAAATGATGGGAGAAAGGATGAATATGAAGGAAAAAGAATACGTGGAAAAAGAGAGGCGAAGAGAAGAGGAAAAAATGAAAGAAGTGTAAGGAAGAATAATACAAGGGGTGAGGAAGGGCAAGGATAGAGAGAGAGAGAGAGAGAGAGAGAGAGGAAGGTAATTCAATCCACAATTTGCTCAGTTATGCAACAATGAACTACTCCTTTATATATTTTGAAAGGGAAAAGTTTTACAAGGCTCTCTCTCTCTCTCTCTCTCTCTCTCTCTCTCTGTCATTCTATCTACCTACCCATCTATCAGCCTCATCTAATCCCTCCAGTTCGAAGTATCCTAAAAATGAATAAAATCGTCTACACACACACACACACACACACACACACACACACACACAAAATAAAAACAGAAAATGCATCATCGGATTGAAGTGATAAGGTAGGGGACTAATAAGAGGACCTCAAATTATCTATCAATCTATCTATTATCCATCTATCTACCTATCTATCTCTATGCAAGGGGATAGATTGAAGGGCAGCCCACACGACACAGACTTCATAAATAGGGCATCAAATTATCTATCTATCTATCTATCTATTCATGTCTATCTATCTATATGCATGGGGAGAGAAAGCAGGGACGCCTACACGCCTCTCCTTACCCTGCCACAAATCCCTCCATCTCCTCCCCTGTAATCTCCCCAGGATTTGCAATGATCATCTGTGTGGATTCCGAGCTCTTCTTCTCCCCATTCTCTTCTCTTCACTTCTCTCCTCTCTTCTTCTTCACTTCTCTCTTTTCCTCTCTACTACTATACATGCTCTTTCTCCTCTCTCCTCCCCTCGCTCCTTTAAGCTACATTTTCTCTCTCTCTCTCTCTCTCTCTCTCTCTCTCTCTCTCTCTCTCTCTCTCTCTCTCTTACATTTTCTACTTCTACACCTTCCTCTCGATTCATTCACTGTTCTCTCTCTCTCTCTCTCTCTCTCTCTCTCTCCTACGTATCATCGCACCTCTCAAATCGTTCTCTCACGTACAATGCCTCTTTTTATTCATTTATTTTTTCACAGGATACTGATGACACCATTATGGACGCTGTAGCCGTTCGCGTGTATATCGAAAAGGCAAAATAACACTTCTAAATAACCAATGTATACAGTATGCGACAAAAAATTTCCTTCATTTTGTTGCACCAAATGAAATAACAGACATGCAGATAAAAAGGAAATGAGTGGGAAATAATAAGGAAATGAGTGGGAAATGATAAATAAAAAGGAAATGAGTGGGAAATGATAAATAAAAAGGAAATGAGTGGGAAATAATACAATAAGGAAATGAGTGGGAAATGATAAAAAGGAAATGAGTGGGAAATGATAAATAAAAAGGAAATGAGAGGGAAATAATACAATAAGGAAATGTGCGGGAAATAATACAATAAGGAAATGTGTGGAAAATGATAAAATAAGGAAATGAATGGGAAATAATACAATAAGGAAATGAGTGGGAAATGATACATAAGGAACCGAGTGGAAAATGATAAATAAGAAGGAAATTAATGGGAAATAATAAAAGGAAATGAGTGGGAAATGATAAATAGAGGAAATGAGTGGGAGATGACAAAGAGGAAATGAGTGAAACGGTTTTTTTCAATATTTCATCCACTGTTTAAAAATGTAAAGAGAGGGAACATAAGGATCCTTCTAGAGGCTTGGTTCCTTGTCCCCCGTCTTCCCATTCACATACCTACTCAATTTTTCATCTATTTTCCCCCCCCCTCACGATAGATCTTTCTTTTACCAATCCTCCTCCCATCTACACATTCTATTTCCCATCTCCTAACATTCCTCCTCCTTCTACACATTCTATTTCTCATTTCCTAACATTCCTCCTCCTCCTGTACATTTCATTTCTCATCTTTTACCATTCCTCCTCCCTTCTACACATTCCTATATTTTTCATCTTTTACCATCCTCCTCTCTTCCAAACATTCCTACATTCTTTAACATTCAATACTCCTTCTCCCTTCTAAACATTCTATTTCTCACCATTTAACCTTCCTCTTCCCTTCTACACACTCCTATAACTTCTCATCTCTCAAAGCCCTGCCCATCCCTTCATTTCACCCCTACACATAGTTACAGATCCTTATTATTCCTAACCTACCTTACATCCCTCTCTCACCTCTTCCCCTCCTCTCTGCACATCCCTAAATGCTTTCTCTCTCAAATTTTTCTTCTGTCACTCTTTACACATCTCCCTTTCCTACTTTTTTCCTCTTCCTCTACGCTGTACACATCCCTCATCCTGTCTTCTCTTTCCTCAGACCTCTCTTTTTTTCTACACATTCCAAACCATACTATCTTCTCTTTCCTCTCTTTCTCTATTTTTCACATTCCTAACCCTACTCTCTTTTCTCCCATTTTCTCTTCTACACATTCCCAACCCTACTCTCTCTTTTCTCTTTCCTCTCTTCTAAATATTCCCAACCCTACTCTCTCCTCCTTCAGATTTCTCTTTTTCTCTTCGACACATCCTCACCCCTTCCCTCTCCTTTCTCAGACCTCTCTTCTCCCTTCTACTCATCCACAATTCTACTCTCTCCTTACTCACACCTGTATCTCCAACTCTCTCCCTCTCCTCCTTAACACTTCTCTTTCTTCTCTTCCTCTCATCACCCCTCTCCAACTCTTCCCCTCCTCCTCCTTTAAACTTTTCTTCTTCTCTTCTACACATCCTCAACCCCTCTCTCTCTTTCCTCTGATATCTCTTTCTTCCTCCTACTTATGTACAATCCTCTCTCCTTACTCATACCTATTTCCCCACTCTCTCCAACACTCCCCCTTTCCTTTTTCATACCTCTCCTCTTCCCTTCCTCACATCTCTCCTCCCCGACCCACTCCTTACTCATACCTATCTCTCCAACCTCTCCTCCTTCTTCATACCTCTTCTTCCCTCCCTCACATCTCCCCTTCCTTATTCCTTATCCCCATCCCACATCTCCCAGCCTCCCCCACGCACCGTATCATTACCCACTCAACATCTGACCCCCGGACAGGTTTGAACGGAGGATCTCCCAAGCAGTATGCCAATTAAAGGGAGACGGAAAAGGAAGCCGCAGTCTGACACACCCAGGGACCAAGGAAGTGAAGTGATACAGAGTGAAGTGAAGGCAACATGACAGAAGACATATTAGGGCGCCTCCATACGTGCCCTCGGACATACAGTATATGCAGCAGTATTTGGACAGATGTATGCGACCATGTTTCGAACACTGGCAGCAAAGGCGATGGGATATGAGTGTCCATACCAGGCAACTGAGACTTCATCATGGTGTTGTCAACATGATGTGGACGCTGCTGTGCCCAACATGTCTGCAGCGTGTTCGTTACTGTGTTGCTTACATGTTGCCAGCACTTGTTCCAGCACACGTGTGGACGCGCCCTTACGTGAAGTGTACTGAAATAAAAGTGAAGTGAAGATACCAATATTTAGAGCGAAATGATATGAGTGACGTCAAGATGAAGTGAAGATGTATTACATGCAATGATGTGTTGTGAAAGTAAAGTGAAGTATACCGGTAGATAATTTAAGTGAGGTGAAAGGGAATTTGGTGAAAGTAAACTGAAGTGTAGATAATTTAAGTGGAGTGAAATGAAGTGTAGTGAAAGTTGAGTGAAGTATAGATAGTTTAAGTGAAGTGAAATGAAGCGAATGAAGTGAATAAATATGAAGTGAAATGAAATAACGAAATAATTAGGAATTGTGGAGCAAAATGAAGGAATATGGAATAAAGTGAAGTGGTGTGAAAATACAATAAAATGAGATGAAACTGCGCTCTGTATATATAATTAAATATGCATAAAAAATTCTTCCTCCCCCCCTCTCTCTAAATTACACCCCCATCATAGACCTCCCCCCCAACCACTGAACCTTCCACCATCAACTCAGCACACAATCTCTCTCTCTCTCTCTCTCTCTCTCTCTCTCTCTAAATTACACCTCCCTCCCCCCCAAGCACTGGACCTGCCACCATCAACTCAACACACACCGATAACAGCAAACACACCCATCAGCAAACGACCCACACACAACAATCAAGCGAGCAAACAGCATCAGAGGGAATAATCGCAGGGGCTGGCCGGAATGTGTAGGGGGTGAGGGGGGAGGGGGTTGTGAGGCAGGGGAGGGGAGGGGGATATAAGGATGGCGGGGGAGGATGTGTGGAAGCGGGAGTGGCCGGAGAGGGAACTGTGGAGAAGAGAGGAAAGGATGTTGTGGGAGGTGAGGGAAGGGGAATGTGTAGGGGGTAAGGGGAGAGGGGAGGTGGAAGGGTGTGTGACGAGAGGGGTTAAGTGGGAGAGGGAGGTGTGGAGATGGGAGGAAGGGATATTGTGGGAGATGAGACTAAGGAGTGCTATGAAGTGTGAGGAGAAGGAAATGTGTAGGAGAGGGTGTAGGAGGGGGAGTGGGGGGAAAGGGATGTGTGGTAGGTGAGGATGGGGGGAGAGAAAACCATGAAGAAGAGGGATTAGGAGACGGGATTAGGGATGTGGGGAGGGCTGACTGTGGGGAGAGAGGGATGTGGGATGCTCCGCTCTCCTGTAGTTAAGAATTCTGGATGCTGGGGTGTAGAAGGGGGAATGGAGAGAGGGAAGTGGGTGTTGGTGGGGTAGGGTCGAGATGGACTGACGTTCTGTAGTTACGAATGCTGGGCGCTACAGAGTTTGTGGGGAAGTGAGGGTATCAGAGTAGGGAGGAGAAGGGGGACTGTAGTAAGTGGAAGGGGTGGCAGCGAGGAGGAATGGATTGTGGAATGGCGGGCGATGGATGCAGGAAGTGGGAAAGGAATAGGGAGGAGGGGGATATGGGAAGTGGGAAGGGAGTGAGAAGGGGGATATGGGAAGTGGGAAGGGAGTAAGTGAGAAGGGGGATATGGGAAGTGGGAAGGGAGTAAGGGGGAAGGGGAATTTGGGAAGTAAGGAGGGAGCAGGGGAAGGCGAATATGGAGAGTGATGAGGGAGTAGGGAGGAGGGTGATATGGGAAATGGTGAGGGAGTACGAGGGAGGAGTATAGAGGAAGTGGAGAGGGAGAAAGGGAGGAGGGGGAAGGGGAATAAAGGAACTGGGGAGGAAGTTGGTGGAAAGCGGTAGCCTATGAGGGAATGGGAAGGAACTAGAGGGGAAGGGGGATATAGGAACAGGGGAGGAAGTAGGGGGAAAGAGGTGTGGGGAGTGGGGAGGAAATGTAGATGTTGAGAATGGTGGACGCTCTTGGGGGGTGGGGGGGGACTCTGAGGTGTTGTGGAAGGGATAGAAGGATGGGACAGGGGGAGAAAGACACGGGGAGAAAGACAGGAGGTGAAGGAGGGAGCGAAGTAATAATTGAAGGGACGGTGATATGTGTCCTAAAGTGGGAAAGGGAGGGAGACTTCTGAGGGAGGGAGATGTGGAAGGGCACGAGTGATGCAAGGGTGGACGAGGGAGGAAGAGACAGAAAACAGAAGGAAGGAAGGAGGAGGAAGAATAAGGAAGAGACAAGAGAAAGGAGGATGAAGCGACGGAGGATGAGGGAGAAGGAATAATAATGGGGTCAGGGATAAGGGCCAAACTGGATAAGGTCGGTTGGTAGTGGTGGTCAAGGGTCTGGATGGATGGATGGGAGTGGGAGCGGTGGACGGATGGCAGTGAGGGTGGTGGGTGGATGAGAGTGGGAGTGGTGGACAGATGGAAGTGAGGGTGGATGGGATATGGATGGGTAAGCGAGTGGATGGATGGATTTTTGAACGAATGGAAGGTTGGATGAACTTGTAGATGTGTGGCTAGATGACGGACGGTTGGATGGATGGATGGACAGACAGACAGACAGACAAGTAGACAGAGACACTAGACAGGTAATTATCGAATATACGAGATGGACAAACTGAAGGTCAGATAAAGACAGATAATATAACCTAAAAAAAGGATATGTAAACAGACAGACAGATGCGGATGAGATGATGGGTGTGCTGAGTAAATGAATCCAGGAGGAAAGAAAGTTAGTAGAAAGAAAATAAAAAATAAGTTGTCGGAATGACGGTGTTAAGGGTAAGAAAAAAAAAAAACATTATACGGTACTTACGCAGCGTCTCAATGTCGTCCGAATCTTATCACTGGCTGTAATTACCACGTGGATGCTTACCTGTGAGAGAAACAAAATCATCATCAACATCAACATCATCATCATCATAATAATAATATATGATTAATATTAAAATCATGATAATCAGTCAATATAACTTTTATCATCATCATTATCATATTAAATTATCATCAGAATCAATGTCATCACAACTTTCATCATCAGCATCATCATCATAATATTAAATCACCCTATTCATCATCTTTACACGTGTCATCATCACCATCTTCATTATAATCAAAATCATTATAGTTTCCAATATCATTTCAATATCATCATCATCATCATCATCATCATCCGGACCTCCTTTCCCACCCCAGGGCAAGGTAATGGCTATTCTTATCATTCAGTTTAAAATCTTGTCCTCATCATCACCATATCCTAAACCTACATCCTACTATGATAAACTGGCTGGGCATGATCCGGAAAAAAAATAAATAAATAAATAAGAACACAAGAGCATCAAATTTTTTACTAGAGTGGATAGTGAAAGAGACAAAAACCCAATCACACATCAATGACCTCTTTTGATATATTCGATAAAAAAAAACATTCTCAGGTGAAAAACATCAATATTCAACCTGCCAAACACTCCCCGTACACACACACACACACACACACACAGCCACTAACAAGCCAAACACTTCATCTGATTTGAGTTAAGGCACAGACTCAACGCCTCTTCCTTTCCCTCTCCTTTTTATCCTGTGTGTGTGTGTGTGTGTGTGTGTGTGTGTGTGTGTGTGTGTGTGTGTGTGTGAGAGAGAGAGAGAGAGAGAGAGAGAGAGAGAGAGAGAGAGAGAGAGAGAGAGAGAGAGAGAGAGAGAGAGGGGAGAAGTCTGAAAAAGGGAAAGAAGAGAGAGGGGAGAAGTCTGAAAAAGGGAAAGAAGAGAGAGGGGGGAAGACTTGTGTGAGAAGGGAAAGAAAGGGGAAAGCTGAGAGAGGGAAAGAAGAAGAGCTGAGAAAGGGGAAAAAAGGGAAGGCTAGATAGAAGGAAATATGAAGATATATGAGAGGGAAAGAGGGGTGGAAAGCTTGAGAGAGGGGAAAGTGGAGGGAAAGGCTTGAGAGGCAGGGAAAGAAGGAAAAGGGCTTGAGAAAGAGGGAAAGCTAGGGGGAAGTGTGAGGAGAAGGAAGGGGGAGTGTCTGAGAGAGAGGGAAAGAGAGGGGAAAGGAGGGGAAGGCCTGAAAGAAGAGACGAAAGGGGAAAAGCTTAAGAGGGAAAGATGCACAGAAGTTTGAGGAGAAGGGTGGAAGGCTTGAGGGGGTCGAGGGGGGGTTGGGTCGGATCCTTGGGGCTTCCGGTCTGCCTTTAGGCCACTTCAGGGAGTCTGTTTTATGAGTTCTACGCCTGCACATCACACTCCAGCCCATCCCACTATCTTAAATTTCTCTCTCCTCTCTTCTCTCTCACTTTCTTAATTTTTTCTCTCCTCTCTTGCTCTCTTCTCTCTCCCACTTTCTTAAATTTCTCTCTCCCACTTTCTCTCATTTTTCACTCCTCTCTTGCTCTCTTCTCTCTCCTACTTTCTTCTATATTTCTCTCCTCTACTATCCTTTCCTCTCCTCTCACTCCTACTTATCTTCTCTCCTCTCCTCTCTTCTCTCTCCCTCTTATTTACCTTTTTCTCTACTCTCCTTTCCTCTCTTGCTCACTTCTCTCTTCACTTCCTTACCTTCCTTCTCTCTTGTTTTTTCTCCTTTCCCGTCTCTCTCTCTCTCTCTCTCTCTCTCTCTCTCTCTCTCTCTCTCTCTCTCTCTCTCTCTCTCTCCGTTCAATTTCAACAACCCTCTCTCAATTAACAGGGTCACTGACTTTAACCTTTTGACCCACTGACTGTTCCCCTCTCCACCCCTCTCTCCCCTCCCCTCTTAACTTCTTTCCCCTCTCCCTCTCAGTCTCTCCTTCCCCTCTCCCACTCAACCTCCCTTTCCCTTCCCCCTCTGGACCCATCTTTCCCTTCTCCCTATGTAGCAATCTTTTTCCTACCCCTCTCCTTCCCCCCTCTCCCTCTACCTCTTTTCCCTCCCCCTCTCCCTTTCCCCTTCCCATCCATCCTCCCCCTCTCTCTGCTTTTCCCCCTCTCCCTCGCTACCCCTTTTCCCTCCCCCCTCTCCATCTATTTCCTTCCCCCCCTCTCTACTTCGTTCTCTCCCATTCAACCCTTATTTCCCCTCCATTTCTCTACCTCTCGTTCCTCTCCTTCCCCTCCCCCTGTCTACCTCTTACCCCTCCTCCTTTCACCTCTTTTTCCCTTCACCTCTCAGTCTCTCATTCACCCCCTCTTTTTTCCCTTCCCTCCGCTACAAACCGCTCTTTTTTTCCTCACTTTTCTCCCCCTCTCTACCTTCTCCTTTCCTCTGTCTGTCTGTCTGTCTCTCTCTCCTTCCTCTAACCATTCAGCTTTTAATGTCTTTCAGTGTTTCTCCCCCCTCTTTAAATTCTCTCTTCCTTGCTCTTTTTCTCTCCCTCTTCTCTCCTCACCACCCTGCCTCCCTCTCTCCTCCCCTTCTCTCTTCTAAAACCCTCACCCCCTCGCGATTTTCTCTTTCCCTCTCCCTCCTCCCCCCCACCTTGCTTCCTCTCTCTCAACTCTCCTTTAACTTTTAACACGCCTGCCTCTCTCTCTCTCTCTCTCTCTCTCAACTTCCTCCCTCCCTTTTCAACTTCTCCCTCCCCCAACCCATCGAAGCTCCCTCCCCTCACCCAAAATACCATCCTTTCCCAATCAACCTCCTTACCCACTCCCCCTCTCATCCCCCAACCCCTCCCCCACTCAAACCTCCTAACCCCCACTCAACTCCTTTACCCCCTCCCCCTCTCAATACCCCAACCCCCACTCGACCCTCTCACACCTCCAACCCCCATTCAACCCTCTCACATCCCCAACCCCCACTCAACCCTCTCACACCCCCCAAACCCCACTCAACCCTCTCACACCCCAACCCCCACTCAACCCTCTCACACCCCCAACCCCCACTCAACCCTCTCACACCCCCAACTCCCACTCAACCCTCTCACACCCCCAACCCCCACTCAACCCTCTCACACCCCCAACCCATCGAAGCTCCCTCCCCTCACCCAAAATACCATCCTCTTCCACTCAACCTCCTTACCCACTCCCCCTCTCATCCCCCAACCCCTCCCCCACTCAAACCTCCTAACCCCCACTCAACTCCTTTACCCCCTCCCCCTCTCAACTCCTTTACCCCCTCCCCCTCTCAACTCCTTTACCCCCTCCCCCTCTCAATACCCCAACCCCCACTCGACCCTCTCACACCTCCAACCCCCACTCAACCCTCTCACATCCCCAACCCCCACTCAACCCTCTCACACCCCCAACCAACACTCAACCCTCTCACCCCCCCAACCAACACTCAACCCTCTCACCCCCAACCAACACTCAACCCTCTCACACCCCCAGCCCCCACTCAACCCTCTAACACCCCCAACCCCCACTCAACCCTCTCACACCCCCAACCCCCTTCCTAGCCCCACCCAAAAGTCAAGGGGGGTCTCCAGGGGGTGGGGGGGAGGCAACATATAAAATACAGTTCGATTTTGAGCGTTTTCTCCTGGGCCAGAGAAAGCAAATATTATCCCAGCCACGGGGGGTAATATATTGCCTTCAGTGTGCCCTCCCTCCAACCCCCCAGCTCTCTCTCTCTCTCTCTCTCCTGTATGTTCAATTATTCTCTCTTCCTTCTCTATTTCCTTTTATCCATCGATGCTCTCTCTTTCTCTCTCTTCTTTATTTTATTTTCCCGTATGTTCAATTATTCTCTCTTCCTTCTCTGCTTCCTTTTATCCACTGATGCTCTCTCTCTCTCTCTCTCTCTCTCTCTCTCAAGTCCCCCCCCCTATATATATTGATGGCACTTTGAAAATTCCTTCTTTTTGATGGCACTATGAAAATTCCTACTTTTTGGCACTATGAAAATTCCTACTTTTTGGCACTATGAAAATTCCTACTTTTTGGCACTATGAAAATTCCTACTTTTTGACATTGAAATTTCCTACTTTTTGGCACTATGAAAATTCCTACTTTTTCATATATACTTTTTTATCTGGTAGTCAAAAAAAGCAGTGAATTTATTTTTTTATTATTTTCTTTTTTTATATATATATTTTCTAGAGTCACGGTAAAAATTCAAATGCTTATGTTCACAAGCTTTTTTCTTTTCTTTTCCTTTGTTTTATTTTCATGTCATGCAATGTGTGTGTGTGTGTGTGTGTGTGTGTGTGTGTGTGTGTGTGTGTGTGTGTGTGTCGGAGTCAAGAATCCAGCCGAGTGTGGTGACATTAGAATGACTTAAGTAAGACAGAAGAGGACGACACGGTGTACTAGGCAAAATAAATCGCTTAGGAAGAGGTGTTAGGGAACTTCCATAACCGACGGGAAAATAGGAGAGCTACAGTTACGCCTCCTTAAATTATGCATTATAGAATTTTTATTTGATCAAAAAATTTTCTTGGAGCTCAAAATCCCCCCCCCCCCCCAAAAAAAAAAAAAAAAAATTTGGATTTTAAGGTTATATATTTTTTTGGATCGTGTGACCGCTTGGGCGAGCTCCAGGTTCTATTAAATTTGGAGGGGGGTTGAGAGAGAGAGAGAGAGAGAGAGAGAGAGAGAGAGAGAGAGAGAGAGAGTTTGGGTGCATTGGATAGATAGGTAGATAAGTACAATAAATATAAGCTACAGATAAAATCCAGAAAGAGAGAGAGAGAGAGAGAGAGAGAGTGAGAGAGAGAGTCGGGCACTTTCCGGATGAATGCAGAAGTTTCCCGTTGCGACCGCCACTAAAAGTCCTATTTCTTTGGGACTGAATAAATGTTTTTTCACCATCCACGTCAAGGAAATAGCAAATAATAGCGGCCAGACTCATAAAATAGCGTTCACTCTTATATAATAGGAAAAAATAAGGTTACATGTATTCAAATAGGAAAAAATAGGCGACTGTCTCATGCAATAGCTTTCCGTGTATTCAGATTGCAAATAATGGCGAGGCTTCTCATAACATAGCTCTTATAACAGTTTCCTCCCTGTCACACACAAACACTCCAAACACCGCCTCCACACAAACACCTACAATAAACATAGTCCCTTCCAACTCTTCCCCCCCCCCCACAAACACCAAGAATAAACATTGCTCCCCTCCCACACACCAAAACACCCAAAACAGACTCCCTCCAACTCTCCCATACACAAACACACAGAATAAACACTCACACACCTTTCCCCAACACAAACAGACAGAATAATCACACACACCCTCACCCAACACACACACAAACACACAATAAACACATACACCCTCCCCCAATACACACAAACACAGAATAAACACTCACACACCCTTCCCAACACAAACAGATAGATTAATCACACACACCCTCCCCAAACACACACAATAAACAAACACACCCTCCGCCAACACACTCAAACACACAATAAACACACACACTCCCCAACATATGCACAAACACACACCCCAACACAGACAAAGACACACAAACATTCCCTCCCCCAAACACACACACACACACACACACACACACACACACACAAAACCTCCCCAACACAAACACACAGAATAAGCACAAACACACCCTCCCCCAACACAAACACAAACACACACAGACACACAAACATCCCCTCCTCCTCTTCCTAGAACCTCTAAAAGTTGGCTGGGAACTTTGGAGCAGCGGCAGCGAGCGAAACGGAACTTTGTGTCGAAACTCGCGGAATACGAAGTCGCGAGTGGGGAGCAGGGCAGTCATCGTCTCGTCCCAGGAGTTGCCAAACACGGTAAATAATTAATGTCGTGCCCCCCTCCACCTCCGCCCACTCCTGTCCGCCCTCCCACCTGCCTTGCCCACCTCCTCTTCCTCCTCTTTAACTTGCCTGTCTCCATTTTCCTTGTTTCATTATTTTGTTCCTTTCTTCCTATACTACACTTTACTGAACTGAATTGAATTACACTGGACTGCACTGCGTTACATTAACACAACGCAACAAAATACTACACTACAGTACACTATATTACACTGCCTTACACTACACCGTACTACAAAGCATGACACTACATTACACTGCTATGCGCTACACAAGAGGCCTGTATGTGGTCGAGATGTGCACCCTATGTGAAGGAGTGACCACCCACGAGCCTAACCTCCTCATATATCCCTGAACCTCTCCGTGGGAAGGACGCTGGCCCGACCCTAGTGAGGCGCTGTCTACCTCAAGGGGGCGAAGGATCCCTACATAGTCTATGCACTGTACTCTAACTGTAGGACGGCCTCATTGACGCAGTTAATTACCTGTAGTCGACGAGTCTGCTCAGCCAGACAAATCGGGGTTAAGAAAAAAAAAAATCGCTGCACTACAGAAAACAGTACACTACAATAAGCTACCTTTCATCACACTACCTTACACTATATTAAGCTACTGTTAATATTACACAACACTACACTACACTACATAATGCACTACACAATGCTATGCTACACTACACAACACTTACCTCGTATTCTGTTACGTCATAATGTACTTGTAAGACCCAGAGACCAGAAGTCTACAAAAGTTGTCCCTTCCAAATAAAGTTGGATAAGATATTCAGAATCAAGGTAGTTCCTTCTGAAAGACTGGAGGCCGTAGACGGAGGGAAACACACCACGAATATCTATCCATCTAACTATCTGTGTGTGTGTGTGTGTGTGTGTGTGTGTGTGTGTGTGTGTGTGTGTGTGTGTGTGTGTGACCCTATTTCTCTTTCTGCATTCTTGATCTATAATATTACACATGAAACATTATTTCTAAACACACATTCAGTTTAGTAAAGCAAAAGAGACATTCTTTAATCACAATATTATTTCATGGAACAAACTCCCCGGCAAAATTATAGGCAGCGTCAGTTTTCTGTCAATCACTTGAACAAAATCAATTACAGAATCCAAACAAAGCATATTTTTGTGCGGATAAAAGAACTGGATTATATATTTTCAGCAGAATATGACACCAACACTAATATGATCCACAGTTTACCTATCTATCTATTGCCAGATGCCTTATTCCTGTAAGGGGTGGACACAAACAAACCGCCTCCATGTCGCCCTGTCCCCCGCCATTTCACCGCCCCGCTCCCAGCTCACACCCCCCTCTCTCATATACCTCTCCACTCCATCCCTCCATCTCATCCTTGGCTTCCCCCTTCCTCTCCCCCCCTCCACCTCACTCACATACACTCTCCTCGTCAGTCTCTCGCTCTCCAGTCTCTCCACATGGCCAAACCACCACAATGTGCTTCTCCTAACACTTCCTATCACATTCACAGTTTATCATCTATATTTTAATTATTTTTTTGAGACAGACAAAAAAATGATAGAACTACGAGTGAACAAGCCAATTTATCAATCTATCTATCTACTAATCTATCCACCAGTCTACATATATATTAGTCTGTCTCTCTATTGCCTAAGCCGCATCCTGTGAGCGGTGGGCACAACAAATTAACCTGTTCTACCTCCTCTTCCCATGACAAGCCACTCTCCCTCATATACCATCGCACCTCATCCCTCAAGCTCATTCTCAGCCTCCTCCTCCCAACCATCTCACTCTCATACACTCCTCTATAGTTCATTCACTTTAACTTGGCCAAAATCTTAATCCTTTTGCGGGTTATTTCACGTACGTCAGTGGCAGTGAATGACAATACCGTGGCTCTAAATACCTTTCTATAGCACCTCTTCGTGACTGGCATCATAATCTAGTGTTAATCTAATGTTATAACTCAGCGTTCAAGATGGAGGGATGGCAATTTTAGGCCAATGTAAAGTGAAAAGAGTATAGTCAGTTTCTCTTTCTCTTATTCGCTTCCTATGTCCGAACCCCATTTGTTTCCCTTTTTCATTTTTTCCTAATTTCTCAAAAGTATTTCCAGTATTTCCCACTTCAGGATACAATAAGCAAGACTCTCTCTCTCTCTCTCTCTCTCTCTCATGCTAGAAAATACCGGTGACTACTTCTATCCTTTTCATCCTCACATTTCCTGCTATTTTGCTTTTAACTCTCTCTCTCTCACTCTCTCTCTCTCTCTCTCTCTCTCTCTTCAGTAAATGTTTCTCCCTTACAAGTTCTCCAGTTTTCCAGTTTCTCTTTCTCTTTCTCTTACTATCTTTCGTCCTCTTCTGTTCTGTTTCTCTCTCTCTCTCTCTCTCTCTCTCTCTCTCTCTCTCTCTCTCTCTCCGTCGCTTTTGCTATTCTCCTTCAGTATTCCCTTTCCCTCTGACTCTCTCTTCCTTGCTCATATTCCCGTTCGTTATTCTCTTTTATCTTGTCTTCCCATCGCTGATGTCCCTGTTCCTCTCTCTCTCTCTCTCTCTCTCTCTCTCTCTCTCTCTCTCTCGCGTATTCCTCCGCCTGCAGCCCCTCCTCTTTCACACACTCCTTATTTCCTAACTATTCTGAATGCGCTCTCTCTCTCTCTCTCTCTCTCTCTCTCTCTCTCTCTCGTTTCTAGCATGTCCATATATTCTCTCTTGTATTTCCTTCTCTCTCTCTCTCTCTCTCTCAAATTTGCTCTCCTCAATTCTTCTCCCTCCATCCACACAGTTATCTATATTTGCATTTCCTCCTCTCCCTCTTTCTCTTTGCATTTGCTTGTCTGTCTGTCTGTCTGTCCGTTTGAGCTTGTTTGTATGTTTGCTTTGGTCATTGTTTTTGTCTATGTATGTATAAGCTTGACTGTGTATGTGTCTGTATGTGTACATATGCGTGAGAATGCTTATCTGTGTGTGTGTGTGTGTGTGTGTGTGTGTGTGTGTGTGTGTGTGTGTGTGTGTGTGTGTGTGTGTGTGTGTGTGTAGCTTTGAATGTACACCCATGTCTATTTTCTGTCTGTTTCATCTTCATCATCAACAACAACAACATCATCATTTATCTTCATCCATCCATCCATCCATTATCCAATCCTACACTGCCCCATGAGGAACGTAGAAGCCCGGGGCTAGGCAAGTTGGTCCTGACATTTAAGATGAGAGTGACCAGCCTCACTCATCCCAGAGTGGTATTATGTGATCAATAAACCCCAGCCATCCCTTGGATATAAACCTTCACCAGCTCAATCCCATTGGAGTGCCGTAATTACCCACTAAACCACCAGGCGCCAAAATTTGGCTATATAGTTACCACCCAGCGTAGTAAATGGTTTCCTGGTGTACAGGAAACCATTTGGCTTGTCACTCAGTGTACAATCACCCACAGGCAGAAGAGGAAAGAATGAAGGAAAGAAAGACAGAAGAAGGAGTGTAAAGTCATCCGTAGGCAGAAGGACGAGTGAAGGAAAGAAAGACAGAGGAGGACGGAAGGAAAGAAGGATGGAGGAGAGGAAAGGGCAGACACCCGAGAGCAGCACTACATCGAGTGAGTGGATGGCGAGCGCCCCCACCTACACTTTATCTTTACAGGTTCAATGATCTTCCCCTCTTTCCTCCCTTCCATGCCTCCTCTTCCCTCTCTCTTTGATTTCCAAGTCTCTCTCTCTCTCTCTCTCTCTCCTTGGCACTGACTTGTACTCCCCTTCAGATTCTCCCCTTCGGAACATTATTACGTCTCTCTCTCTCCCTGATACCCCCACAAATGAAAAAGGAACGAAAAGGAGAGAGAGAGAGAGAGAGAGAGAGAGAGAGTACGAAACCGATTACTCATCAAAAATAAAGAACCCATAAAAAGAAAACGGGAAACAATAGAGAAGCACATTAAGGGGGTACTCAATTAGAAAACGTAAAATACCCACAGAAATGTAGATTTATGTGCAATTACTTAGTACGGAATCACTGACCCAGATGCACACATGAAACCACTGGACGAAGCTGAGTGAAAGGCTGTGGGAAAAAGAGAGAGAAAGAGAGAGTGAGAGAGGCAAGGGCGTGTCAGCTAAGAGGAAATAAGGGAGTGAAGGCTAAAGGCTGGCAGAGAAGAGGTGAAAAATGAAGAAGATTTTGGAGTGGGAGGTAGGGTGTAAAGAGGGACCGAAGCTAGATTTTAAGCTGTACGGTCAATGCTAAGGGATCAAAGCTATGGAGGTCAAGCTATGAGGAAGCTTAAGGGTCGCCTCTTAGGGTTAAAAGCTAAGAACGAAAGCTTAAAGGGAGAGAGAACGGGGAAATTAAAAAAAAATAATAAACAGGGAGATAGCGAATACGAGGAAACAAAGGGAAAGAATGAATAGGATATGAGTGAATAAATGCTTGAGAGAGAGAGAGAGAGAGAGAGAGAGAGAGAGAGAGAGAGAGAGAGATAGCAGGATGAATAAGAAGGATGACAGCGAGAGGTAGAGTGACAAGACAGGACCCACCCACTCAATGACAAATTGCACTCGGCCTCTCTCTCTCTCTCTCTCTCTCCATTCATTTTACACTTAGCTCCTTTCCCTTTCTTTTTCTACCCTTCCTCCTTCCTCTCCACTTTCTCTTGCACTTTCTCTCTTGGTTCCTCAGTTTTCTTTCCTCATCCTCTCTCTAGCTTTCATTTCTCTCTAATTCTCTTCCTCTGTCATCATTTTTTTATCTACCCCTATGCAGATTTCTATTTTATATGCCTCTTTATTTTCAATTTCATTCCTCACACTATCTACCCTCAATCCCTTCATTTTATCTGCCTCTCATCCCATTTTTCTTTCTCACTTCCCATTTTCTGCTTCCCTCTTCTCATTTTCTGTCTCGCTCTCCCCAATTATAGGGCAGTGGGGTGGACAGAGCAGCGGGCGGTTGTTTGAAAGGACGCTAGATCGAAACCCAGGCTGGTCAGGGAAGACTGTGGATCTGAATATTTTTGAAGAGGTCTTAGCGAATATTTAAGACCCATCGACCTAAAAAATAAATAAATAAATAATAAAAATCATCATCATCACCATCATCATCATCATCCGGACCTCCTTTCCCACTCTAGATGATGGTGATGATGATGATGATGATGATGATGATGATAATAATAATAATATTCCTGTCTCCCCTTCCTCTTCCTCTCCCCTAATACTTTTCCTTGTTCCTTCACTTCCTATTTTCTTCTCTTCAAATCTTCTCTACCTCCTCTTCCTCCTTCCTCCTCCTCTTCCTCCCCCCAGCTCACTCTTTTAATATACAATCACAATCTTTCTTTTCCTCTTCCTCTTGAATTTTAAAACCGACTTCGACCTTTCCTTCTGCCTTCTTCAAGTTTATCCTCTCTCTCTCTCTCTCTCTCTCTCTCTCTCTCTCTCTCTCTCTCTCCGACCATCCTTCCCATCCCTCCATCCTTTTCGTATCCTCCATCCTCATCAATCTTTATTCTCTCTCTCTCTCTCTCTCTCATATTAAAACAGCGGTGCAACAATGAGACTGGGGGCGTGATAGCAATAACTGTAATGGCTGTTGTGGCGGTCGGGGTTATGAGTTGTCGCCTTCCCCCCTCCATCCCCCCTTCCCCTCCCTCACTCACCTGGAACCCCCCCTCCCTCACACACACACACACACACACACACACACACACACACACACACACGGGCAAAAGTTCGTCTGCCACTGAACCGCGTCTCTTTCACATTTAGGACATTTCCATCACTATCATTCCTGACATTATCCCTCTTCATCTCCATCATTCTTCCTTCCAGTACCCTTTCTATTCTTTCTTCTTCTCCTCCACTTCCATCTTCTTCCCATACTTTCCTTCTTCACCGCCATACTATCTTTCTCCCAACACTCTTATCCTTTCCTCTTCCTTGTCCCATCCTCATCTTCCCCCTCTACACACACCTTCCCTCTTCACCCCTTCCTTCATCCTTTGCTTCCTCCTTCACCCCTGCCCCCATCCTCTCTTCCCTCCCTCCTCATCCCTTCCACCACCCTCTCTTCCCTCCTTCCTCACCCCTTCCCTCATCCTCTCTTCCCTCCCTCCTTAACCCTTCCCCCATCCTTTCTTCCCCCCCTCCCCAATCTTATACTCTCTCCCTCCCATTATTTTCCTTTCACCCTCGCCCTCACCCACCCACTCCTCTCTGGCACAAGCTTCAAACATCCCTGATCTCCCGTCATCATTACAACTTGGATCATTTTTCTCCATCCATCTCGCCACCAAAAGTCATACCTTCATTTACCATCATCATCGTCACTGCCCATCCCCCTACATCACCCACGCTCATCATCATCTCTTCCATTCCTCTGCCTTGCCTTCCACTCCTCTCCCTTCTCTTCCATTCCTTTCCCTTCCCTTCCACTCCTCCCCCTTCCCATGCATTCCTCTCCCTTCCCCTTCACTCCTCTCCCTTCCCTTCCACTCCTTTCCCTTCCCTTCCACTCCTCCCCCGTCCCTTCCACTCCTCCTTTCCCTTGCACTCCCCCTTCCCTTCCGCTCCTCTCCCTTCCCTTCTTTTCAGTCCACCACAAACCTCGCGCTTCCCCGTCCCTTCCCTTATTCTCTCTCTTTTCCATCACTGCACCCTTTCTTTTCACGTTAACATAATATTCACTGTCATTTTTAGTCCTATCAGCTTCGATCCCTTGCCCTATAAAACACGCCAAATACATTTCCTTTCTTATTTCACTCACTTCCATCACTTCCCTCCATCACTACACTTTTTACTTTTCGCGTGGGAAAATATTCAGTTTCATCATTTTCAGTCATGTCTCAGTATATAACACCTCTCACTGCATTTCCCTTTTCACCCCACTCTCTTCCATCATTTCTTTCCATCACTACACCTTTTGCTTTCCGGGTTGTATGATATTCACCGATTACTGCCATTCCCTACTGAATTATCGTCTAGGCCTTTGGTTCCTTCTTCCTTGCATACACCCCACAATAAGAACTGTCACCACTTATTTTTTCATCGAATTATCGTCTATACTCTGTTAATTCAAACTTGATCTAAAATTGCCATCTCTCCATCTTAAATGCCGAGTTGTAATACAAGATTAACTTCAGAATATGATGCTAGTCACGAAGAAGTGCTACGGAAAAGATGTAGAGCCACTGTATTATCTTTTTCTGCCAATGACCTACATGAAATAAGCTGCAAAGGAAAGAAAGTCTGGGCCCAGTTAAGGCAAAAGGAGTATAGTAATGTCACGTTCAATTAATACACCAAAACAAAACCGTGTCACATTATTTACTTTCTCACCATAACTTTTACCTTCATAACTACACTTGTGGTCTCGAAGTTATATTGTTGGTTATGGCACTATCTGTAGAGTTATTGGAAAAAAATGTTATATTCTATCGCCCTTGCATTTAGTTTATACCATATTTATTTTTTAATTCATTTTTGTTTAATCATTAAATATAACTCCATCATTATTATCCTTTCCTCTTCTTCCCTCCCCTCCTTTTCTTCACCCCCTACACATACACATCTTTCCATTTCCCCCCTCCCACCCTCTTCTACACTCTCTACACACCCTTTCCTCTTCCCTCCTTCCATCCTCTTCTTCACCCTCTACACACACCTTTCCTCTTCCCCCCTCTCACCCTCTTCTTCACCCCCTACACACACACACACACACACACACACACACCTTTCCTCTTCCCTCCATCTATTTTCACCCTCTACACACACGTTTCCTCTTCCCTCTCCTATCCTCTTCTTCACTCTCTACACACCCTTTCCTCTTCCCTCCTTCCATCCTCTTCTTCATCCTCTACATACACCTTTTCTCTTCCCCCCACCCATCCTCCTCTTCACCCCTACTCACACACCTTTCCTATCCTCATCCCCCCGTTCCACATCCTTTCTTCCTTCTTGCCCCTCCTCTATCCTCTTTTACTTTTTCCCTCCCAATGTTTTCCTTTCACCCTCACCCTCCACACACACCTTTTCCCTTCCCCTCTTCCCCCATCCATTTCTTCCTTCTTTCCCCCTCCCCTATCCTCTTTTACTCTTCCCTTCCACTTTTTTCCCTTCACTCTGACCCCCACCCACTATTCTCTGACACGAATATTACAAAATACCATAGTGAGACGCCCTTATCCAAGTGGGTATGGCCACAAACAAATCGCCTCCAAGTCAACCTATCCTCGGTCACTAGGCTGTCCTCCCTCCAACTCACATCAGCCCCTCCCTCTCTCTCTCTCTCTCTCATTTTCAGTTACAAAATAATTAGTGAAAGGGAATGGCATAATCAATGGCCAATTATCCTTCCAACTACGAATCACCCCGCCCATACAAACAGCCTCTCTCTCTCTCTCTCTCTCTCTCTCTCTCTCTCTCTCTCTCTCTCTCTCTCTCTCTCTCTCTCTCTCTCTCTCTCTCTCTCTCTCTCTTTCTCTCTCTCTCATGATCGTGTACAATTGCTTTTTCTTCTCTTTCATTTCTCTATTAACCCCCAACTCTCTCTCTCTCTCTCTCTCTCTCTCTCTCTCTCTCTCTCTCTCTCTCTCTCGCAATTATACTTGCGCAATGAACGCATCGGGATCGGTCATTAATTCCAAATACCACACACACACACACACACACACACACACACACATACACACACAAGGCTATAGATCTATTAATAACACACACACACACACACACAAATACCCAATGCACCATAACCAGTCACGCTAATCTGCAGCAATAAACGTCCACATTAATCCACATAAAATCCACATAAATCCACTGCCACATCAACAAAACAATCAATAGCAATACTAAAATAACCACCACCAATCACGTCAATGTAATGCAACAAAAATCCACCTTAAATCCACAGAAAATCTACATTACATAAATCCACACACGCTTCACCGCCACAATAACAAAACTGTTCATTCCAGCTAACTACTAACATCAGCTGACTATTAACACCAGCTGACTATTTACACCAGCTTACTATTAACACCAGCTCACTATTAACACCAGCTCACTATTAACACCAGCTCACTATTAACACCAGCTTACTGTTTACACCAGCTAACACCAACTAACACGTTACTGTATTACACCAATCAACGCCTGCTTTTTCTCCACATTAAAACCACTTGCCACACCACACCACATCCACACCAATACCGAAATATCCATACCAATCACTCCAGTCCACACCAACCATCAACTTCCACCCAAATCCACTTCATATCCACACCAATTGCACATTAAATAAACAAGTCACACCACACCACATCCACACCAACAACATTATTAACACCACAATATCCATACCAATGAGTGACTTTTGGAACTGTAGGATAAGTGTGCGTCCAGACCATACGCTTGCCGGTGCAGTCGAAATTTTTTTATTTAATAATTGTTTGCCATAAAAGCGGCCCCACCGGAAGCTGGCGGGTGTGGACGAGAATTTCTAAGGGTTACAGGGATGCAGAACTAACGCCCGCACCAGCACAGGTTTAGTTTGGACAGGACCTAGTAAAAAAAAATGTGTGTGTGTGTGTGTGTGTGTGTGTGTGAGAGAGAGAGAGAGAGAGAGAGAGAGAGAGAGAGAGAGCACCACAAGCAAAACAACAATCAAGAGACCCACCATTACCACAACAAGCAGTGCCAATCACCCCCAATCCGCCGACGCAATCACCAACCACAACACCAGAAAATAGGAAATCCAGACACCTAATTGTTCACAGCTACAAAAACAAACCCCATTCAACAACACATTGTCTTTTTAACTCTAACTTGACCTAAAATTGCCAAAAGCAACTCCCTGTCAATTACAGTAAGTCTTTTTAATTCTAACTTGACCTTAAATTGCCCCCAAACAATCCCCAATTAATCATACTTCGTCCTCTTTACTCAAACGACCTAAAACTGCTATCTCTCCATCTTTAATGCTGAGTTGTAACGCGAGATTGGTGTCAGAATACGATGCTGGTCACGAAGAAGAGTTGAGAGGAAGGATGGGACTGGAGTGTATTGGTGTTGTGATGAGGAGGGGTTGATTGAGACAGTTTGAGCATGTTGAAAGGACGGGAGACGGCAATTGGACGCATAATGTGAGTAGTGTGAACGCTGGGGGTAGGGCTGTGACAGGCAGACCGAAAAAGACCAGGGACGAGGTCACAGCGTGTGACCTCAGGGGTAAGGGACTGAATATGGAAACTGCTAGAGATCGAGCAGCATGGAGAGCCGCCATTAGGTGACCAAGGCCGACGTATGCTCAACCATCATCTTAACAACCTTATTACAACCACACACTTACAACCTTAACTTAACAAGCAGAGCATTTTAACACATCCCACCCTTACCTCTCCCCCTCACGTCAGTTTTACCTACTTCTACACCTAAATCTACAATGCACCTCTACTTGACAAGCATCTTAATAACCCAATTACAAAGAGACACTAACAACCTTTCTTGCAAGCACAGCATCGTAAAGCCATTCCACCCTTTCCTCAACTTAGCCCATCACCTCCTTCTTACCTACAATTTCTCAAGGCTGGGGCTATCTCTCTTCCCTCACCCCCACCTCCCCCTCCTTTTTTTTTATCCACGTCTTTCTCCCTCTCCCCCTCATCTATCTTTTTCCCGGAGTAATTCATCTTCTTATCAAGCCATCAATCTTCCCTCCCTCCATCCCTCCAACACAACTCCCGGATCGATCAGTCTTGCCAACTCAACGCATTTTAAATCCCTTCCTCCAAACCAATGCCCCTCCTACTCTCTCTCTCTCTCTCTCTCTCTCTCTCCCTCAAGTATTTGCCTAACCCCCCCTCTCTTCCATACTCCTCTTCCCCCCTTTACGACCCTCTTCCATAAGGACCGATGTCATCATATCGGTACACTGGCCTCTCGAAAAAAAAAAAAAAAAAAATCATCATCATCATCATCATGATTATTACCACCACCATCACAATTTTCATCGTCACTTTTATCATCATCATCATCATCATTATTACCACCATCATTATTTTCATCGTCACCTTTATCATCATCATCGTCAGTCACTTTTACCATCAACATAAGTGTCATCGTCACTTCTATAGCTTCACCACCTTTATCACAACCACTACCATCATCATCACCATCAATCACCTTTAACAATACCACCGCCATCACTATCATCAACGTCACTTTTTCCATCATCATATCAATTGTACGACGGAGTGAACTTTCCGTAGAGTTTTGGCCCCATCTTCATTTCAGACGTAAACCCAGTCGACTACAGGCCGCCGCTTCCCTTATTCGGCATTTGGTAATATCGGTGCCACCACATGAAGGCGTCCCTCTTCCGCACCCTTCGCAGCTACCAAAGTTCTTAGACGCACACACACACACACACACACACACACACACACACACACACACACACACACACAAACGAAAAAGATACCAAATTCTTAAAACACACACACACAATTCTCTCTCTCTCTCTCACACACACACACACAAAATTCTCTCTCTCTCTCTCACACACACACACACACAAAATTCTCTCTCTCTCTCTCTTACACACATACACACACACAATTCTCTCTCTCTCTCTCTCTCTCTCTCACACACACACACACACACACACACACTCGGGCAACAAATTTTCCCCTCGGACAGGTAATTTAGTTGTTAAGCAGGTAATCTTTGCGCACCGTTCACGCCACCCACCAGACTATCGCGGTAATTCGGGCTGACCTCAAGGCGAGCAAGAGATAGGCGTAATCCTGGGGAGATTAGTGGGAGAGGGCGAAGCTGATGGGAAGGGGCGGGGAGGGGAGGAGGGAAAGACAGGGGAGGGAGGAGATAAGAGAGGAGAAAGGGGATTAAGATCAGGTTAGGGGGTACACGGGCTGGGGAATGAAGAAGAGGGGAAGAGGCGGTAAAAGGAAGGGTAAGGATGAAGGGAGGATGAATTAACAGGAGGGGAGAGGAACAGGGGAGGTAGAGGGAAGAGGGGAAGGAGGGAGGATGAAGAAGGGAGAAGGAGGTAAAAGAGGGAGGGGAAAGAAATGGGCAGGGGGAGGAAGATGCGAGGAGGAAGAGTTAAGAAGGAGTGGGAGGAAGACCAGGGAGAAGGAGGTACGAGAGGAGGGGGAAAGGAAGAATGAAGGGAGGAAGAGGAGGTAAGACGGAGGGGGAAGGAAGTGTTTGAAGGGGGAAGGAGGAGGGGAGGAGGCACAGAAAGTGTCTGAAGTAGGGGTGGAGGAGGGACCGAGGGGCTGGAAGTGAAGAAAGAGGGGAGGGGGAAGGAAGAGGAAGAGGGGAGGAGGAAGGAAGAGGGAGGGGGAAGTGATAAGAGGGAAAGGAGAAAATGACAAGAGTATGATGTGATGGAGAAAAAATAGGAGGATGAAGAGGATAGGGCGAGGAGAAGGGAGGGGGAAGAAAGAACAAAGAAGGAAGCGGTAGGGAGTAAGAGAGGAGGAGGGAAGTGACAGGAGGAAGAGGTGACGAAGGAGGAGGAATTATCGGAAGAGAGAAGTGTCTGAGGGAAGTGTCGGAAGAGGGAAGTGTCAGTGAGGGGCAAGAGGGAATTCTGTGCTAATTCCACGTGTTCAAGCACAGCACCTCATTAGGAAGGCGAAAAATGTAATATCGAGGCTAACAACTAGAATAATTATCACAGCAATGCTCTGGTTCACTTCCCACCCATCATCATCATCATCCACCAATCTATCCATCATCATCATCATCATCATCATTCCAACTCACCTCATGTTCGCATACTATTTCAGCTCTTCTACTGCAATGATCTAACATTTCCCAGCCATCCTCATCATCATCATCTCAACTCTTCTACTCCTCCCAACTGCTGGCTAATATTTCTAAGCTGAAAGAGCCCTGGTATGCATCTCTGCACATAGTTATTGCTCTTTGAAACGATGCGTCGGGGGGAGGGGGGATTGACTGACTGCCTGGGGGGGGCGATACTGACTGACTGACAAGAACAATCGTGCGGGATTCTGGCCTTTGGTTCCTTCTTCCTTAAATAAATAAATAAATAAATTCTGGTACGAAAGGAAATCAACTACAGCGTCTACCTACGCACCTCGGTCCTTGGGGTAACCAGGGATGGGGTCGGAAGGGGGATACTGAAGAGAACCAGTCCATATAGGGAAGTCTGACCAGGTACGCCTTGCAGAAAATTGTCCGGAAGACCTTTTCAGAATACACGCCACGGTATACATACATAATGGCAGCCGCGACAAGGATAGACCCTACTCTCGTGGCTTCAGGAGGCTCCCCAAACACCGACCCGCCAGCGATTTATTCTGTACATTCAGCCTGACTCATTGCGTTCGAGGGACTTATCTCTGTTCACACATATACTGGATGCCATAGTTTCTGGGCTTTAGCCTTACTGGGAATTTGTGTTTATCGATACACATTGCTATTCTATCTATCTATTGCCAGACGCCTTAATCCCGCAAGGGGTGGCCACACACAAATAAGGTATGATTAATGACAACTATGATTTAATTCATTCAAAAAATCTCCCACTAAGCTTAATAAAATCGCACGGAGACATCGAGAAGAGAATGAAAAACACACAATCGCAGTGGAAGGGTTAACCAATTCACCCCGAGGACGTATTTTGTTCTTACTATCCTATAAAGATTTAATTTATAGACTTTACGATCTGAAGGAGCTACAGTCTTAATTTTTCCATTTAAGACAAGAGACCTTAAAATGAATATAATCGTTTGGAGATACAATAAACTAAGAAGTAAGCCACTGAAATAAAGGTGTTAAGGGAGAAGGGGTGCCAAGGAGAAAGATGAATATAATCGTCTGGAGATAGAATAAACTAAGAAGTAAGCCACTGAAATAAAGGAGTTAAGGGAGAAGGGGGTGCCAGGGAGAAAGATAAATATAATCGTCTGGAGATAGAATAAACTAAGAAATAAGTCACTGAAATAAAGGTGTTAAGGGAGAGAGGGGGGTCCAAGGGAGAATCCGATGCCAGCGAGAACATAGCCTCCCGGATAGAGAGAGAGAGAGAGAGAGAGAGAGAAATAAAAGTTAGCTCACCCAGCCAACCAATCAGTTCAGGTCTCGCGCTGCCACCTTCAAGATCTCGCCCTATCTCTCTTACTTCCTCCCTCTTAGTCTCTCCATTCATCTCTGTCTCTCTTCTTCCTCTCTCTCTCTCTTTCTCACTGTGCTTTCTTTTTCTGAACCTGGTCTTATCTTCGTCTTTGGAATACTTTCGATTTATTCTCCTGTTTCTACTCTCTCTCTCTCTCTCTCTCTCTCTCCAATTCATCTTCGTTTTTCTCTCTCGTACAGTTTTCGTATTTTATCTGTGGATTAACTCTCTCTCTCTCTCTCTCTAAAAAATGATCCTCCCCTTGTCCCCTCTCCCTTCTGTCCCACCTCACATCTTATTCTCTATCCCTCTCATCTTCCCTTCCTCTCTAACCTTTCCCCCCTCTCTCAACATTCATCCTCTCTCTCTCTCTCTCTCTCTCACACACACACACACACACACACACACACACACACACACAGCAACTCTATCACGGCCTCTAGATTGCATATCTGATAAAAAAACAACACAAAGCCTTTTTCCCAACACAGACCGCTAAATACCTCTCTCTCTCTCTCTCTCTCTCACAATACCATCCTTCCTGCACCTCCAACCTTTTCGTATCGTCCATCCTCATCAATTTCTATTCTCTCTCTCTCTCTCTCTCTCTCTCTCTCTCTAATACACCCGACTTACACCCCCGAATTCGGCTATTTTTCGTGTCGGGGGGAGAGAGAGACAGGGAAGCAAAGGTGAACGAAATTTGCTCTTGTTTCGTTTACCTGACTGGGTTTTGTATTGTCTGTTGCTGTTTATGGGGTTGTTTGTTTATGCTGATTGTTTACTGGGTTGTTTGTTGCTTGTGTTGATTGTTTATGTTATGTGAGTGCATTCAAGTACTTGCGTAGTGTGATGAGTAAGGATGGAACTTTGGGGGATGAAGTACGTGAAAGGGTACAGCAGGGAAGGAAGGTTGTTGGCACACTGAAAGCAGTGATGAGAAATAGGGAGGTGAGTATGGAAGTTAAGAAGTCACTGCATGATGGTATTGTGATCCCTACCCTGACGTATGGAAGCGAGGCGTGGACATTGCAAGAGGGGAACAAGTCAAGAGTGAGAGCAGTGGAAATGAGTTACTTGAGAGGAGCATGTGGAGTGACGTGGAGGGACAGGTTGACGAATGAAGAAGTGAAGGAACGTTGTGGGGTAGATGTGGATGTGGCTGAAAAGATTAGGAGAAATACACTGAGGTGGTTTGGACATGTGGAGAGAATGGAGAATGAAAGACTGACTAAGAGGGTGTATGTAGGTGAGGTGGAAGGAGGGAGAGGGAGGGGTAGACCGAGGATGAGGTGGAGGGATGGAGTTGAGAGGTATATGAGGGAGGGGGGGGTGAGTTAGGGGGAGGGGAGTCAAATGGTGGGTGACAGAGTGACTTGGAGGCGTTTTGTCTGCGGCCACCCTTTGCGGGATTAGGGCGTCGGGCTATAGATAGATAGATAGATTGTTGTTTTTACTGTCGATTTTTTGCTAGGTTTGTTTGTTGTTGATTGTTTATGGGTTTGTTCTGTTGTTTACTGGTATGTTCCTTGTTTGTCTTGATTGTTTACTGGTTTGTTTGTTGTTTCTAGTGGTGATTTGTCGTCTTGATTGTTTACTAGTGTTTATTGTTTTTGTTGATTGTTTACTGATTTATTTGCTGTTTGCCTTTGCTGTTTGTTTGTGTTATCATGATTGTTTACTGGTATTTGTTGTTTGTTTCGTTATTTATTGATTTGTTTGTTGTTTTCCTTTGCTGTTTGTTGTCTTGATTGTTTACTAGTTTGTTGTTTTTGTTGATTGCTGGTTTGTTTGTCCTGGCTCACTGCTTCCTCAACTGTTATTTTGTTTAAACGTCTTCCTGTTGACTTTACGTTTTTGTAGTTTCGCCTACTGTTGTTTACTTACTGTTGTTTGTCCATTGTTCTTGGTTGTTTGTATGTGTCTGTTGCTGTTGATTGTTTACTGCTCAGTTGTTTGTGTCTTGATCTTCGCACGTCACTTTCTCTTTGCACGTCACTTTCTCTTGGCACGTCGCTTTCTCTTTGCACGTCGCTTACTCTTTGCACGTCGCTTTCTCTTTGCACGTCGCTTTCTCTTTGCACGTCGCTTACTCTTTGCACGTCACTTTCCCTTTGCACGTCACTTTCTCTATGCACGTCCCTTTCTTTGCACGTCCCTTTCTTTGCACGTCCCTTTCTCTTTGCACACATTATTAAACTTCTGTTGCACGTGGCCGAAGGAATAATCACATCTAAGGTAACCATAGTAACGAGGATGTAAACAATCGTGACTACTAATACCACAGTCAACCCGATAAACTTCACGCTAGTTCTAACCACCTCATTCACCACTTCCACACCACAAACGTCATGTAACTGGGTGCTATTTAATTACAGGTGGATATGGATGCTGACGACTGAGAGAGGAGTGTTTACTGCTATCTTTTTGACACTGCTTTTTTTAGTACAACAGATTAAAGGTAGATAGTCTTTCCATCCATCATATACTGTGTCTATAATCATGGTGTTATTCTACCTTCTTCCTGCCAGCTAATATACTAGAAACAGTGCTAGGTATTTAGTGCAATTCCATGGATCCCAGAAAATAGTCTCGCTACAGAACAACTAGCCTTTAGTCCCCCGGTACATAAGGAGAGGCACGCCCCCTATATAACATTCCTCTGCAGCTACCCCAGGAGTACCCCGTCCTTGTCCCCTTTCCCCTTCCCTCTGCAGTGCCACCAGGAGTACCCCGCCCCGTCTGACCCCCTCCCATGCCCCACCTGCTCCTCCTCCCCCGCTTCCTACTAGAGACAGGCAGGGAGTAGTGAAGGCCATTAGGAGAGCTTGCTATGGGAGCCTCCGTGATACATGTCCCCCGATTCGTGGTGTCTTGGTGGCGGTGGTGTGGTGGTGTGTGTGTGTGTGTGTGTGTGTGTGTGTGTGTGTGTGTGTGTGTGTGTGTGTATTTTATGTGATAATGAACGATGATAGCATTTCTGATGTTTTATTTGTTCCAACTGGTAGGAAGAGGTGAGTATGTCTTGCAGCTGCGTTTGTGTGTATTTGCGTGCGTGCGTGCGTGCGTGAGGGCGTGCCAAGGCAAGGATAAAGGCTCTTGACAGTTGTTGCCACTCACCCACCTCACTTGAGACTCCTCTTAACATAAACGAATACTTGTTCTTTACTCACATTAAGTAACAAAGAGATAGTATCAGTGTGTGTGTGTGTGTGTGTGTGTGTGTGTGTGTGTGTGTGTGTGTGTGTGTGTGTGTGTGTGTGTGTGTGTGTGTGTGTGTGTGTGTCCATTCTAGGCTTGCCTAAGTATGCTGGAGAATATAAACGTGCATGATAAGTTTGATAGCTAGTTGTGTGTGTGTGTGTGTGTGTGTGTGTGTGTGTGTGTGTGTGTGTGTGTGTGTGTGTGTGTGTGTGTGTGTGTGTGTGTGTGTGTGTGTGTGTGTGTGTGTGTGTGTGTGTCCATTCTAGGCTTGCCTAAGTATGCTGGAGAATAAAAACGTGCATGATAAGTTTGATAGCTAGTAGTGTGTGTGTGTGTGTGTGTGTGTGTGTGTGTGTGTGTGTGTGTGTGTGTGTGTGTGTGTGTGTGTGTGTGTGTGTGTGTGTGTGTGTGTGTGTGTGTGTGTGTGTAATGAGTCACACAGTTGATTTATTTTTCATAATTGCTGTCATGTTTTTTTTTAATGGGGTTAACGTAAGTGCTGGGAGTGGGGTGGCACGCTTCCATACGCACATGCAGGGGCTCAAGCACACACAAGCAGTCTCTCTCTCTCTCTCTCTCTCACACACACACACAAAGAATATTAGCTGTCAAACTCATTATGCACATCTACATTCTCAAGCACACTTATGCAAGCCTAAAACACACACACACACACACACACACACACACACACACACACACACACACACACACCTGCTGGAATATTCATTGGTACACATACAAATACACAAACAGTTTGATAATTATGTGCAAGTATACCACACTCTAGCAAGCATTCTCTCTCTCTCTCTCTCTCTCTCTCTCTCTCTCTCTCTCTCTCTCTCTCTCTCTCTCTCTCTCTCTCTCTCTCTCTCTCTCCCTCTCTCTCTCTCTCAAGGTTATCGTCTTGCTTGCACACACATCCATACAAAAACGCACTCAAACATACCACCTTGAATGCACACACACGCTCAACGCATTCCACCGGACACACACACACACACACACACACACGCAAATCATCGACTCGTGTCAACACAAACTCACCCCCACGTACACACTCACAATTCCACTGAGAGAGAGAGAGAGAGAGAGAGAGAGAGAAAGTAATCATATAGGATCTTTAGCTTTCACAGTAAACACTTTTACAAAAAATATATATATATTAGCCTTGCTTTTTTTTAATTATATTTATTTTTCTTACTTTAGTCTGGTTGTGAAGTGCCTGATAGCTGCATGAGTGATGAAAAAAGCAAAAACATCGATTCTTACACACTATTCACGCTCAAGAAAGTGTGTAGACGACGATACAATCACCGGTTACCTTACAAAAAAAACTGGGCTCAAGAAAGTACAGGAACATTAACAATCAGTCTTACACACAAAGAAAAAAGGTGGATCAGTAAGGACAAAGGCATAAATAACAATCTTACACTCAGCTTAGACTTTAAAAAAAAAAAAACACGTGCATAAGTAAGGGCAAAAGCATAAATTACTCATCTTATCCAACCAAGGCCTTGAAAGTGTATCCATTGCTTCAGAAACACCAACACACTCTCGAACACAATCTGGAGTTAAAGACGCACATGGGTCTTGTCCCAGCCCTCCCCCTGCTATTAAAATCTAAGCCCTTGACCTGATAACCCCACAGGAGACAGGCTTTCATCTAACTCAGGCCTCTAATCTCACTGTCATGGGAGACATCGTGGCAACTCTTCCTTGGTGCTATAACTTGCATAAACCTTCTTTCTCTTCTGCATGTTATATAAATATGTAAAATGTATATATAGACTATAATTATCAAGCCTTCAACTCTACAGCACATATTTTAGTATATTTCTTCAAGACGGTTTTATTTAGTTTGGGAAAATCTCGCATAATAAAGAGGCTAACGAAGGCGACAAGCTTCTCCAGTCTGAACACTCCCTTAACCCGAATATAAAACTGGTGATCAACAAAAGTGTTACAAAAAAACACTTTATTTTATCGATGCAGTTATTTTCCTCTTGTGCGTTTACTTTTTTAATCTTTTTTTTTTTACATGGGCATATCTTACATCATCACGGGGTATAAAGTCACAACATAAATAAATCGCTTGGGAAAAGACGTTACGAAATCTTAGTAAACGAGACGACCAAGACGACCCTCTGAGTTGTTGACCGCCTCCCAAATGCAACGGGGTGAAGGTTAATCTCGAGCTGTGTTCTTATGTCGCTGTGGTGATTTACAAGTGGATCTTAAGTGCTAGGGGCATGTACAGATGGTGGTGGCTGTGGTGGTGGTTGTAGCTGTGGTGTTGGTAGTGATATGAGGGTGGCAGGGAAAATTTATGGTTGTGGTGGTAGTACAGTGGTGGAAGGCGATGGTAGGTCCGATGATAATGTGGTGAAGCTACTAGTGGTGGTGGTGGTGAAGGTGAAGGATGATTGTTGTGGTGATACTGTTGTGGTAAAGCAGTGTTGGGAGTGGTGGAGATAGCAGTTGTAGTGGTCAACAACAGTTATAGTGGTGGTACTGGTGGAGTAGGCCGCGACGGTGGTGGTACTGGGAATGGTACTATATGGAGTTTTCTACAGTACTATTAACTCGAACGTCCTGCTTGTACTGCTAATCATAACCATCCCTCTTCCCTCTGAGACATGGAGTGAGTATATCATCATCATCATTATCGTCATCATCATCACATATTCCTAACACTAATGGAGATGGTGCATGGTGGTAACTGAGGTGCATAAGGGCAGCAACAGCAGGAGCAATGGTAGTGAATAGTCGAAGTGGTACTAAATATAGGCAACGGGAGCAGGAGTAGTGAATGGTAGCAGAGGTGGTGGTGGTGGCAGTGACGATAAGGTTAAGACTCAGAAACAAAGAGGGCACGAAACAAGAGATCTAACAAGCAATACTCCCAATGATATCGATCGCCCAATAACTCACTCATCAAAACCACGCTCCATCTCACAAACACTCAAGTCTATAAAACCCCAGACTTCATTACTTCCACTCCTATCACTCAAAAAAAAAAAAAAAAAGACACGAGACACTAACCCATTCGACTTCTCTGGACCATAAAAAGAATCTATGGCCTTGTCTATGGGATCGTGGGGGAGGAAAGATCAAGTATTCTGTGAGGGTAGTGAGGGACGAGGTCAACTGGGGTTAAAGCAATAGTTGGAGGTTGTGAAGGTGGTGGTGATGGTGGTGATGAGGAAGAGGGAACATAGGCTACAAGTGGTGGTGATGGAGGTGGTGATGAGGGACACAGGCTTGGAGTGGTGGTGATGGTGGTGATGAGGGAACATAGGCTTGTAGTGATGGTGGTGAGTGGAAACGATACTGATGGTAGTAAAAGATAAGGACACATATGGTACTAGTAGTAGTATCTGTAGTGGTGTTAGTGGAGATGATGGTAGTCGAAGTGTGGAAGCAGAAGCAGTAGTAGTAAATGGTAGCAGTGGTACTGAATAACAAGAGGAGCTTGAGGAGGAGCAGTAACGGTGAATGGTTGTGGTGGCGGTGGTAATGATGACTGTGAATGGTAGCAGTGGTAGTGAATGGTAGCAGTAGTGGTGGTGGTGACGGTGGTGGTAGTAGCGGATGTGAATGGTGGTGCTGGCAGTAGTGGTGGTGGTGGTAGTAGTCGTAGTGAATGGTAGTAGTGACGGTGGTAGTAGTGGTGGTAGGTGTGGTAGTAGTGGTGGTAGGTGTGGTAGTGGTGTGATGTAGTGTTCGGTCATACAACTTTTACGAGGTGTGTGTTTTATTCACAGACACGCTTGGTGGGGGAGAGTGGGGGGAGAAGGTAAGGAGGGGGGAGGTGAAGGGGGGGAGGTATAGTACTAGGAAGTGTGTGTGTGTGTGTGTGTGTGTGTGTGTGTGTGTGTGTGTGTGTGTGTGTGTGTGTGTGTGTGTGTGTGTGTGAGAGAGAGAGAGAGAGAGAGAGAGAGAGAGAGAGAGACATACGCAAGAAACCAGAGGAGAGGGGAAGGGGAGAAGCATATAAGGGGAGGTGAAGGAGGAGGGAAGTGTACTAGAGAGAGAGATGCAGAAAAAAGCAAAGAAAATGTGTATGTAAGAGAGTAGATGGGGAAAAAAAAAAAGAGAGAGAGAGAAAGAAAAAGAGGTATATGGAAGAAAGTAGAGAGAGTGTGAAGAAAAGAGTAAAGAAAATGCATATAAGAAAGTAGAGGGAGGGGAAGAAAATAGCAATCATGTGTAAGAGTGCAGAGGATGGAGACAGAGGAAGGGGGAGGAAAGGTTATATATTAAGCTGGTGTGGGAAAGGTGTGATGTGGTGTAGAGTGGTGTGGTGTAGTGAGGTAGTATTAGTGATGAGGGATGGTGTGGAGTGGTAGGTATGATTAGTGATGAGGTGTGGTGTGGTGTGGTGTGGTGTGGTGAGCGGTATGATTGGTGGTGATAAGTGGTGTGGGGAGGGGAGTGGTGTGGTGTGGTGAGGGGTTTAAGTGGTAAGAGGGTCAAAGGGGAGCAATAAATAAATACAGCTGGGGCCATAAAACACCACACACACACACACACACACACACACACACACACACACACACACACACACGTAAAAAAGATCATCCATTTTTTCGCATGAACCTTGAGTAACTATGACAAAGCCTCCCACTCAGGTGTCCCCTTATTTGATTATCGCCACGACCGCCTCTTGCTACCTGTCTGCCCACCTCTCTCTCACTCACTGATACCTGTACTCCCCTCACACCTCTCCTCTATCACCTCCCCTTCCCTCTTACGGCCCCTCTCACTCACTGCCCCGTCCTGCTCTTTTCACATCTCTTCTCTATGATCTCCCCTTCCCTCTTACCACCCCTCTCACTCACTGCCCTCTCCTGCCTTTCTCACATTTCTTCCCTTTCTGTTCCTCTCACATCTCTTCTCTATCATTTCTTCTTCCCTCTTTACCTCCCCCTTCATTCACTGCCCCTGTCTGCTCCTCGCACATTCTTCTCTACAGCCCTTGCTCCTCTTCTCTTACAGCCCTCTACCACCCACTTCTACTTCCTGGTCCTCCCACATCTCTCCTCTCCCCATCCCTGCTCCTCTCTCTTGCCTCCCCCTGACCCACTTCATTCTCCCACAACCTTTTATCTACTTTCTTACCCCTTTCTACCCACTGCAACTCCCTCATCTTTTTGCCTGCTCTCATTTTATCCCTCCTCCTTGCTCTTCTCTCCCTCTCTCCGACCTCCCTCCTCCCCTTTCCCCTCCCATACTTCCTATACCTACTTCCCCCGTCTCACTGTTTATGCTACCTCACAGCCCTCTCATCTTCTCTTCTCCCCAACTCTCTGCAATCTGCTTGTCCTCTCTTTTCCTCTCTCTCACACACAATGTTGTACCTCTCTCCAACCTCCCATTTCTCTCTCCAACCTCCAATCCTCACCGCCCCAACTGCTCTCTCCCTCTACCCCATCCCACTCCTCTCGCTCCCTGATACCTCTCCCCCACTCACTGCTGTCTGCCTTTACTTCCCTTCGTCACCCTTTCTATTTCTTGCTAGATGCTGCCTCTCAAGCCTGACTCTGCTACTCTTTCCCTATCCTATTCCCACTGCTCTCAGTCTACTCCTCTCTCTCTCTTACTTCATTTCTCTCACCGTCTCTATCTTCCTACTATTCACCTCTCTTCCTCTCCCTCCAATACATGCTTCCTTTCCCCCCCGCCCCTCTCTCTCTCTCCACCCAAACCTCCTCTCTACATCTCCCCAACCCTACTCTCTCCATCTCCTCTCGTCCTCTCTCTATCTCACCCTCCCCTACCCCTTGTCTCTCCATCTCCCCTCACCCAACCCATTTCTCCATGTCCCCACCCACTCCTCCTCTCTCTATCTCCCCTCCCCCAACCACTCTTCCTCTCTCTCCACCTTCCCTCTCCCCACCCAATCCTCCTCTCTCCACCTTCCTTCTCCCCAACCAATCCTCCTCTCTCCACCTTCCCTCTCCCGATCCTTTCCTCCTCTCTCCATCTCCCCTCCTCCCACCCCTCCTCTCTCCACCTCCCCTCCTCTCGCCCCCTCTTTCTCGCCAATTTGTCACATCAAGGGCTTCTTTGGTCGCGCTCTCTGGCAAATCTTCGCTCCCGTCATCCACGCTCCCTGTTTGGTTAGTCTAAGGGGGAAGGCTTTGGGCTGCGTAAATCAATTATGTTTTACGCTACACGAATTTCATATGTATTTTAGGGGGTCTTTTTTACATCACAATTTTCCATTATTTCGGGGTCTTTTTCACATCATATTATTTACATTTTTTTACATTCAGACTCGAGCCTTTTTTAATGTTTTTCTCTTATTATTTTTACATTTAATTTTTACATTTTTCATTTTTCAGACTCGATTTACTTTACATATATTTCAGGATTTTTTACATGATATTTTTACATTAATATTACCTACATTTTTACATTATTCAGACCAGATCTATTTCGCATATATTTTTAGTTTTTTTAATAGTACATTTTACATTAACATTATTTACATATTTAACTTTCAGACTCCATCAATTTCACATATACTTCGTTTTTCTTTTTTTTTTACATTACATGAAAATCCTAGCTAGACATACACAGAGGTCGCCACTTCACATCGTTACCAAGAGACGATTCTGACTCACATATGCGAAATTTCAACACTCAAAACAGTTAAAACTCTGAAAAAAAAAAATAATAATAATAATAATAATCCAAGCTAATCCGCATGAAGGGATAAGCGTGTGTCTTGTTAGGCCTGGAGATCCTGTTCACGTGGTTGAATTCCTTGCACACGAACGGGAATAATTCTTATACATTGTAAAAAAAAAAAAATGTAAATTATAATGGTGAATACAAGAGAGAGAGACGCTTGGCGCAGACGATTATATGAATCTTCTAGCGATCAATCTTTTTTTTTTTTTTTTTTCAATGCGAGAAAGAAGGAACCAAAGGCTAGGAGCCCACAAAACAGTCCCAAGGAAAAACAAAATTAACAATACAAAAGAGAGCCAAATTCAAGATCCGTTCATTTTGAGATGCCTAGACACACTGCGTTTGAAAGACTGGAGATCATGGGAGGTTGAAATTGCAGACAGAGGGAGACAGTTCCAGAGCTGACCCCTCTACAAAATACATATGATTTGATGCGTCTAAACAAATCCAAGTAGTTGACGGGTTATATTCACCAAAATGTGTGTAAATACATACATACATACATATACATACATACAATACATACCTTCATACAAACATACCTGAACATATACAGACAGGCAGATAGACATAAAGATGCAGTCAGCAATTTCACTCCACTGACAGAAAATCAAGAACACATAAGCTTCAAATCCCCCAAAACGTGCGAAAAACAGAATCCGCGTAAAACAAATAATCCGCGTAAAGGGAGTGCGCGCAACAGAGAGACGCGCGCGGGATCGCCACTTCGCCTCGTTAAAGCGGGACTCCTTATCTCCAAACTCGTGACAAACTAGAGAAAAATCCCCCAGTATAAAAACTTTCCAGAGATGAGAGAATATTCAGGAGGTTGGAGGACCCTGGAGAGAAAGAGGGAGGGAGATGGTGACAGACAGAGAGGGAGAGGGAGGGGAACGGTGTGAGATGAAGGGAGAGAGGGAGAGGGAAAGGGTGAGGGAGGGAGGGAGAGGGTGAGGGGAGGAATAGCCCATAAAGAGTGGGGGGCGAGAAGGGGAAATGAAAGAGGAGTCCAGGATGTGAGTAAGGGAGAAGAAGAAGGAAGAAGGGAAAGAGGGGAGAGGGTGATGAATATGGGAAGGGAGGCAGGGAGGAGAGGATCGGGGGATGGAGGGGAGGAGGAAGGGTCCAAAAGGAGGAAAAGGGAGGCAGGAAGGAGAAATAAAGGGAAAAGAGGAAAGAAGGGGAGAGGTGTGGAAAGGGAGCCTGGGAGGAGAGGAAAGAGGAGAAAGGAAGGAAGGGACAAGAAGAAGAGGAAAAAGAGGAGAAAAAGGAAGGAGCACAGAGAGGATCATAAGAAGGAGAAAGAAGATGAAGAGACGGGAGGATAAGAGAAGGGTGTGGAAGTTAAGAAGACAGAAAAGAGGAAGTGAGGGAAAGGAGAACAGGAAGATGAGAAAGGAGAAGGTGGAGAAGAAAAAGGGGCAGGAGGAGGAAACAGGTTGAAAGGGGTAAGATGGAAGCGGAAAGAGGTGAAGGAGGATACGGGGAGAGGATGTGTTGGAAGAAGACAGGGGGAGGGGATGCTAGAAAGATAAGGATGAGGAAGTAAGGGAAGAAGTGACAGCCAAAGAGATGCAGGGAGAAGGGATAAGCAGAGACGGGAAGAGCAGGAAATAGGAGAAGGAGAGGGAAAGGCAGGGCAAGGAACAAGAGGAGAAAAAGGAGGGTGGTGGTGAAAGGGTGTGGGTAGAGAAGCAAGCAGGGAAAAGAGGAAAGGAAAGAGACGGGAGAGTTAGGTGTGAGAAAAGTGTGAAAAAGTAAGGAGAAAGTCAGAGGAGAAGGTGGACTGGAGAATGTGAAGGACGGAGGTGAAGGAGAAGGGCCACAAAAGAGGAGGATGGTATGAAGACCGTGTGAAGGAGAGAAAGAGATAGTAAAGGAAGGTCAGAGGAATAAAGAAGTGGGGAAAAGAGTAGAGGCGGGAGGGGTGACGATAAAATACTGATACCGTACAAAGGGAACAAATTCCCTTTCTGCAGGTATCCTCTTCTTTAGTTTCTTATGTAAACTATCTATCTATCTATCTACTGCCAGACGCCTTAATCCCTTATACGGGGTGGCCACAAACAAATCGCCTCCACGTCACCCTGTCCCCCGCCATTTCACTGCCCTGCTCCCAATTCACATCCCCCTCTCTCATATGTAATCAAGAGGGGAAAAACTGTAGGTAAAGAAAGGTATGGCGAAGAGGGAAATATAGAATACAAGGGGTATAGGGGTTATGACTGGAGATATGAGAAGTACAAGGGGGACATGTTAAAGACAGAAACAGGAAAAGGACGAGGATGAAAAGGAATAGGAGGGATTGGGAGGTCAAGGTGAAGAAAGTGTGAAGGAGAGGCAAGGTACAGAAGAATAAGACATGAGGAACAGAGAAAGAATGGGATGGAGGATGATAAGGTGAAGTGGAAAAAGGGAAGGAACGGAGATGAAAGAGGAGGAAGTGTGTGTGTGTGTGTGTGTGTGTGTGTGTGTGTGTGTGTGTGTGTGTGTGTGTGTGTGTGTCAAGAAGAAAGGAGGAGGAGGTGAAGGAGGGCGTGAAGGAGTGCAGAAGTGTAAGCCATGAGAAACAGAGAAGAAATGGATGTGGGCAGCAAAGGAAAGGGAAGAGGAAGAAATGAATGGTGGGAGATAAGGGGAAGGGGAGTCAAAGCGAAGACTGTGAAGGAGAAACAAGGAGCTGAAGGAGGACGTGAAGGAGGAAGAGTAAGACATAAGAAGGGTTCGTGAGGGGAGGACTTCACAAGACTGTTCACTTAGGCTTGTCTCCAGTCCTCTCTTCTTGATGTAACGAAAGTCTCTCACGCGCACTCCAAACTTGTGCCGCGAGAGAGAGAGAGAGAGTGTGTGTGTGTGTGTGTGTGTGTGTGTGTGTGTGTGTGTGTGTGTGTGTGTGTGTGTGTGTGTGTGTGTGTGTGTGTGTGTGTGTGTGTGTGTGTGTGTGTGTGTGGACCAATAATTTTTCAGTGACCCAGTATCGAGAGGGGCAGAAACAAAAAATAAAAATAACACAGACATGACACACAGACACATAAAACCAACAAACATACAACCAGAGACAGAGACACAAACAACAAACAGAAGGACAGGGGTAAAAACACAACCCCTTTCACCTGTAATAATAACAACACACCTGTAATAATAGCAATACACCTGAGAACTTAGACCTTTAAATTCATTCACCGTGATGACGTGTTTTTCACTTTATTCAGAAAACAACCAGATAGTTAAAGTCAATTTCAGGAGATTTTTTTTATTACAGGGCTAAATGAAATCTGTATCTCCAGTTTCAAAAAGCCTCTCAAGAGATAAAATCGTCTGGAGATAGTAAGAATAGGACAAAGTGCGTCATCGGAGTGAAGGGGTTAATTCTGGCTTACCTTGCATCTCTCACACCTCACCTTGACCTCAGGGAAAACCACCCGACTTCACTGAAGATCCAACTCACCTGAAAAACGAGAAGGTATTGTGTAATTACCAATAAGCATCTTACAAACAAATTAATGTCCATCTATCTATCTATTGCCAGACGCCTTAATCTCGTAAGGGGTGGCCACAAACAAATCGCCTCCATGTCGCCCTGTCCCCCGCCATTTCACAGCCCTACTCCCAGCTCACACCCCCCTCTCTCATATACCTCTCCACTTCATCTCCCCATCTCATCCTTGGCCTCCCCCTCCCTCTTCCCCCCTCCACCTCACTCACATAGACTCTCCTTGTCAGTCTCTGGCTCTCTATCCTCTCCATATGGCCAAACCACCTCAATGTGTTTCTCCTAACGCTTCCTATCACATCCACATCCACACCACAACACTCTTAATAATACATCTACTTACACTTTATTTTTACTTTATTTAAAGAGCTAATAGCCTTTACTGTAGCTGAGTAATTATCTTCACACAATAAATAAATACCTAATATATTCAACAAGGTATGATAAATTCTGATCCTTAAAAAAATATATAGAAGAATCCAAAAGGTGTGCCCGTATTACCATAACATGAGGTAAATCAGACTAATTAGCAAAGTTTTAATGACAATGAATAAGGAGTATGAAAAAATATGATACATTCTTCTAATTAATGAAAAAAAATGGTACTCAAAACACAGTAATAAGCAAATTTGAATTAAAAGTAAAATGACAAAGGCACAATGACAGGAATGGTTTCAAATGTCATCACCATCATCATCATCATCTTCATTATCACCACCATCACCAATCATCATCATCGTCACCACCACCACCATCATCATCATCGTCACCACCACCACCACCACCATCATCATCATCAGCACCACCACCATCATCATCATTATCATCATCACCACCACCACCACCACCACCACCACCATCAGCATCACCACTACCATCATCATCATCATCATCCCTAATTCCCACCTAGATTAAAGCCACAGGTAAGATATTTCCATTATTACCCTAAATTCTTAATGAAAATACATATCAGTTACAATGTTATCGTTATATTATAGTTACACCTGTAGTGATAATTCAGTCCATCAAAACACATTAATCGTATTACATAGAGAGAGAGAGAGAGAGAGAGAGAGAGAGAGAGAGAGAGAGAGAGAGAGAATGTTTCTACCTTATTCCAGACGATTTTGGTCAGCTGAGCCAAACCCCCGGTAAGGACATTCTCCCTCTCTCTCTCTCTCTCTCTCTCTCTCTCTCTCCCTGTGCCAGTTAACAGGTCCTCATTAATCATGGGGAGAGGGATCGAGATAGAGAGGAAGGGTGGGAGGGAATGGGGAGGGGAGAGAGAGGAGAGAAGGAGGCAGAGTAAGCTGATGAAGGAGAGGCGAGGAAGGAAGGAAGAGAGATGGGAGGAGAGGGGAGGGGAGGAAGGAAGGAGAGAGGAAGTAGGGAAGGAGGGGAAGGAGACAGGATAAAGGGAGGGGGGAAGGAGGGGAAAAGGTAGAAGGGAGGAAGGGAGGAGTGGGGGAGACTGAAGGAAGGAAGGAAGGCAAGGGGAAAGGACAGAAGGAAGGTGACGCAGACAAAGAGGAGGAAGGAAAGGAAGGAAGGGATGGGAAAAGGAGGGAAGGAAGATGGTGCAGACAGAAGAGGAGGGAAAGGAGGGAAAGATGGAAGATGGACGAGACTGGGAAGGACAGAAGGGGGGGAGGAAGGAGAGACTCAGACAATGACAACAGGAGAGGGAGGAGGGAGATGGGGTAAGTGGGGAGAATGGAAGGAAGGAAGGAAGGAGGGAAAGTATACAGGGAACAAGAGACTGGAGGGGAGGAGGACAGGAAGGAAGGGAGAGAAGAGGGAGAGAATGGACGGAAGGAGGAACAGTGGAGGGAACAGGAGGAGAGACTGGAGGGGAGGGAGGAAGGAGGGGGTGTAGGAGTCAATACGCCACTAATTATATTGTGAGGGGAAGGAGGGCTTGCTGGGTGTCAAATTAAGTGGGTTCTTATGAGCAGAGAATTATTAATATATCACTACTAACAAATTAATTTCTTTACTGACACCTTATTAACACCCCCAGCTGAGTCTTTTATTATTATTATTATTATCATTGTTGGTAGTAGTAGTAGTAGTAGTAGTAGTATTGCTGTTGTTGCTGTTATTATTATTATTATTATTATTATTATCATACTCACTTTAAACATGTAAGTGCTGAAAATTTACACCATGTACACTCATCAAACCTTTATTTTCAGTGTTCACAATTTACACTCTTTATTTTCCCCCTTTAAACCTTTATTTTTAGTGCTCAGTCAATTACTCCAATCAATTTACGCCGACTGATCACGAAGCACCGAGCTCTATCAAATTACTGTACAGATTTACCTCGTTATTTGATCAATGTTACTGGATATTTATTTCTCCCATTTATTTCTCCTCTATTTTCCCATCACTAATATTGCCAGTTTCGTGTCTTGTCTGTCTTTTTCTTCCTCTGCTTAATTTTCTTCTTGATGTGTATTATTTTCCCATTTTCTTCTTTATTTTCTTTTCACTTATATTACCCATTATCATTTCTTTTTCCTCTGCCTTCTTTCTCCCTCTTCTCAATATCTTTTCCTGCTATACATTATCTAACCCATTTTTTTCCTTGGTTTTCCTTTCACATATACTGTCCACTAGTTTCCTTTTTTCCTGCCTTTTCCCCCTCTCCTTCATATTTCTCTCACCTTATTTTCCCCTTTCCTCTAAGCTATATTTTTCTCCATCCGTCTATAATTTTCTGTTCCTTTATATTCTTACCTGTCTAACTCATCTTTTCCTTCCATTGCATTAAATTGTATTCTCCTCTTTCTTAATATACATCCTCTCTCTCTCTCTCTCTCTCTCTCTCCTCTCTAGGCTATACATTCTGGTCAAAAAGAATTACCATTTCCTCTTTCCTAGACAAACATCACAGACCACTTCTAAACTCCCTCCCCCCCTCTCTCTCTCTCTCTCTCTCAATAGCTAACCAAAGACACACAAGATTTAACAACAGAACCACATCAAGCAATGACGCCACCTTGATATAAAAACCAACCAATTTTCGAGTGCAATGGCGTGCAACTCAGGAATGAAAATCTAAATCAATATTATATACAAAGCGGTGTCATGCATCACTGGGTGGAATTTTTGGCCAGAAGACCCAACTCAATTTTAAATGTGAAAGTGTATTATTAACAGAGAAATTCTACACCCAAACAAAGGGCTGTGGTGTAGGTGTATCGGCTGGCGTATTTTTCATGCATCTTTCTCCTCCCTGACCCTGACTATGCAACATTATCAATGGGGTGGGGGGAGGTGGTGTGAAGCCCCATAAATCTACGCTTGCAACTTGCCACATTTCACCTCCCACTCCTGACTAATGGCCTAAAAGGGGCTAAGGGGCTGAGGTGGGCGTCTTGAAGGGGCTACTGAGTTACATGTTGAGACTGTAACTGCATTAAACGTGCCGCCCCCCGTTGCACGGACCGATTTCCCCTGCACGCCTCTCATGTAACAGGTGATGATAGTAGGACTGATGATACTGATGATGATAGTGGTGATGATGATCCTGGTGATGATTATGATGCTCGTGTGATGACAATAGTGATGATGATGACTGATAATGATGATGATGATACTTGTGCTGCTGTTGATGATGAGGAAGAAGGCAAAATTGTACATCAACCTACCTACCAACCTACTTTCTCTCTCTCTCTCTCTCTCTCTCTCTCTCCTCTCAAAGCAACAAAATTCCGGGACCAGCGTCGCATCTGGTCACCGGAACGTCGTGAAGGCTGGCAATATATTCAAGTCTGGAAGCAAATATTCCTAAAACTGAGAGAGAGAGAGAGAGAGAGAGAGAGAGAGAGAGAGAGAGAGAGAGAGAGAGAGAGAGAGAGAGAGAGAGAGAGAGAGAGAGAGAGAGAGAGAGAGAGAGAGAGAGAGAGACTTACACACGCCACATTCCAACACAAAAGGATATTCCCGGATGCATGAAGTGTGCGATGAAAGTTTTGCCTTGGAAGTTGGTGTGGGATTTTTTCAATATATATATTTTTTTTTACTGAGGAATTTTTCACTTTTTTTTTCTTTTTAGATTTTATTAATGGAGGAAGCTAGGGACGCGAGGACAAGGGGAGAGAGAAGCAAAGGGGGATTTAGTTTGAGGGGAAAGTAGAGGGATGTTTGGGTACGTAGAGGGGAAAAGGGGACGTAGAGGGGAAAGGGGCCGTGGAGGGGAAACGGGGTCGTAGAGGGGAAAGGGGGACATAGAGGGGAAAGGGGGACGTAGAGGGGAAAGGGGAGCGTAGAGGGGAAAGGGGAGCGTAGAGGGGAAAGGGGGACGTAGAGGGGAATGGGGAACGTAGAGGGGAAAGGGGAACGTAGAGGGGAGAGGGGAACGCAGAGGCGGAAAAGGGAGACGTAGAGGGGAATGGGGAACGTTGAGGGGAAAGGGGAACGTAGAGGGGAGAGGGGAACGCAGAGGCGGGAGAGGGGAACGCAGAGGCGGGAGAGGGGGACGTGGAGGGGAAAGAGGGACGTAAGAGGGAAAAGAGGGGGCGATGGGGGAAAGTACAGAGGTGTTTGGGGGGGGGTAGAAGGAAAAGGGGGGTTCGTTTGAGGGGGGGAAAGTTGAGGGGGTGTTTAGGGGAGAAAGGAAGGCGTCAGAGGGGGAGGTGTGCTCGTAGGGGAGAGGGGGGGGGGCTCTGACAGACCCTCACTTCCTTATATATGTATTTTTCCGTTACTTTGCTTCATTATCATCACTCCTTCATCTCTGAACAAATGAATTTTTATGAAGTCCACTATCTCTGAGCATCAAGGCTGAATATTTTTGGTCTACTACTACTACAACTACTTCTACCATTACTACCACCACTACCAGTATTACTACTACTACTACTACTACTACTACCACCACCACCACTAATACTATCACCACCACACCTGTGCCTCCTCAATATATTACCTATCCTAGCCATACAAGCAGAGAAATAATCCGTCTAGTAAATCCACGGCCTAAATAACACTACCCTTGGTGCAGTTCCGGGGATTATTGGATTGGGCTGTACAAGGGAAAAATTAATCTCTCCGTGACTGCTGGATCGAACGTGATTTACTGTTTTAGTGTTATTTAGTGTTATTTATTGTTCTGGTGTTATTTAGTGTTATTTATTGTTCTGGTGTTATTTAGTGTTATTTATTGTTCTGGTGTTATTTAGTGCTATTTAATGTTCCGGTGTTATTTAGTGTTATTTATTGTTCTGGTGTTATTTAGTGTTATTTATTGTTCTGGTGTTATTTAGTGTTATTTATTGTTCTGGTGTTATTTAGTGTTATTTATTGTTCTGGTGTTATTTAGTGTTATTTATTGTTCTGGTGTTATTTAGTGTTATTTATTGTTCTGGTGTTATTTAGTGTTATTTATTGTTCTGGTGTTATTTAGTGTTATTTAATGTTCTGGTGTTATTTACTGTTATTTATTGTTCTGGTGTTATTTAGTGTTATTTATTGTTCTGGTGTTATTTAGTGTTATTTACTGTTCTGGTGTTATTGATTTAGTGTTATTTACTGCTTGCCATTTTTACACGTGGGTTGGTGAAATGCTCGTCTGTGTGGTTACGAATTCTATCATTATATTTGACGAATTCTATTATTATATTTAATTTTATATTCTTGCTACCTCTAGGCTTTCTTATTTTTGCTTCACCCTTTCACTGTGGCGATGTCTTTGTGCCTCAACCATCTCAAGGTGGGAACAACTCTAGCAGTCTCTTCCAGCCAATGCCAGACGATTTTATTCAGCTGAGAGGGAGTCACTAAATGTTGATGTCACCCTTGTTGCTACCAGACGATTTTATTCAGCTCATGACCCCCCCTGTGATGTGAAGGCATTATTAAAGGCTGTATCTACCCCCCCCCAGTTCGAAAAATCTCCTCAAAGTCGAAAAAATCACAGAAAACAAGAAGAAAAATTTAAATGGGGCCCTAAAATCAAGGAAACAGAGAGAAACCTAACAGTGAAAAGCCATATCCAACCCCTCCAGTTAGAGAAGTTACCCCTGAGATGAATAAAAAGAGGGAAACACACACACACACACACACACACACACACACACACACACACACACACACACACACACACACACACACACACGAACGCAGGAAAATGAAAAATGGTTCGCTGACAGCACGCTCGACTCTGACAATATTGTTTCTGTTATTTAAGCTCTCCCTCTCGTTCTAAAATGTTCTCTGTGGGTTCGTTTTTTGTTCTCCCTGTTCTCGTCCACGTTAATCTTAGTTATGACTCAATTCGTGCACCTTCTATTTTGTTTTATTTGCTTTTTTTACTTCTGTTTCCTCCAAATCTTACTTCCACTGCTGCCTTACCCTATTATTTTTCCTTTTTTTTCCAACTTCTCTTTCATTTACTTTGTCCTTTCACTCTTCTCCATTCTTCTTTCTATTTCCACCTCCAATCTTCCTGTTACTGCCGTCTTCTCCTTTCACTTTCCCTCTCCTATTTTATAAACCTATATTCCTCTTGACTTTCTCCTCTTTCTGTCTTTCCATTTCTCTTACTCTCGTCAATTTGTCTTTCTGTCCTCCCCCGCTTCATACTCTTTTCCTCTCTTTTTCTCTTCTTCTCTCTAACCCTCGCTAATTCATCTTTCTCCATCCTCCCTCTCTTCATTTTACAAACCTCTTTTCCCATCTTTCTCTTCTTTCTGTCCCACCATCTTTCTTCTCGTCAATTAATCATTCACCCTCTCCCTCTCTTTTTGCAAACCTCTTTTCCTCTCTTTCTCTCTCTCTCTTACTTTCACTGGCTAATCCCTCTCCACCATCCCTCTCCCGTTTTACAAGCCTCCCTTCCTCCTGCATCTACATCTTTTAGTCTCCTTGCCTTGTCTTCCTCCACCTTCCCTCTCCTCCTGCACATCCTTCCTCCCGTCTTTTCTTTACCTCATATGAATTTCTCCTTCCATCTCTCCCCCCCGTAGTTTTATCCTTATTTTTCTGTGTCCTTTACTTCCTCTTGCCTTCCTTTCATCTTAAATATTACTTTCCTTTCTGTCTGTCTTTCTTACATCGGTACTTAACCTTCATTACTTTATTTATTTCTTCGTTATTTTACTTCATTCTATTGACTTCTCTTTTTTTACTCTCCTCTAATATTGCTCTTACTACAATTTTGCGTGCCCCTCTCTCTCTCTCTCTCTCTCTTTCTGCCTTATCCTTTTTCCCACCTTCCCTCCCTCCTATTTTACATACCTCTTACTACCACCTGTTTCTCTCTCTCTCTCTCTCTCTCTTACTACCACTCCTTCCCTACCCCTCCTATTTTGCATACCTCCTACCACAACCGCCACCATCTCCCTCTCTCTCTCTCTGCCTTATCTTCCCCTCCCTCCTGCTTTACATACCTCACCACACCTGTTGTTCCCTTATTCCTGCTATTCTGTATTTCTCAACATTTTGCCCCTTTTCTCCTCTTGCCTCTTTCTCTTCTATATTCCTTACTTTCCTTCCAGTATTTTCTCTCTCTTCTTCCTCTTTCCCCTTGGTATTCTTCCTCTTCCTCTTACTTCTCCTCTTGGTATTATTTCTCTTCTTTTAACTCTTGGTCTTTCGTAATGGTACCCTATCTGTTTTCTTACCCTTGCCTTGCTTTATTTTCTTTCTCTTGCCCATGCCTCTCCCTATGGTATTTCACTTCCCTTACTTCCATCCTACCTATCCCCCTCCCCTTAAACCTTCTTCCTTCAATCACCCTCACTTATTTCTTCCTAACCACTGCTGTCTTACAGCCGTGCGGTCTTCAGAAGTCTTTACACACACACACACACACACACACACACTCTCTCTCTCTCTCTCTCTCTCTAATCCTCTCCTATCCTCCTCTGCCTCTCCCCTCCCCCCCTAACATTTATCCTCCTATCTTCTCAATTAAAACCTTCTTCCCTTTTGTCTTATATATATTCGCACGTATTCCAGATGTATTAACCCTCTCTCTCTCTCCAATCCTCCCCTATCCTATACTACCATACCTATCCCAGTCCCTCCTAACCTTCTTCCCTCAACCTTCATCACTTAATTTCTTCCTCTTACGTCTTACTGATACTTGTTCGTTTTACAGATGTCTTTACTCCCTCTCCTACCACCTTCACTATCCATTTCGACCTTGCCTATCCCCCACCACCTCCACCTATTCCCCCACTATCCTCTACTACCAGGTACCATGCCTATTGCCCTCCCCTCCAACCTGTCCCCCCACTATCCTCTATTACAAGGCCTATCCCCCACCACCCCCAGCTATCCCCCCACTATCCTCTACTACCATGCCTATCCCCCACCACCCCTACCTATCCACCCCCACTATCCGCTACTACCATGCCTATCCCCCACCACCCCCAGCTATCCCCCCCACTATCCTCTACTACAAGACCTATCCCCCACCACCCCCAGCTATCCCCCCCACTATCCTCTACTACCATGCCTATCCCCCACCCCCCCCAGCTATCCCCCCATTATCCTCTACTACCCTGCCTATTCCCCTCCCCTCCAACCGTGAAACTTGGGCCCCTATTAACAAATCATTCTTAATCAATGCACATTTCTGAAACGGTTCCAGACAGCTAGCCATGTGGGTCTACAAGATTTACGAAGCAGGCAGGAGAAGGAGAGAGAGAAAGAGGCAGTGAGAGGCATGAGGGGTGACAGAGGAGTGAGGTGGAAGGACAGAGGTGAGAGAAGCCTGAAGGGTGAAAGGGAAAGCAGAGAGAGAGAGAAAGGGAGAGGGGTAAGAGAGAGGTATGTGAAGTAAAGAGGACAAGGGAAGAGGCATGATGAGGTGAGGGAGAGAAGAGAAACATTAAGAAAGAAGGGAGGGCTTGAGAACGGAAGGATGGGGAAGAGAGAGAGAGAGAGAGAGAGAGAGAGAGAGAGAGAGAGAGAGAGAGAGGCGAGGAAGATCCATGACACACACACACACACACACACAAGAAATCCACAAACCAAAACATACACGCATCAAACACGCAACAAAAACACAAGCAAAACAAACAGGCAAACACATCCGGCATCCTCAAACACACAGGAGCAATTACTGAGCAAACAGGGTAAAAATGCAACTCTCTCTCTCTCTCTCTCTCTCTCTCTCTCTCTCTCTCTATCCTTGTGTATCCAAGTCTATCCATCAATCTATCTGTTACTAGCGATCTATTTATCTTTTAACGCTTTCAGGTGTCCTACCCACATGTTTCTCTCTCTTTCTCTCTCTCTCTCTCTCTCCACCAGCCAACACGCACAATTACACAGAAAATAATTAAAAGAAATATAAAAAAAAAAATCCAGCTCCCCTCTCTCGTTACTCCCCTTCCCACTCACCACATCACCCCCACCCCCTATCCCCCCCTCCCAAAACCCCCTTCCTAGATCCTTGTTCCCCTCTCCACATCACCTCTCTCTCTCTCTCACACACACAGACACACATACACACACGATACTAACCCAAACCCTGTACGCTCCAACTAGGTAAATACACACACACACACACACACACACACACACAAACAACACAGAACAAACACACACACACACACACAGAAAACACACAAACACACACAGAACACACACACACACACAATGCCCCCTTCCTAGAGCCCCCCCTCTTCTCCCTACCCCCCACCAGCATCAAAGGGGAGGCAGGAAGCAATAAAGAAGAACGGAAAATAATTGCCGAAATGAAGGATATTACGAGAGGAAGGGGGAGGTGGAAGGAAATGAGGGAGAGGAAATGAGGAAGAGGAAGGAAGAAAGGGGAGGGAAAAGTAGGATGAGAAATTAGAAGGAAATGAAGAGGAAATGAGGAAAGAGATGGAAAGTAGGAAGAGAAATGAAAAGATAATGACGAAGAGGAAATGTGGAAGAGAAAGGAAGAAAGCGGAAGGAAAAGTAGAGAGAGAAATGAGAAAATGAGGAAAAGGAAGTGAGGAAGAAGAAATGAGGAGGAGGAAGGAAGAAAGGGAAGAGAAAGTAGGAAGAGAAATGAGAAGAAAATGAAGAGGACATCAAGAAGAGGAAATGAAGATGAGGAAGGAAGGAGAAGGAAATGTAGGAACAGAAATGAGAAAGAGGAAGGAAGGAAGGGGAGGGAAGACTAGGAAGAGAAATGAGAAGAAAATGTTGAAGCGAGATGAGGATAAGGAAGAAAAAGGACGACTAAGAAGTGAAATGAGGAAGTGAAAGGAAGAAAGGGGAAGGAAAAGTTGAAAGAGAAATGAGAAGAAAATGAAGAGGAAATGAGGAAAGAGGAAGGAAAAGTAGGAAGAGTAATGAGAAGAGAATGAGGAAGAGGGAGGATGAAAGGGGAAGGAAAAGCAGGATGAGAAATGAGAAAATGAAGAGGAAATGAGGAAGGAGAAATGAGGAAGAGGAAAGAAGAACTAGGAAGGAAAAGTGGGAAGAGAAATAAGAAGCAAATGAGGAAACGGGAAAGAAGAAAATGGAAGAAGGACAATTATGAGAGGAAAGAGAAAGAATGAGGTGAAGAGATGAGGAAGGGGAAAGTGGAGAGAGGAATACGGAGGAGGAAAACAGTAAGAGGAGGAGCGAATTAGGAAGAAAGAAGGAAAAGGGAAGGAAGCAAATGAACGAAGGAAAATTACGTAGGGAAACAGAACGTGGAAGAATATGCTAATGAGGGGAGGAAGAAAAGAAAGAAGAGGTAGGAGGAACGTGGGAAAGGAATGGTGTAAACAAAGAGGAATGAATTAGAGGCAAACCTGGAAAAAGAAAACAGTAAATGGAGGGGAAAAAGGGAGGGGGGGGGAAGAAATTAAAGAGGGGAAGAGGGAGGAGGAAATAAGACCATGGAGGAAAAGAGAAAACTGGGAGGGAAGGAAACTGAAGAAGTGGCAGAGGGAGGGAGAGGAAATAAGGGTGAGGAGGAAAGGGGATGAAGGGAAGAGCAGAGGAGAAAATAAAAAATGAAGAGGAAAAAATGGGAGGAGGAAAAGGGGTAAACTGTGAAGGAAAGAAACTGAAGATGTGGATGAAAGAGACAGTAAAGAGGAATAAGAAAGAAGGGAAGAGAAAGATGAGGATTTTAGACGTGAAGAGGGAAGAATGAAGAAAGAAGAGGGAAAAAGGTGAAGGAAAGAATTGAGATGGAAGAGGGAGGAAGGGGAATGAGAGTAAGGAGGAGAAGGAAAGATCGGAAGAGAAGAAGAGGATACTGGAATTGAAGAGGGAAGGATGGAGAAAGTCAGGGAAAAGGGTGAAGGAAAGAAAGTAACGAGGAGGGAGAGGGAGGTGGAGGAAATAAGAGTAAGGAGGAAAACGGAAGAGGAGAAATAATGATGAATGAGGTGGGACAAGAAAATGTGACAAAGAATGGGGAAAAATGGGGAATGAAACAGAAGATAGTGAGAAATGAAGGGGAAAGAAGAGAAAGAAGGACAAATGGGAAATACAAAGGGAGATGAGGAGAGGAAAAGAAAATGATGAGAAATGAAAAAGGAAAAAAAAAAGACACGAATTAAATGAAAATGAGCGAAAAAGGAAGCAGTGGATGGGGATTAAGAATGACGAGATAAGGGGAAGAAATGAGAGAGAGAGAGAGAGAGTGTGTGTGTGTGTGTGTGTGTGTGTGTGTGTGTGTGTGTGTGTGTGTGTGTGTGTGTGTGTGTGTGTGTGTGTGTGTCACGTGCTATGGCTGAGTTACCCATCACAGTCAAATTAGAGAATGGGGATAGGGGGAGAATAACTGATAACTGAGGAAGTGAGGGAGAATGGGAGATAATGGGGGGGAATTGAGGGAGATGAGGAGTACACACACACACACACACACACACACACACACACACACACACACACACACACACATCAATTCCACCCTAACACGTACATCCATCTTCTTTATTGTGTTCGGTCTGAAACGCCCGACTTGCCTTGCGTAATGGCTCTCACGCACACACACACACACACACACACACACACACACACACACAAAATATACACACATACACACACACAGACAAATACAGATACCCATATAACCAACACGAGCTCTACACTGAACAAAAATATCAAAATCAGGACACACAGAATATATACAAACTTTAAAATCCTATAACACACACACACACACACACACACACACACACACACACACACACACACACACACACACACACCACCCATTAATATATAAAAACTCTTCAGCTCCGATACACCCAAAAAATAAAAAATAAAAAATACAGTAAAATACCAGTAGTTCCAAAAATTTTCGCCTGATAATTTTCGTCCATGCATAATGAACGAAACGGGAATGCGCTGAAAAAAAAAAAAAAAAAAAAGCGAAAAAAAATGATAACGAGGAAGGAAGCATTTGGGAAAAGTGTATAATGGAAACAGCCGTGGAGTCTCACCTCGTTACGGCGTGAGAGAGAGAGAGAGAGAGAGAGAGTGTGTGTGTGTGTGTGTGTGTGTGTGTGTGGAATCATGCCCCACCCCAGCACTACACGCCTGTATGTATGTATGTATGCAAGTATGTATCCACACACCTGTACGGCACACCTGCTTCACACCTGTCCAATCAACCTACCTGCATAATTATCTCCCGTGATAGTCATTTCTATTTATATCTAGGTTTTCCTCTCTCTCTCTCTCTCTCTCTTCTACTTTCATTTCCTATCTCAATTGTTCCTCTCTCTACCCTCTCCAGTTTTACTCTCTCACTTTTTTCTTCCTCCCTCTCTCCTCTACCACTTCTCTCTCATCCTTTTCTTTACTCCTTTTTTCACTTTCTTTTCTTCCAATCCTTCGCCTCCGTTCTCAACTGTTCCTCTCTCTTCCCTCTTCATTATCTTACTTTCTCACAATTCTCTCCTCTCCTCACACTCTCACTATTCTCTCTCCTCCCCCTCCCTCTCCCTCAACCTCACTGTCCTCTTTCTGTCTCCCACTTTCCTTTTCACCACTCCTTTCTCTAACTTCCCCTCGGTCTAACCCTCTTTATCTCACTCTCTCACTTTTCTTTCCACTCATTTTTCTCCCCCCTCTCCATCCATCCGGTATCTCACTCTCCTCCCCCCTGCACATTTCCCCCTTCCTACTGTCTTCCACTTGTCTTTTCTCCTCTCCTTTTCTCCTCTCTTCCCTCCCATTTCCCCTCGCTCTACCCTCGTCATTATCTCATTCTCTCTCTTTTCTCTCCCCTCAATCTCATCACACGTCTTCCCTCCTTTCCAATAACCATTCACTGTTCTTATGATCTACCCACGACCTCCTTATGCACTTCACCATCACCCTCCTTCATACCCTTTGTCAACTAACGCCACAGATTTTTACTCTCTCTCTCTCTCTCTCCCCTTGTGCTGCTGCTGCTACTACTACTACTACAAATCCTGTCACACAGTAATTGCTTCCAGCTGTTTTTTTATCGTCACGTCTACTTCTCCGTTTCTCTAACATCATCATCAACATTACCATCATCTCCATCATCACACCCACCTTTAAACGCAAGGGCAGTTATTTTACTTCCTTCACCATTCCCTCCACCATCATTCTCTTCATCCCCACCATTCCCCTCACCCCCACCATTTCCTTCACCCCCACTTCCCCTCACCCCCACCATTTCCTTCCCCAACATTCCTCTCACCCCCGCCACTTCCTTCACCTCCAACATCCCCCTCACCCCCGTCATCTTCATCCCCACCATTCCCTTCATCCCCACCATCATCTTCACCCCCACCATTCCCTTTAACACCACCATCTCCTTCATTCCTCACCCTCACGATTCCCTTCACCCCCATCATCCCTTCACCCTCACCAATCCTATCTCCCCCACCCCATCACCCACCCATAATTCCACCCATTAGCAAGGGGACATTCACAGCCAACGCAATGGGGGTGGTTGGGGGTAGTTCCGCTCCCCCCTCTCCCCCTACCCACAAATTACCAGCCCCCCCACTCCATCTCCATTACAGCAGTGTCAAGCAGATTTAGGACCCCACTCACTGCTGCAAGGAGAGGGGATGAGTGGGGTAAGGAGTGGAAGGATGATGATGCACTTATTTTTTCATCTATCTATTTATCATTCTTTCTGTTTGTCTGTCTCTCACTGCCCCTGTGTGTGTGTGTGTGTGTGTGTGTGTGTGTGTGTGTGTGTGTGTGTGTCTCACTCTCTCTCTCACTCACACACACACACACACACACACACACACACACACATCTCAGCTCCCACACCTCCCTTTAACTAAATCAAATCACATGCATGTCGAAAGATAACACACCTCACATCTAAACACCTTAAAAACGCGATCTCCTGCCTCACCCAGTCTTAGCTCTCTCTCCCCCAGGTCAAGGGATTAGGCTATTAATTAGACGGTGATTAAGTAAGGTTTAGAGGTTATTGGGAGCTCTCCAGTAATGAGTTATCAGGTCTGGATGCATCTATTAAGGGCAAATGAGAGAGTTTTAGGTTTGTGTGTGCCTCGTGTTTGAGTATCTGGTGTTGTGTGTGTGTGTGTGTGTGTGTGTGTGTGTGTGTGTGTGTGTGTGTGTGTGTGTGTGTGTTTTGTCCCCATCGTCATCTCGGCTCTCTATCCTCATCCCCTTTCCTCTCCCCCTCCCAAATCTCCATCCCCCACTCCTCCTATCACCGTCTCTGCTCCCTACCCTCATCTCCTCACTTCCTCTCCCTTCATCCTCTCTGCTCCCTACCTTCATCCCTTCCCTTCCCTTTCCCTATTGCCCTCGGCTCCCTACTTCACCCCTTCACTTCCCCTCCCCTATTCCCCTCAGCTCCCTACCTTCATCTCTTCACATCCCCTTCCCTCCCCTCATCCTCTCTGCTCCCTACCTTCATCCCCTCACTTCCCCTCCCCTCGCTCGGATCTAAATAAATCCCCCCAGTGCTTCACCGTAAAACGAGGAGAGGGCAAACAGTGAGAGAGAGAGAGAGAGAGAGAGAGAGAGAGAGAGAGAGAGAGAGTGTGTGTGTGTGTGTGTGTGTGTGTGTGTGTGTGTGTGTGTGTGTGTTTTGATTCCGTTACCACTAGAGGATTATATTCAGCTTAGGGATATATTTCAAACACACCACCATCACTACCACCACATCCCCACCACTACCACACCACACCACACCACCACATCCCACCACTACTACCACCACTTTACTACATTCAATCACACCACCACCACCACCCCACCACATACCAACACACCCCCACCACTACACAATCACACACCCACCCACCACAACACCCTCACGAACCCCACCTCCATCCTCTCACCCCGACGAATACCATCTCACTATCCTGAATGAGAGATCTTCAGCCATACATCACAACAGGACGGTGGGTATTAGAGTCGATTGAGAGATGAATGTGTGTGTGTGTGTGTGTGTGTGTGTGTGTGTGTGTGTGTAGCCATCATCATTATCACCATACCATCATCACTGCCAACATCCTAATCTTACTATCATCATAATTATCGTCACATCATCATCAACCACCACCAACACCATCACCATCACCACCACCATCATCACCACCATCACCAACACCATCACCACCATCATCATCAACATCATCACCTCCACCACTCTCACCACCACCACCACCATCACCAACACCATCCAAACCTGCTTCCCTCCCAGTCTAACCCATCACTATTCCTCATCACCATCATCACACTAATCATCATCACTCTACACACCACTAGTAGCTGGGTTGGTAAATATACAATTACCCTCCACACCTACACCCGCACAAGCAGTACTGGGTAATTTCTCTAGTGACAAAAAGTGATATTCCTCTACCCTTCGTATCAGTCAAACATGCTATTCCTCAGCCCTATGTATGAGTTAGTAAGTGCTATTCCTCAGCCCTATGTATGAGTTAGTAAGTGCTATTCCACAGCCCTATGTATGAGTCAGTAAGTGCTATTCCTCAGCCCTATGTATGAGTCAGTAAGTGCTATTCCTCAGCCCTACGTATCAGTCATAGTGATATTCCTCAGCCCTACGTATCAATAAAAAGTTATATTCCTCGGCTCTACGGATCACTTGCTCTCCAGGACTCATAAAACTGTGCTTGGACATGAATAGCACAATTGTTTACCCCTGTCAGGCATGTGCTTCCCTGCCGCTACAATTTACATGTCAACAGACTCGATCACGTACCTTCGTCTGGGTTTGTCCAGGTTCACCATATATATATAATGTGTGTGTGTGTGTGTGTGTGTGTGTGTGTGTGTGTGTGTGTGTGTGTGTGTGTGTGTGTGTGTGTGTGTGTGGTGATAAAAAAAACTATTAGAAACTTTTAAAAATTATATTCAGATCAAACTATCTCGTATGCAACACTTTTCTTAAAGTGTCTTAGGTTCGTATTCTCCTTACCGAATTATTTTTTTTAACACGGTTGGCTAATTTTTATTTTCTAACACGGCTGGCTAATGTCGCTGCTTAAGAATGCTTCCTAATACCTCCTCCTTACCAGTTTATTTTATAACACGGTTGGTTAATATCGTTGTGTACGCTATTTACGCAGAGTATGGCAATGTTGGAATGATTAAAGTGACACAGATGAGGACGACCAGGTGTAACAGGCAAAATGAGTTGCTTAGGAAGAGGTGCTCGGGAGCCTCCTTATCTGGGCCTTAGTTTCAGCGCCGTGAATTCATCCAAGACAAATATTTATATCTTCAGCTACGTTCCAATCTCCCACAGCCCCTGGGAATATAATTAAAAACTGATGAAGGTTTGAAGCGCTAATCAAGTAGGTTTAATCTGCTCAAGAAACACCTAATTAAATCAATGCATTGTTAATAGGAACGTGTGACGGGGAAGAAGCCAATACTGTTAATCATTAAGGCTATTAATTTTAAATCCTATCAAACTCTCTTCACCTCCCCTTCCGTTTAATTCTCTTCTCTTTCTCTTACCCTCTCGCCTTCTTCTTACATGACCCGTACACTCTACCCACATTTACTCTCCCCCATTTCCCCTTACTCTTCCCCTCCTTTTCCCTCCATCCATTTTCCCCTTCCCTCCCATTTCGCTCCCTCCCATCCCATTCCCCATTCTCTTCCCCAACCCATTCTCTCCCACCTACCGCCTTCTCTTCCTTGTTTCCCCTTCCTCAACCTCATCTTTCACCCTCCCTTCTCCATAACCCATTCCCCTCTCTTTGCTGCATGATGGTCCTTCACACTATTTCCTGCCGCCTTCAGCTGGAGGGTTTGGTGGGTGGGTAGGGGGGTCCTTCCTGCTTTTCCATCCTTGTCTTTAGCTGATAGATTAGTTTTGCATGCTATAACCTTCCTATACCAAATAGCCACGAAAGGAACAACATGTCTGTTGCCGTTTGCTTTAATTTGTACTCCTTGGTGCCCCCTTCCCCTTTCCACATCCCCTCTCTCCTTCTGTTCATTTCCTTTCCTCTCCCTTCCTCATCCTTTCCTCATTTCATCTCCAAATCCCTTTCCTCTCCCATTTTCCTTCCCCTTCCCCCAACCCCCTTCCCCTTCATCCTTTCCTTTCACACCTCCCACTCTTCCTCTCTCCTCTTCCTCCAATCCCCCTCCCCCTCTCCCCATCACTCCTCCCTCCCCTCTCCTCCTCGACTCCTTTCTTCCTCAGCAAAGTAAAAAGGTTAATCTTGACGTTGCTCAAGTTTGTGCATCAACTCGACGAAAGTTGTAAAAATTCATTAACAATTTACGGACATTCTCTCTCTCTCTCTCTCTCTCTCTCTCTCTCTCTCTCTGCAGTCTTTTGCCTTCATGTTTTTCTACCTCTTCCTTTCTCATCTATGTTAATATGAATTACGTCATGAAGGGGTTAAAAATATCCACTCTGAATATAAGAAAAAAAGGATAAGGGAGAATAAGTGGACGTAGAAAAAGTATACAGAAGGATAAGTGGATGAAAAATAAAAAGGATAAGGAAGGATAAGTGGACTCAAAAATACAAAGGGATAAGGAAGGATAAGTGGATGTAAAAATAAAAAATGATAAAGTATAAGGAAGGATAAGTGGACTCATAAGTAAAAAAGGATAAGGAAGGATAAGTGGACTCAAAAATAAAAATAAAAAAGTATAAGGAAGGATAAGTGGACTCAAAAATAAAAGTATAAGGAAGGATAAGTGGACGTAAAAATAAATGAAAAAGTATAAGGAAGGATAAGTGGACTCAAAAATAAAAATAAAAAAGTATAAGGAAGGGTAAGTGGACGTAAAAATAAAAAATGAAAAAGTATAAGGAAAGATAAGTGGACGTGAAAATAAATGAAAAAGTATAAGGAAAGATAAGTGGACGTGAAAATAAATGAAAAAGTATAAGGAAAGATAAGTGGACTCATAAATAAAAAAAAGTATAAGGAAGGATAAGTGGACGTAAAAAAAAAAAAAAAAGTATATGGAAGATTAAGTTGGGAAAAACAGCGGACAATATATAAAGCAGAACAGACCCCAAAATATTATATATATACGTCCTTTAGAGAATGAAAATAAACCTGGCTTTATAAATTAGGGGGGGGGAAAAAAAAAGTATATGAAAAAATAAGCAGACGACAAAAAGTCAATAAAACCCTAAATAAAGTATCAAAAAAAAAAAAAAAAAATACTGAAGTGATAAAAGCAACAAAAAAGAAAATAGAAGATAGAATAACGTCAAAAAACAAGGCAGAAGAGGAAAATGTGCACGAAATGTGAAAAATAGGAACTGGTATGGGAAAAACCACGAGTGAAACGGTTAGGAGTGGAAAAAACAGGCGTGTGAGACGAACCGAGAGGCAGAGGCTGGTGGGGTGGCAGGAGGGGTAGGCAGGGTGAGGCAGGAGGGGTAGGAGAGGAAGGCAAGAGGGTCAAGCAGAGGCAGGCTGGAGGGGAAGGTAGGGTGAGAAGGATGGGTGGGCAGAGGAAGGCAGGAGGGGGAGACAAGAGGAAGGCAGGAGGGGTAGGCAGCGGAAGGCAGGATGGTTAGCCAGAAAAGGGCAAGAGAGAGTAGGAAAAAGCAGAGGGAAGCAGGAGGAAAGTCCAGGGAGGAAGGAGGAGTAGGCAGGGTGAGCAGGAGGGGCAGGTAGGAGCAGGAGAAGTAGGAATGGGAAGACAGGAAGGGAAGACAAAGAGAAAGGCAGGAGGGGTATGAAGGGTAAGGTACGAGGATCAGGAAGGGAGGGAGGCAGGAGGGATAGGCAGGGAAGGATACTGGAGGAATAAGTAGAGGGAAACAAGAGAGGTGGGAAGAAGGAAGCAGGAAGGGTAGGCAGAGGGAAGCAGGAGGGATAGTTAGAGGTAGGCAATAAGGGTAGGACTAGGCAGAGGGAAGCAGGATGGGCAAGCAGGATAGGGCAGGGCATGGGAGGACAGGACAACTGGGCAGGACACGTCAAGGAAGGCAAGAGAGGACATGGGAGGCAGGAGGGAAGGAGGAAGGACGTGGGGTGAGGCAGGCCAAGACGGGACAAGGTAGTATAGGGGAGGCAAGACTAGAGGTACAGGAACCAGAGAGTGGCCACGACATAAGGCGACTATCCAGGATGGAAAAAGGGCAGGACACGACAGGGCACGGCAGGCAAGAGGGAGGCAGTAAAGGCAGACGAGGCAGGGTATAGCATGGCAGGAGGGAGGCGGAAAGGCAGACAAGGCAGGGAAAGGCAAGATGGAGGCAGGAAAAGGAAGTCAAGGAAGGACAACGCAAGAAGAAGGGAGAATGAAGACTAGGCAGGGCAGGGCAAGGCAGGAGGGAGGCAGACATGACAAGTAGAGAGTGTAGCGAGGCAGGACAAACCAGGACAGGGAACGCAGGACAATGAAGGAAGTTGAGACATAGGACTGCGCAGAAGGAAAGCAGGGCGGGTCGAGACAGGGCAAAGGGAGGCAGGATGGAGTCAGAGGGCAAGGAAGGACAGGGGAGGCAGAAGTCAGGATGGAAGGGAGTGGGAAAGGACGAGAGGGAGAGAGGGAGGGAGAGAAGGAAAAGACGGAGGAAGAGAAAGGACAGAAGGGAGAGAGAGGGCGAATGAGAGAGGGAGTAAGAGATCTGAAGGGAGACAGGGAGGATGAGAGGAATGGCGTACAGTGAGGCAGGACAATGAAGGACAAGGCAGGACAACGAAGGACATGGCAGGACAACGAAGGACATGGCAGGACAACGAAGGACAAGGCAGGACAACGAAGGGCAAGGCAGGACAACGAAGGACATGGCAGAACAGGAGGGAGGCGGGACAAGAGAGGGGGTGCGGCGAGGCGTGTGTGGCGCCAAAAGATAAAAGCTTTCACGCCTACCATCACCCTGCCTCACCCTCACCCCCCATACCCATCCCTAACCCCGACTCTCACCACCACCTTGACCCCCACCTACCCTGCCTCACCCCTCCCTGTCCACTATCACCCTGCCTCACCCCCTAACCATCATCACCCAGCCTATCTCTGTCTACTATAACCCTGCCTCACCCCTTGCTGATGATCACCCTGTCTACTAGTCTACCAACACTTTGCCTACCTTTGCCTACCATCATCCTGCCTAACCCCTGCCTTCCCATGTCTACTATCACCCTACCTCACCTCTACCAACACTTTGCCTACCTCTACCACCAACCTGCCTCACTCCTGCCTACCCTCACCCTGCCCCACCACTCTGCCTTCCCCTATCTTCCGTTGCTACAAAGGACCGTATTCTCGTAGAGTGAGGGGGATCCCTAGCACTTTTTCCATAGCGATTTATTTTTGGATATGACTGGTTAATATCCTTCTGTATGATGTTTACGTAGAGTATGGCGACATCAGAAGGATTCATACAACACAGGACTGTGAAGGCAAAATAAATCGCTTAGGAAAAGGTGTTAGGGAGCTTCCTTAACCGACGGGAATACGGCCCTATACCCATGATTAATCCCTGGGCAGTTTTATTTAGCTCAGGAGAGATTAGGAGAAGGAGGGGTTAAATCCTTCAATAAATCCCCCACTACCAGGGTGATTAATTAAGGTGCAAATCCGGAATAACCTTAAGGGGATAAGTAAGTTCTTGATCAGCTTCTTTACTCATTTCACTCCAACTTGGCCTGAAATTTACGTATCTCCATCTTGAATGCTGGGTTGTAACAGTAAATTAACACTAGAATACGGTGCTAGTCACGAAGAAGTGATACGGGAAGGATGTAGACCCGCGATTGTTTCTGCCACTGAGCTACGTGAAATAAGCTCTGAAAGGAGGCTCTAGGCCAACTTAGGGTGAAAATACTATAGGTGCCTCTTGAGTTTGAATGCAATTATCTGACAGCAAAAAAAAAAAAATAAATAAATAAATAATAATAATAATAATAATAATAATAATCTACAAATGGGGTCCTCGTCCTGAAGGGAATAAAAATGAAAAAAAAGTTGAAAGTAAATCATTTTACCAGCAAGATCAAAATACCCCCACAAAAAAAATCATAATAAAAGGCTATAAGAGAGAGAGAGAGAGAGAGAGCTCGCAATGGTGGTGGGTGATTTGGGGGTGTTGAGGAAGGGGGAGGGATAGGAAGGAGGGGGGAAGGTTAGGGGGATGAGGAAGGAGGCGTCGAAATCTCCCCCTTCCCTTCCTCGTCTCTTCCCCCTCCCCCTCTTCTCTCCCTCCTCCCCCCAAACCCTCTCAATGAAAGAGATTTTTCCCTGGCAATTTTGGCAACGTCCACGTACGGAGAAAATTGAATAGTGGTATGCGGGGGGAGAGAGAGAGAGAGAGAGAGAGAGAGAGAGGAAAAAGATGGAAAGAGGGGGAAAAAGATAAGAGAGAGAGAAGAGCCAAGATGATGTAAGGGAGCATAATGGGTTAGCGAGGGTGGAAAAACATAAGAGAGAAAAAAGAGAGAGAGAGAGAGAGAGAGAGAGAGAGAGAGAGAGAGAAATACTGAGGAAAAAGATGGAAAGAGGGGGGAAAAAGATAAGAGAGAGAGAAGAGCCAAGATGACGTAAGGGAGCATAATGGGTTAGCGACGGTGGAAAAACATAAGAGAGAGAAAAATAAAATGTAAGAAAACAAGATAACCCCCCAAGATTTGTATTAAGAAATTTGGGAGGGCAAGATCTTCCACTCCTATGAATATTACCCACTCCCTGCACCATCGATATTCCACTGATCTTTCCCCTTCGGTATTGATGAGGATAAAAGTCGGCTACTATTTCACCTCCTGTCCTTCTAATTTTCCTTTACTGGCTAATATTTCACTTCTTCTTTTTCTATCAAGTCACGGGGGGTTAAGGAAAGGGTGCTATATATTCAAGACACAGATGGTGAACGAGAAGATATTGGTAGAAGACAGTGAGTATTGTGAAGAGAGTAAGACACACACAAGGTAGAGACGGTAATACAGCAGGTAGTGAGAGTAGAACGTTTTTGTAAGTTGTCATCTATCAGTGCAGCACTCCTACATACATACATACATACATACATACATACACACACACACACACACACACACACACCCACAAAACACCCTCACCAGTCCCATACACGCACAAACCACCCTCACCAGTCCCACACACATCCACACAACAGCCCCCTCCACACACATACAAACATCCCCACCCCGCGACACACACAAACACCCCCTCCCCTCCGTTCCACACAAAACCACATCCCTCACTAACTTTTATGCAAATCTCCCTAAAAGTTGAGCTGTGGCAGCCGTTTAAAGTTGTCTATTTTACCTGAGACCACAAAGATGCATCAAGCGAGCACGTCCACGCCTTGCCGACTTTCTGTTTGCGTAGAAAACTCCTTCAAACGTTCCTCTTCCTCCTTCTCCTCCTCCGCCTTCGCTGCCAAAGTTACATTCCGCTTCACACTCAAAGGAAGTATTTATAAAGGGACTGAAATCTTTTGACTGAGGAAGGCTTCTCTCTCGTGACTAAAACTGTTTGTGAGTTAGAATCAAATGCACCTAAAATCGAGTGTATATTTTCTCCATCAGCATCATCAGCAGCAAATATTTAAAACGTGAAATTATTATTATTAGTTACTATCATTATTTATTATTATTATTATTATTATTATTATTATTATCATTTTAGTTCTTTTCCCCAACAATGCATGAGGTGAGGCTTCCTGCTAAGCTTCCATTCCCATCTCTCTCTCTCTCTCTTTACCAGGTTTAAGGGACAGGTCAGGCATCCATTTAACGCCCCAGACTGCCTAAAAAAACCCTCATCTTCCCCTTTAAGGTTTACGATAAAGTGCACCTGTTATTGCTATACAATTGTCCACACCTGTCTCACCTTTAATACCTTTAAAGCTGATGGCCGCCGCATTACCTGTCTTCCTGAGCACCTTTGACCTACCTGGGGAAATGTGGGTGATTTATTTTTTAATCTATTCACTTCAACGATGCACTTTTGGCTTCTCCTTAAGCGTCCTGACATCTCCAGAGGAATTTATTGATGGAGAGACTGAGCTGGAGAGGTTTGATATAGCTATAGCGTTCACACACACACACACACACACACACACACACACACACACACACACACACACACACACAAATAACAAGAACACCAATAATAATAAATAAGAATAAAAAGAAGAAATAATAATAACGATAAGAAAAACTAATAATAACAATAATAATAATAATAATAAAAGTAATAGCAATAACAAAAACAATAATAAAGGAGGTCACCATTACTTTCCCTCAGGCAAATAAGGAAGAATCAAGAGTTAAACACTTCCTGATCTTGTCGCTTCAAAAAAATAATAATAATAATAATAAAATGAAAATAAAAATCCGTTCATATGCAAAAAATTGGACACAGCTATTGATAAAATGGAGGTCATATAGAGAGAGAGAGTGAGAGAGAGAGAGAGAGAGAGAGAGAGAGAGAGAGAGAGAGAGAGAGAGAGAGAGAGAGAGAGAGAGAGATGGGGGTGGGGGCAACAAACACACATCTCACCCCCAAAGGATGAATTTAATGAGGAGGGGCAGAAACCAAGGGAAGACAATAAAAGTGGAAGACTTAATGTGGGAAAAGAGACAAAGGATGACCCACAGAACAGTAAAAGGAGCCACAGAACAGCCATGGAGCCACAGAACAGCCATGGAGCCACAGAACAGCCAAGGAGCCAAAGAACAGCCATGGAGCCACAGAACAGCCAAGGAGTCATAGAACAGCCAAGGAGTCTCAGAACAGAAATCACAGAAGAGCCAAGGAGCCACAGAACAGCCAAGGAGCCACAGAACAGCCATCACAGGACAGCCAAGGAGCCACATAACAGCCATGGACCCATAAAACAGCCATGGAGACACAGAAAAGCCATTTTACTTCTGCTATCTTCAGGCATTTGAGCTCCAGATTCCCTCCCTCCCTCTCTCTCTCTCTCTCTCTCTCTCTCTCTCTCTCTCTCTCTCATACTGAAGGGGTTACAAAAAAAAAAAAATCCTTCAATAACCCGTCCATTACAGACACCTTCCTAAGTTGCATAAAACCATCAAACGTTCCCAAAAATAAAGTCCTCAGGCACAAGGAGTTAATAAGGACTAGAAGGAATCGCAAGACAGTCATAAAAGCTGAAGGTTACGGCGGCAGGAGGACGCCCTGGGAATTGAGAAGTTTGGGTGTGAAGTTTGGCCGTGAAGTGTTTGGATCTGAGTGAAAAAAAGCGATCACAAACACAGCTTAAGCTTGGGAACGTGTGTGAGTGTGTGTGTGAGAGGCCAAGAATGTAAGTAAAAGCAGTGTCTTAAACCCTATACACTAGAACTGCAAGCACTGAGCAGGGAAAGGAGATGGGGTGGTTGGAGAGGGGAAGGAAGATGACAAAAAAATCCTCTCTTTCCCCTCAACACACACAGACACACACACACACACACACACACACACACACACACACACACACACACACACACACACACACACACACACACACACACACACAGAACGCGGTTCATAAGGCGGGGAGGCAAGTATCACGGGGTGGCCATAAATAAGTGCTCGCGGTTTATGTGGCAAGAGTGATAGAGTGACCCGTGAAAGAGAACAGCGGCCACAGAACATCAGAGGAGTAACAGAACACAGAACAACCTGGCCGTCAAAGAACACAGCCCACCAGATCCTACGACCTATAGAACAATACCCAACACATTCAGCAAAGTGTGTGTGTGTGTGTGTGTGTGTGTGTGTGTGTGTGTGTGTGTGTGTGTGTGTGTAATTCACCGGGTCGGTCAGGATCACTTGATGGTCGTGATCGTCAGCTTTTACCCTCCCGTAAGGGAGCTGAGAGCTCATATAGTCCGATCTAAGGGCAAGGCTGTGACCTTCACACACCCGTCCCCTTGCTCGAGGGGGACAGTGACCACCCACTTCGTCAGTGAAACTTTTCACAACCTGAGCGAGGCGCGAACTCCCGTCTACCAGATGGCAAGCGAGAACGCTACCACTGAGCCAGCGAGCGGTGTGTGTGTGTGTGTGTGTGTGTGTGTGTGTGTGTGTGTGTGTGTGTGTGTGTGTGTGTGTGTGTGTGTGTGTGTGTGTGTGTGAGAGAGAGAGAGAGAGAGAGAGAGAGAGAGAGAGAGAGAGAGAAGGGAGAGGGCAGAAGGATAAGGGCGAATTGGAAAGAGGAAAAAGGGCAGAGAAAGAGATAGGGGAGAGTGAGTGGAGGAGGGGAAGGTGAGAAGGAGAAAGGGAGGGGCAAGAGGGAGAAAGGGAGAGAGAGGAGAGCGAAAGGGGGCGGTGGGAGGGGGGACCGTGAGAGAGGGAAAGAGGGCAGTGGAAGAGGGGGGAGAGAGGGTGAGAGTGAGGTTGACAAACAAGCATCTCGCGGTTAATAAGGAGCAGTAAGGAGCAGTAGGAATCACGGTGGGCCATAAAAGCGTAGGGTTTATTGTGGCAAGGGAGCGTTTCCGGGGCGGCCCCCTCCTGTTTGTTCTGGCCGGGTCAACAAGCCAGGGGCACTGCGGACAAATATTGAGACAGTCATAAACCACTGTCCACTCCCGGCTAGACCAGGCCTTCTCCCTCACCCTGCCTCACTGTCCTATCTCTGCCTGCCTCTTGTTCCGCCTCACCCACCCAAACTCACTCTGTCCCACATCTGCCTGCCTCACTCTGCCTCTGTCTCACTGCGGATAAACACTTGGACAGGCTTAAACCACAGTCCACTTCCGCCTATACCAGGCCTTCTTCCTCACCCTGTCCTATCTCTGCCTACCTCACCCACCCTGTCTCTGATTCTGCCCTACCCATCAGCCTCTGGTTCTGCTTCACCCTGCTTCAGGTTCTGCCTCACCCCCCCCACCCCGCCTCTAATCCTGTCTCACTCTGCCTTACCCACCTTGCCTCTAATCCTGTCTCACCCTGCCTTACCTACCCTACCTCTGGTCCTACCTCACCCACCTCGCCTCTAGTCCTACCTCTCTCTGATCAAGCCCCACCCTGTCTTACTCATCCCGCCTCTGGTCATTCCTCACACTAACTCACTCTCTCCTGCCTCTGCCTGCCTCACTCCGCTTCTGTCTGATTGCGGACAAATACTGAGAGTTTTAAACCACTGTCCAGACTCCACTACTAGCTATACCATGCCTCCTCTCCCACCCTGCCTCACCCTGTCTCAGGTCTTTCCTCATCCATTCCGTCTCATGCCCAACCTCACCCTGTCATATCCAGTCTTTCTCAGGTCCTGCCTCATCCACCCTGCCTCTGGTCCTGACTCCCCCTACCTCACTCATCCCGCCTCTTGCCCTGCCTCACCCATCCCGACTCTGATCCTTCCTCAACCTGCCTTACTTTGTCCTCCCTCTGCCTGCCTCACTCTGCCTCAGTCTTTCTGCAAACAAATACTGAGACAGGCACAAAAACACTGTCCACCCGCGGCTATACCAGGCCTTCCCACTCATGGTGCCTGCCTCTCTCTGTTCTACCTCCGCCTGCCTCTGACCGTGCCTCGCCATGTACTACCTCTGCCTACATCATCCTGCCTCTGCTTCACTGCGAGCAAATACTGAGACAGGCATAAAAATACCGTCCACTCCCAGCTATACCAAGCCTTCTCACATATCCTGCCTCTGGTCTTGCCTCACCCACCCTGCAACTGATCCTGCCTCACTCTGCCCTACCACTGCTTGCCTCACTCTGCCCTACCTCTGCTTGCCTCATTCTGCCTATCTCTGCTTGACTCATTCTACCCATCTCTGCTTGCCTCACTCTGCCCTACCTCTGATTGCCTCACTAGCCTCCATCTCACTGCGGAAAAATATTGAGTCATACACCAATGCCCACTCCTGACTATACCTGGCTTCTTCACACTTTTTTTTCCCTGCCTAACTACTGTATACCTGTCGCATCTCACTCTGCCTCACTCTCCCGCCTCTACCACGACTCCTCACACTCTCCACCCCTACCTAACTCTGCCTTTGTCTTAAATCCTTCTGCCTAACTCTGTCCTTCCTGAGCCCAACCATGGTTCACCCTCTGGTCCAACCTCACTCTGCCCTGCCTTACCCAGAACATACTTTATCCTCTGGTCCTACCTCACTCTGCCTAACTCTGCCGTGCCTTACCCCGACCATGCTTCACTCTCTGGTCCTACCTCACTCTGCCTAAATCTGCCCATGCTTCACCTGGTCCTTTGTCACTCTGTCCTGCCTCACCCCGATCATGCTTCATCCGCTGGTCCTACCTCACTCTGCCTAACTTCACCCTGCCTCGTGCGACCATAACTCCCTCTCTTCTCTATCTCTGCAAACCGATATTATGGCCATCACTAATTTCAATGCTAAACAGTGCTGGAACGACCCTACACCGGTATATCAATCTAGCCCTCCACGTTCTGAAGAGCTTAGGACTTCCAGATTAAGAGGAAGATTACCATGATCAAGAAAATGTTACTTTCTTCCATCTTCATTTCATCCACAGCCTCCCTTCTTTCTCTCCACCTTCCTCTCATCCTCACTTCCTCCTCCTCTTCCACCTTCCCCTCACCCTCAATCTTCCTCCTCATCTCACTTTTTTCTCCTCTCCCCTGCTTCTTCTCTCATCTCTTTTCCTCCTCACTTATCTACCTTCCCTTCACTCTCTCCCCTCCCTCTTCCCCTCATCCTGCTTCTATCTCTTCTCCTTCCATCTTCTCCCTTTCATCTTTCCTCCCCTCTCCTCTCCCTGAGCTCATATCCTCCCTCTTTCCTCCCGTCTTAATACTCTCTCCCCACTGCCTACCTGACACTTAAATCTTTCCTCCTCTCTCTCTCTCTCCCCTGACACCTTAAATCTTTTTCCTTCGCCTCGCTTCTTCCTCCTTCTCTCCCCCACCTTCTCTCCTCTCCATCTTCCTCTTCACATCTACTTCCTACCCCTCATTACTCACACTCTTTCCTGTCTCTCCTTTTCCTCTTTCCTTCCTATCTCCACCTGCTTCCCTCTTATTTCACACATACCTCTTTCTTCTCCCTGTCTCATCTCCCTCTTCCCTTCATCATCTCCACCTCCTTCCCTCTTCTTTTTCTTTCCCTGTTTTTTTTGTTTTGTTTTTTTTAAACAATTACCCCCATTCTTTCCTCTTCACTCTTTACCCCTCTACCCCTATTTTCTTCTTCCTCCATTCATCTCTTTCCCTTCCTCCTCCTCTCTTCCTCTTCTCGATCTCTTCCCTGACTTTTCCACTACCACCCCCATCCTTCTCCCTTTCTCCACCACTACATTTTCCCTTCCCCTTCTTCTCCCTTCTCTCCACAATCACCACTTTCCTTTCTCTCCTCTCCCTGATCTTTTTTTATTTCCTTCACATATTTCTCGTCCTCATTTCCCTCCTTCATTACCTCTCTCCATCAATCCTTTTCTTAAACTTAACTTTCTCTTCCCTACTTCCCTCCAATCATCTGCACCCCTCCTCCCCCTACCCATCCCTCCTCTTCCCAAACTCCCTCCTCCCTCTTCACCAACTATTTTCTTCCTCACCTTACATTTCTCTTCTCCACTTTCCTCCCAATCACCTACTCCCCCTCCTCTCCCTCACCTCCTCCTCTTGCCCACCCTTCCTCCTCCTTTCCTCTTGCCCACCCCTACTCCTCCACCTTCCTTCCCCCCTCCCTACCCCTCCTCCCCATCCCCCTTACTGGTAACCCTTCCAGTCACTCAATGGCACCGAACCCAAATCTAGTTTAGCGCTGAGAGAGAGAGAGAGAGAGAGAGAGAGAGAGAGAGAGAGAGGGGGGGAAGGGTTATGGAAGGGAAAGTAAGAGGGATGTGAGTCAGGGAAGGACAAAGGTGAAAGGAGGGAGGAAAAATATGAAGGGAAAACAGGAGGGAGAGGAGGAAAGGTGAAAGGTGAGATGACCGAGAGAGATGAAAGAGAAGTGGAGCCTGGGGAGTGAGTGAAGTGAGATGGAGAGAGACTTAGAAATGACTGAAGGGAAAGAAGGAAAACTGGGGACAAGGATAAGGGTAGAAAATGAGAATAAGGAGAGGAGGGAATAAGAGGGAAAGATGGTAGGGAAAGAAGGAAAACTAAGTGAGAAGAAAGGGTGGAAAGAAGAGATATGGAGAGGAAGATGAAGAGCAAGAGAGGAAAGAGAGTGAGAGGCAAGTGAGAGGAGGGGAGGGAAGAGGGATATACGGGCGAGGGGGGTGATAAGAAGAGAAAGGAAGAGGAAGAGGAAAGATGGACAGAGAGAGGCAGGTGAGGAGGGTAGGTGAGTGGGAGAGTAAAGTGGAAGGAATGAGCAATGCAGCCTGAAGTAAGTGAGGTATGCAAAATAAAATACAGTAAATGAAAGAAGGAAAAAAGAGGAAAATTAGGGTCAAGGGAAACGTGGGATGGAGGAAAAATGGAAGGAAGGAAAAATATGAAGGAAAAGGAAAAAGGTGAAGAAGGTATGAAGTGATGGGAGAGACGTGAAGAGAGGATGGAAGGAAAGGGAGGAAAGGTGGAGACAAGGGAGAAGATGGAAGACAGGAGAGAAGATTATGAAAGAAAATGGAAAAGAGAGGAAGTAAGAGGAGAATGAAAGGAAGATGGAGGGTATACAAGAAACGATGAGAGGAAGAGGCGGAAAGAAAAGAGATAAATGTGTGAATGAAGGGAAAGCAGGAGAGAAACGAACAAGAGGGGAAGTGAGGGGGCCGTGGAAGTGCGGAGAGAAGATTGGAGGAAAAAGGAAAAAAAAGATGAAAGAGAGGAAATGGGAAGCGAGATGACAGGGAAGAAATGGGAAGAGAGAAAATGAAAGAGAGAAAAATGGAAGAGAGAAGATGAAAGTAAGGAAAATGGAAAAGAGAAGATGAAAGGTGTACGGGAGCAGGTAGGCAGAGATGAAGGAGCAGGTAAGTGTGGAAGTGAGTGAGGTATGTAGAGAGAGAGAGAGAGAGAGAGAGAGAGACTACACACGCCAAGGACAAAGTGGAAGGCGAGAAAAGGTCACACACAAATTTGGAAGAGACAGGGAGCGATATAAGTAGACTGAGAGAGAAGGAGTACAGAGGTAATAAATATGATTGAGAGAAACACGAGAGGAGAAACAAAAGAGGAAAGAGAGAAGAGGAAAACGATAAGATGGAAGAAGAGACGAGGGGTGTGGGAGACGGGAAAAGAAGAGGGACGTGAGATGTTATTCGTGGGAGGAGGAGTCAAAACGGATGGTGGAATATGTAGGGGATAGGCATTATTACATGTGTGAGGACGCGTTGGGTATGTGAAGGGGGAGTATTGGTTAGCGAAGGGGTGTGTGTGGAGGGGAGATGAAAATGTGGATATGCGGTATATGAGGGAGGGAGAAGGATGGTGAGGATGTGAGGAGGGAAGTGGGTGTTTGGGGAGAGGGACGGGGTAATGGGTATGTGGGAGGAGGAAGGGGTGGTGAGGATGTGGGTGATGGGGAAAGAGAGAGGGACTGAGTGGTGGGGATGTGGAAGAGGGAAGTGGGTGGTGATGATAAGAGGGATAGGGAAGAGGTAGCGACAGTGTAAAAAAGAGGACAGAGACGAAGAGAATGAAGGGGAAAGTGAAGAGAATGAGGAGGAAAGTGAAAAGT
>NC_136973.1:4532500-4560000 GCF_032717465.1 Coenobita brevimanus | reverse complement strand
ATGGACGAAAATCACGGCCACGTTAAGGTGAAATGAGTGTATCACTATTTCGTTTCGCCAACTTTATCTTGTTACTATCCTACCCTCTTTATAACCCTCAAATGACTTTCCACACCACTATTTACTACCACCCACTATCGTCTTTTTCTCCATCTGTGCTTATCTATCCACCATCTGTGCTATCTATCCTACCCTCCTCTATCCATACCACTACCCACTACCTCTACCTGCTGCTTTTCCACATGCCTTTTATCTATCCACCATCTATGCCTTTATCTATCCACCATCTGTACCTTATATCTATCCACCATCTGTGTCTCGTATCTATCCACCATCTGTGCCTTATATCTATCCACCATCTGTGCCCCGTACCTATCCTGCCACCCTCTAGCCCCTCCTATTACTATTTCCTCTACCCAGGTGGATATAACTGGCCAGGTGGTGAAGGCAATGTCAGTTCAACTCTGTATGGACGTTGCACCTTTAAATGCAGTAAGTTTGATAAATATCTGAACACACTCCCAACGCCGGTGCGCCAATATTAATCTAACTTCTCATCCAAATCTCTCTCTCTCTCTCTCTCTCTCTCTCTCTCTCTCTCTCTCTCTCGATGACATTTTGTAACTTTCAACTATCTCTTCCCCTCTTCCTCCTCCTCTCCTTCGTTTAACTCTCCAATGCGACATCTCCTAAATCATCTTCCATCCTTCTCCTCCTCTTCGTCCTCCATCGTTTAACTTTCCTTCCCCTCCAAAATATGGTCCATTCATATCATCTTTCCTCCTCCTCTTCCTCTATATCTCTTCCACTCCTCCTCCTCCTCTATATCTCTTCCCCTCCTCCTTCCTTCTACTCCCCTCATCCCCATATCTCTCAATCGCATATACTCTGGTCTATATCCTCCTTCTCCTCCTCTTCCTCCTCCTCCTCCTGCTTCTGTACCACATTATCTCCCTTTCTCTTCTGCATTTCTCTCTTCCTCTTCTCTCTCTTCCTTTCCATCATATGATCTATGCCATAACATCTCCCTCCTACTCCTCCTCCTCCTCTTCCTATTATCAGTTCATCTCCTCCTCCTCCATCTATTTCTTCTTCTTCCTCTTCTTCCTCCTCCTCGTCTCCTTCCTCCTCTTCTCTCCCTCGTGCAACTCTCACAAAACATGTTCCTTTCGGTACCGTATTATATCCCTTTCACCTCCTCTCTTCCTCTTTCTCTTCGTCTCTTCTACACCATCATCCTCCCTCCTCCTCCTCCCCTGACGAGAGGAGAGAGAGAAAGAGAGAGAGAGAGAGAGAGAGAGAGAGAGAGAGAGAAACCCACTTCACGCACTGCATCAACACATTTCCATTTCTGATCTGTCGCCCTTCTCACCAATTTCTTTCCCCTCTTCCTCCTTCCCCTCGTCTCTGTCGATTCTCCCCTCACTTTCTCCTTCCTTCCCCTTTTTTCTTGCTACCTATAGGCGATTTTAATTTTAGAGAAAATAAATCGCAATGAAGGATTAGTTAAGTCTCTTCCTACCCCTCTAGCTAGCCAAGTCTCATCTAACATTAATAGAGATAGAAGTAACAGTGAGCTAACAACACACACACACACACACACACGCACAATCCTTAATCCTACCTCCAAACACAATCCCAAATCCTAAGCAGTCCTGAATCCCGTCCAATCCAGATTCGTGTCCCATTCAAATCCCTTCTCAATCCCTAATCCTACCCAGTTCAAAATCCTACCCAATCCCTAATCCTACCCAGTTCAAAATCCTACCCAATCCCTAATCCTACCCAGTCAATAATCCTACCCAATACCTTATACTGCCTAATCCCTAATCCTACCCAGTTCAGAATCCAACCCAATCCCGAATCTTACCGTCATTAATCCTACCTAGTTCAGAATCCTACCCAATCCTTAATTCTACCCAGTTCAGAATCTTACGGTCCCTAATCCTACCTAGTTCAGAATCCTACCCAATCCCTATCCCTACCAAAATCAGCATAATAAGAGTAATACCCAATCCCTAATCCCACCTATATCTAATCCTGAATCGTAGCTAATCCTGAATCCTACACCAAGCACGTCCAATCCTTAAGTCTACCCACAGCACACCTAATCCCAAACCATCTCACACCCAATCCCATATCTTCCCTAATTTCCAAATCCCGAATCCCACAGGTGTAAAAAATTCAGGTACACTTGTGCTTAAATGAGGAGGAGGAGGAGGAGGTGGAAGAGGAGGAGGAGGAGACGAAGCAGAAGAAAAAAAAAAAAGATGATGATGATGATGAGGAGGAGGAGGAGGAAGAGGTGGAGGAGGAGGAAGAAGAAGAAGAGGTGGGGGAGGAGGAAGGATAAGGATAAAGAGAGATAGGAGAGAGGAGGAGGGAGAGGAGGACAACGGGTCTTAAAGCACTTTTGATATGGAGATGGACGTCAAGTTACACGGGAGTTTTAATTAGAATCTCCACCACTTCTCCAACAATCTCCACCAATCTCCCAATCAACCCGTCCCAGGAATTATCTCCACCACCTTTCCACTAGTCTCCACCACCTCTCCACCAATCTCCAAACCAACCCATCCCAAGAATTATCTCCACAACCACCACAACAGTCTCCACCACCTCTCCACCAGTCTCCTAACCAACCCGTCCCAAGAATTATCTCCACCACCTTTCCACTAGTCTCCACCACCTCTCCACCAATCTTCTAACCAAGCCGTCCCAAGAATTAGCAAGCGCCACCACCCATGTGTAGCTTCCAACTTAAGTCTGCTTCGTTGTGCTTGAGGGGGGAGGGGAAGATGGTGGTCCACTGGTTAGCATCTCACACTTAGAGGAACCTGAGTCTAATTACCAGCAGGTGTTTGATTTGCTTCCCCCCTTGTTCTTCACCTGTTCACCTAGCAGTCCAATTTAATACCTGGATGTGCAAACTAGAACAGAAATAGTGCTCTCTACCCCAAGAAGAACCCGAGTCTACCAGCAGGTGTTTGAACAAAGTCTGCTTCCCCCCCTTGTTCTTCACCTGTTCACCTAGCAGTCCACTTTAATACCTGGGCGTGGGAACTAGAACAGAGATAGCGCCCTCTACTCCGAGCTAAATTTCACATGCCAGTAAAAACCAGCCACACTTGGAGCAACCTGGGACTCTTCACCCTCCATAACAGTCAGTCAGTCAGATGCTCAGATCATTTCAGTCAGCGCATCTTTAGTTACATTGGGAGAAGACCTCAAACCCCGCAGACTCTCATATAAAACCACAGACTCATTTCAGTGTAAGTTCATCTCAGGACGTTGTAGGACTTGCGATATCTTTCCTCAAATAAAAAAAAGGTAAAAAACTGTTTCGTTGTAAAGAATCTATCTATCTATCTGTCTGCCTATCTATCTATCTACTGCCACACGCCATAAAAATTGGCAAGTAAGCGTTCTATGCCTGTGGACTGTGGAGGTTTCTCGCTCACGGCCGATCCATCTGTTTCAGGATTTGATGTATCCAGAATGACTTCTCTCCTCTTCCCCTCCCCTATCATTTTTCCCTCCCCTTCCTCTTTCCTCTCCCCTTCCTCTTTCCCCTCCCACTTTCTTCCCTGTCACAAATGGACGTGGCTAATGAAAGGAAACCAGAAAATACTACGTGCCTTGATTTTCAGCCCAGTAACTTGATAAGAAACGAAAGAGAGCGGGAGAGGAAGGAATTACACTCAGTACAATTACTTTCCGTGATGAAATAATAGCTTTGGCTCACTCGGCATCCTCCCCAAATATATATACAAGATAGAAGCCCAAATCGCATCAAAAATGAAAAATGTTTAATCCTCACAACACAATTTCAAAACGTGGGTGGCAAACATGCACTACAGTGTTTAGCCTAATAGTAATTCCAGACTCCTTTAAGCTCAGCTGATGGCCAAGTGTAGTCAGACCGGAGATTGGAACTGACTAGCGAACAAGGAGACTCATCCTTATCTCATAACCAAAACTCATCAAGTTTCATTTAACTATATAATATTTAATTCATTGGAGCGGCCAAGTTCCGTCAAAAAAAAAAAAAAAAAAAACAGTATAGGCACAACTAAATCATTTTTACTCTAACTTGGTCTAAAATTGCCAGCTCTTCTTACTGAATGATGAGATATAAGACTGACACTAGATCTGGACGCTAGTAACGAAGAAGTGCTGTGGATGGGATATAAAGCCGCAGCGTGTCTTTTTCTGCCAGACAGCTACGTGAAATAAACTGGAAAAGAACAAAATAATACTCAAGCCAAGTAAACACACTACAGTATTCCCATATTTCACAACACCCTTTACCCAACCACGAACACCCCCCCCCTCACTAATTTCCATCACCCCCTCCCCCAGCCCACCGTTCACCATCCCCCCGCCCATCCCCCTACTCTCCATCCACCCCTCCTCTCCAACCCCCCAGTCACCGTCCCCCGCACATCCTCCCCCTCCCAGTATTCTCCATCTACCTCGTCCCCTCCCGCCCACTGATCACCATCCCCCGCCCTCAACACAGCGTCTCTGCTGTCCCCGGCTTGTCTCTGTCTGTACCGGGATCGTTAACAGGCTTCTGACTGCCTCCCTATCCCAGAACAGTACACACACACACACACACACACGTTAACCTCAGTCTCTACTCCTTCCCTCTTCCAACTCTTTAAGTCCGACACACATACACAATTCAATGGGCATCACAAACACACACGCCAAATAAAACAAGGACACACTTATACACATATGATAACCTCTCTCTCTCTCTCTCTACGAAAAACACAATCTCACACACAAACTCAAACAAGCTCTCCCACCGCCCCCACTTCCATCTCCCGCCACCTTAACACTCTCTAGACTCACCCAAAAAACAATCTCACAAATTAACACCACTCCCTACCCATTCTCTCTCTTTAAACACACACACACACACTTACACCACTCCCTACCCCTTTCCTCTCTTCACACACACACACACACACACACACACACTTCCAGACTTAACCACTCCCTATCCCTTTTCTTTCACACACACACACACACACACACACACACACACTTCCAAACTTACACCACTCCCTACCCCTTCTTCTCCACACACACACACACACACACACACACACACACACACACACACACACGCACACACACACACACACACACACACACACACACACACACACACACACACACACACACACCTCTGGCCCCTCTCCCTATCCCCTCAACACCTTCCTCCCCAAAAATCTAAAAAAAAAGGGGGCACAGAAAAAGTAAAAATCCAGCCCCTCCATTTCTCAGTAGGGACTGACTGCGAACCATCAGCGTCTGGCACAGCAATCTCCCCCTTCCATTACCTCGACATAGGGGCCTCCTTCAGGGGCCCCATGGGGTACGTAGGGGAAGGTATAGATGTGAGAAGCCAGATGTTTTTTTACCTCCCTCTCTCTCTCTCCATAGGGGCCTCCTTCAGGGGCCTCATGGGGTACGTAGGGATAGGTTTGAGAAGCCAGATGTTTTTTACCCCCCCCCTCTCTCTCTCTCTCTCTCTCTCTCTCTCTCTCTCTCTCCCTGTTGTGTTGTTCGGAGTCTGTTTATCGGATTATCTATTTGTACCATTACCTCGGGATAAGCGCCTCCTTTGGGGTCCCACGGCCGGGAAGGGCAGGAAAAGATGTGAAAAAAGCTCCGTGTGTGTGTGTGTGTGTGTGTGTGTGTGTGTGTGTGTGTGTAAAAAGGGACAAGGAAGGAATCTGAAAGGAAATGTGGAACGAGTGGGTGGAAGGGAAGTGTGAAATGAGGCACTAAAAGGAGGCGAATGTAGAAGCAAGTGAAGCAGAGAAGTGGAAGAGAAATATGTACGGAATGGAAGGGGAAGTGAAAGGGTGTGGAAGGGAAGTGTGGAAGAGGAAGTGCAGATGGGAGAGGAGAGGGTATAACGCAGGGGGTGTGGGTCGTAAATGGATGCATGGAGGCTGAGAGTGAAAAAAAAGCATGTCAGGTAGAAAGGAAGGAAAAAACTGTGAGTGACAAAGGAAATGTGGGTGATATCAAGGTTAAGACACACAAGAAGCGTTGGACAAGGGTGTGAAGGGGAATGGAGAGCGTGAAAACAGTAGGAAACAAGTAGCAGGAGGAGGGAAGAAAGAGTGGAAGAATATAGAAAACAGGAAGCAACAGAAGGGCGTCGGTGAATGGAAGAGGTGTGTGTGTGAAAGGAGTAATAGAAAATGAGTGGTAAAAGGAGTATGGATGGCAGCAATAGAGAGTGCAGGGTGTGGGAAGCAAGTATGGAAGAGGAAAATCAGAAGGAACGGGCGAGGGTGTAAGAGGGAAGGAGGGTGTGAAAGGAAGTGTGGTGGAAGGAGTTTGAATGAACTCTATGGAAGGAGTAGATAGGAGTGGAAGGAAAGTGTGGATGAATGTGGAAGAGAATGGGGACACGAGGGGTGGAAAGACAGTGTGGATGGAAAGGAAGAGTAACATGGAAGAGTGGAAGGGCAATAGGAAATGAGACAGACGAGGGTGAGAGAAGAGGAAGGGAGGGGGAGAGAAGAGGAAGAGAGGGGGAGAGAAGAGGAAGAGAGGGTGAGAGAAGAGGAAGGGAGGGGGCGAGAAGGAAGCGTGGAAATCGGGACTAAGGAACCCTTCTGAAGAAAGGCATGAGGCACTGTGGGACGGAGATGGAGGAGAGAAAAGAGAAAGCGATGGAGAGATGGAGGAAGAGAGGGACGGAGAGGTAAAGGAAAAGAAAGAGGGATGGAGAGATGGAGGAAAAGAGAGAGAAAAGAGGCCCACAACCTATCTGCAAGAGGCAAGGGATCCTGAAGGATTTACTGATGGGAAGACTGTGAGAGAGAGAGAGAGAGAGAGAGAGAGAGAGAGAGAGAGAGAGAGAAAAAGAAGTCTACAAAGGAAAACAAGACCAAATGTTACTTCTGAGGCTCTTTGTTACATGGTGGGCTATAAGTAAGGCAATTATTTTATTAAACAAAGGGTAGCAAAGAATGAAGAAAGAATAGGAGAAAAGTGTAGGGGGAAAGAGAAAAAGGTGGGGGAAGAGGAGGAAAGGAGAGGGAAGAGAAGGAGAGGAGGCAGGAGAAGTGGAAGAAAAAAAAGAAAAGAAGGGAAATGAAAGAGATGGGGAGATTAGAGGAGGAGGAGCAGGAGGAGGAGGAGTACTTATGGGTAGAAGGGAGAAAAGCCAGGAATGAGAAAGAAAAGGGAATGAGAAGTGACAGGAGAGGAAGGGACCAAGACTAAAAAGAGAGAGAATGGATGAAGAACTGAAGCAATAAATGAGAAAAATATGGCAAAGTAGAAGGCAAAGGTGGGTAAGTGGGGGAGCGGGGGAAGTGAGACAGATGAGGGAGTCGGGGAGAGGGGATACTGAGGCAGGTGGGGGGGTGGAGGAGAGGGGAAACTGAGAAGGTGGGGGTGAGGTGAAGACAAGTGGGACGAGAGGCATGAGCACATAATTGGTAGACAAGAATGCAGGTGGGCGAGTTTGGAAGAGGGTAGGCTATCCCTGGAAGAAAGGGGGGTGGAAAATGCGGTGTGGGGAAGCTATGGGAGGGCGACATGGGGGTAGGTGGGGAGAGTGAGGAGGGGGGGCAGGAAGAGCGGGCGAGGTGGTAGGTGGAAGGTAGGTGCGTGGAAAAGCTGCGTGAGCACAAACTATCGCCACGTGGTTGGTCAGTCTACGCAGGACCCACATAATGGGTCCTGAGTCTACGTACAAGCATCACTTATTCGTATCGCACTCGCATATATAAACGAACAGACTTACGTATTTCGCTGTGTAATTATTAGATAACGAAAAACGCTTTAAAAATAAACAATCATATTAGAGAGTCATACATAATACTGAAAATTACGCGCATGATTACACCCATCTCAATGCACGCACTCACTCCATCCATACAATCAGGCATCTGCACCTTACAGAGCCCTAGCCCCTTTCAGCTTTGTTGCCGGCCAGTTGTGATGAGACTAAACGGACAAATCTGATTAATAACCAAGGAGACTCATTCCTACCTAAATCTAAATTCCATACAACGACGACTCAGTATTAAGTTCTAGGAGCGACACAGGAAATAAACCAACTAAAAATAATGGATTATAGTGACGCTCAAAACCCCTCGCTCGGAAAATAATGTGACACTGGTTGGTAGGCAGAAGGGCAGACAAGCGATATGACAAATGAAGCTCTCAGTAACACGATAGTGATGGCTAACCTACTCAACACACACCTGTCAATTTAGATAATGCTTAATACAGGAAGCTAATATGGAGTGATAATGATACAGGTACAAACAGATAAGAGGATAGGAAGCTAATACGGAGTGATAATGATACAGGTGCAAACAGATTATAAATGTTAATCATCACTATCATGTTCTGAGTAACCCAACAGTGGTAAAAATGGCTGACCTTGTTAAGACGCTGGGGTTGGCCGGTCCGTCTCTTTCGCCTCTCGTGACCTTGCCTCTCCTCGCATCTCCACACCTCAAGACAGACTCCACCATCAATTCTCCTTAATCCAGTCACTTTTGGCATTGTAAATCACGCAAAACGCACACGCAATCACTCACAAACAAACGACTTTCTGCGCAACACACCCACCCGTAACAAAGGATGGTCGCTGAGTGAGAGGTGGCACGAGATGGCCTGGGCAGGTGTAACAACCATCCCGTGTCAGGACGCCAACATCCACACTTACCCAACTCATCATCAAACACATTTCTAAGCTTGTCAAACTCAACCACACACATATTTAGTCATTTTCTAAGAAAGGCGGGCTTAACTACATATAAATTCCGAGTTTCACACACCTAGGCGACTAATCTACTAAAATAAAATCAGAAAATAATGCCGCTTGAATTTTGAGATTGTGTAAAATATTGGTACCCGTGGCTTCCGGGAATGCGCGCGCAGCCTCTCATGTTATCAGCTCAGTTTAAATTTACGGCTGTTCAGAATTTATCAACCAAATTTCATGTGTTAATTGTATGTAAATTTTACTTACAGGTTATTATAGAAATTATTTTGTCTGATATAAAGGGAAATCTCTTTAATGGGTATATTCAACTAAAAGCAAGCGACCTTATCCACCACGCTCGCCTGCCCATCAAAACAAAGAGAGGAGGAGGGGGAGGGGATGGGGGGAGGAAGGGAAGAGGGGGAGGGGAAGGGGGGAAGAAGGGGGGGAACTGAACATCAATTACTCTTGTTTCGTCTTGTCTCATTTCTCACAGTAGAACACATTACTCGTTTAGCGATGCAAGAGGTGAACGATGAAACAACCCCGGGGCATTCCGAGGGAGGACAAAGAGGAATGAGTGCTGAAGAGATGAACGATCATTATCCACAGGTGAACGATGATCAGGACGAGGTATAGGCATCTTACATCCACTGTTTTCTTTTTCATTACACATCGCACACGGCAAAATTGATAGTATTAACGCGGGCGATGAACAAAATTTTAATACAAGGGAACATAAGACAGAGTTCATGAGATACCACAGTTTGTATAATTTTTGAGGTGTCCATGAATATAGATTTTACGTTATTTAAATACGTACACGCAGTATGCCATTTTCTGTTATCTTAATGCCTTCATGCAAAACACAAAAGGTGAACGAGGAGGGAAGGAGGGAGGATGAGAGGAGGGAAAGAGGATGAGAGGAGGAAAGGAGGAGGATGAGAGGAGGGAAGGAGGGAGGATGAGAGGAGGGAAGGAAGATGAGATGGTGAGGTGGGAAACAGGGATGAAGGAAAAGAGGGAGGCAGGAAAAGAGGGAGGCAGAAAATGAGAGGAGGAAGGATGAGAAGAAAAGGATTGAAGGAAGGAGGTTGAGGAGAAAAGGAGGGAAGGATGGATGAGAAGATACGGAAGGAAGGAAGGAAGGAGGAGGAGAAAAGGAGGGGAGAAGGGAGTATGAGAAGAATAGGAGGAAAGGAAGGAACATGGGAAGAAAAGGAGTGAAGGAAGGACGATGAGAAGAAAAAGAGGGAGGGACGGAGTACGAGAAGAAAAGGAGGGAAGGAAAGAGGATGAGAAGAAAAGGGGGATGAAAAGAAATGGAGGGATGGAAGAAGGATGAGAAGGAAAGGAAGGAAGACGAGGTTGAGGTGTAAAACAAGGATGAAGGAAATGAAGCGAATGGAAGGAGGGAGACAGAAAGGGGAAGAAGGGAGATAACTAATGAAAGATGAAAGCAGAGGGCAGGCGACAGAAAAGGGAGTGAAAGACGGATCGAGGAAAGAAAGAAGGATGGAAGGAAAGGAGGAATGAAGAGAGAGAGAAGGAAGTAAGAAGAGGAAGAAAAAGAGGAGGAGAAAAGAAGAGGAGAATGTACTGGTTGGGGAAGATATAGGAAGAAAGAGAGGAGAGGAAAGGAAGTAAAATGATGAGGAATGAAGGAAAAAGAGGAAGAGAGAAGTATAAAAAGGAGGAAAAGGAAGAAGAGAGAAATATAAAAAGGAGGAAAAAAGAGTTGGAGGAAAAGTATCAGAGATTGTACGGGTTGGGGAAGCTGGAATAGGGGATGTGGGGGTGAAATGTGAGAGGAAAAGTTTGTGGTAAGAGAGGCTGGAGAGAAGGAGAAAGGGGAGGAGCAAGGAAAGAGACGAGGTGGAAGGAAAGAGGGAAAGACGGAGAGAAGGAAGGAGGGAAGGTGGAAGGAGAGAGGGGAGGAGGAAGGAAAAATGAGGAGGCGGAGGGAAAGAGGGAAGTTGGAAGGAAATACGGAGGTGGAAAAGGGAAAGAAGGAGAGAAAGAAAAAAGGAAAGTGGACGGAGAGAAGGAAAGAGGAAAGACAAATGGAAGTTGAAGGAAGAATGAAGACGGATGAAGAGGGGGACTTGCAGGGAGAGAGTCGGGAGAGGAAAAGGAAGGTGGAAGGAAAGAGTTAAAGTGAAAAAAGGGGGTCTTGGGGGCAGGTATGTTGAAAAAGAAAGAGGGAAGGAGGAAGGGGGGGGAAGGGAGAGAGGAAGATGAAAGAGGAGGAGGAAGAGAAAGTGAAAAAAAAAAAGCTAACAAAAACTAACAGAAACAAGCCACATAGAAGAAAAGGGAACAAGGAAAGAAGGAGAAGAGGTAAGAGAAAAGGGGGAACTAAAAAGAGGGGTTAAGAAGAAGAAATGAAGACGAGGGAAAAAGGGAGGAAAGAAAGGTAGAACAAGGAAGAAAATGAGAACAGAAGAGGCAAAGAGTGAGGACAATGGAATGAAGGAAAGGAGGCGAAAGGAAGGGAGGGAACAGGGAGACGGGAGGAGGGAAAGGGGTAGGGAAGATGAAGGGGAAACAGGGAGACGAAATGAAAGATGAAGGAGAGGGAAAAAAATGGCAGGAAAGAAAACACTGGAAAGAAGGCAAGACCAAAGAGGGAAAGGCGAAAGTAAAGACGGTAAGGGGAAGGTGAAAGAAGAGGAAGAAGGGAGAAGTGTAGCAGGAGTGAGGGGAAAGAGGAGTGAAGAAGGAAAGGAAGAGGGGAATACAGAGGAGGGAAGGAGGAAACTGGAAAAGGAAGGCGGAAGAAGAGGGGAGAAGGAGTGTAGATAGAAGTGAGGGGAGACAGAAACCTTAAATTGCGAGGGGAGAGAGGGGGAAGACCTGGCGATAAGTTAACAGGCACAAGGGGAAGGTGTTGTTGCTACGGAGGTGTGAGGGGAGAGGTGAGGGGAGATGAGGCGGCTGAAAAGGGGGAAAGATAACGGGAGTGAGGGGCGAGGTGGGGAAATGATGTGGGGAGATAAGGGAGAAAGATGAGAGTAGATGAGAGAGAGGAGGGAAGATAACAAGGTAGGAAGTGGGTAGATAAGGGGAAGTGAGGGGATGGGTAAGAGAACAGGAGAAAGATAAGAAATGATGCGGGACAGGGAAGGGGAAAGATAAGGTAAGGGGATGGGGAGGTGACAAGATGAGGTGAGGGGATGGGGAAGTGACGAGATGAGGGTGGTGGTGAAGAAAGATGAAATGAGATGAAGGGGTGGGTAAGAGGAAATGAAAGCAGAGGAGGGGGTGGGGAGAAGCAGAGACGAGGAGGGGTGAGAGGGTGTGGGGAGCTGACAGGGAAGGGTGGAAGAAGTGAGATGTAAGGGGTGAGGAAGGAGGTGTGAGAGGAAAAGGAACAAGAAGGACAAGAAAAATGGAGAGGGACCTTTGGAGTAAAAAATAAAAAAAGTTGACTGTTACCATCCACACTGTCTTGCACAATTAATTTATTTCCTCAGTATCAATGTACAGCACTAAGCAGAATTTTCCCCCAACATCTTTCTGGGCTGTGGCACTGAGAGATAATGCATTGACTGTTTATACATGACAATACGAAGCACTTAAGAGTATGGAAAGGAAGGATACAAGGATATTCTCTTTCTTTTGGCGTGGAATGAAAACTAGAATGAGATATAGAGACGGCAGGACATCATGCTGGTAGAGAATTGTCGCCAAACTTGTGCTCCTGACTGTACATAACATCCATTTTTGCACATGTCTGATCTAAGGGGAAGAGTGGCAGGGATGGACGAGATGGAAATATGAAAGGATGATGATGATGATGATGATGATGATGATGATGATGATGGTGATGGTGTAGTAGTAGTAGTAGTTGCAGTAGTAGTAGTAGTAGTAGTAGTAGTAGCAGTCTCAGACCGAGGCTCATGTGAACGTGAACCCTGTGGATTTCAGGTCAAATTAACCCTTCTTCACCAGTCCACCATCCTCCTTGCAGGGGATAGGGAAGGAATTAAGGAACAGATAATAAACAGAAGGCAAGGAAGACAAAGAATAATTAACTGAGAAAGGCAGGAGAGAAGGCACGGACGATGATGGAAGCGAGGGAAGGAGGGAGAGGCGAGGAAAGTTGGAGGGGAAGAAAGATTAAGAAAGGTGAGGGGAGAGAGAGAGATGAGGGGAGGTAAACTGAGGGGAAGAGGTAATTAGAGGGAGGAAGAGTTAAGAGAAACGAGGCTCAGAAGGCAGAGGGGAGGGAAATGGAATGAAGGCAAAAGAGGGGAAAAACATGAATTAGGAAAGGAGAGGAAAACAGGCATATTATAGGAGAGAGAGAGAGAGAGAGAGAGAGAGAGAGAGAGAGAGAGAGAGAGAGAGAGTTTGTGTGAAAAAGTGGCTGAGTGATGAGGTTGGATGTGGTTGCATTCTGAGTAAGGCAGCTCTTCACTTTTTCCCTGTTTACCTCTCTCTCTCTCTCTCTCTCTCTCTCTCTCTCTCTCTCTCTCTCTCTCTCTCTCTCCAGTGTGTATCTTTCCCCTCACCATTGCTTTCTTCCTTAATTAGTTTCCGGCACTGGCTCCTCAACTCCCCTCACTCGCTCCTTCCCCTCGTCTTATTCTCCCCCTAGTAACACCTTGAGCAGACAGGTGCGCGAAACCCCTTCAGCACGAGTTTTCATATATACAGGGTAGTCCATACATAGCGCATCTCAATCTTCACGTCTTCCAGGGACGGTTAAATGGGCTGGTGTGGAGTGTAAATATAGATATGGTCCTGTATGATATTTCTCCTTAATGCGAGCACTGGATGTAAGAGAGATACGCTAGGAAAATGTAAATAAGGGCTTTGAGAGGTAGAAAATCACAGGTAGACACTGAACAAGCTAAGCAGACTCCGGAACACACAAGAGGAAGTTCATAAGATCAACGAGTTATTTATACCTATTGCTAACAGACGATTTTATTCAGCATGGAAAAAATATATATGAGCTGATTTCCTCTAACTTGGCGTAAAATTGTCATCCCTCTATCATGAATCCTGAGCTAGGAGACTACACTAGCACTAGGATATGATGCTAGTCACGAAGAAGTGCCGTGGAAAGGATGCAGAGCCGTACTGTTACCTTCTGCCACTGAGCTACGTGAACTTGCTACAAAAATGAAAATCTGGGCCAAGTTCGAGTGAAAGTAGTATATTAATGAGATTAAATATGGGCATATCTGATACTCTTCTTTCTTCTCCTTTAACCTCTTCATTCTTCTCCTCTCCTCTCTTCTCCATTCTTCTCCTCTCCCCTCTTCTTCATTCTTCTCCTCTCCCTTCTCCATTCTTCTCCTCTCCCCACTTCACCATTCTTCTCTTCTCCCCTCTTCTTCATTCTTCTCCTCTCCCCTCTTCTTCATTCTTCTCCTCTCCCTTCTTCTCCACTCCCCTCTTCTTCATTTTTCTCCTCTCTCCTTCATTCTTTTCTTCTCCCCTCATCTCCATTCTTTTCGTCCGTCTTCTTCATTCTCCACCTCTCTTCTCATCTCCATTCTTGTCTCCCCTCTTGTCCATTCCTCTCTCCCCTCTTTTCCAGTCTCCTCTCCCCTCGTCTCATTCTCTCCCATAGCAACACCTTCCAGTCGACAGGTGCTCCTTAACTCTCTCTCTCTCTCTCTCTCTCTCTCTCTCTCTCTCTCCACTCTTCTTTTCCTCGCCCCTTCGTTTGTATTCTAATTTTTCCCAAGCTTTCTCTGTTCCATAATCTCTTGCTCACTCTTTTATCACCATCCATGCTCTCTCTCTCTCTCTCTCTCTCTCTCTTACACACCACCATTTCAGTTTCACTTCCCTCCGCCTCACTCACTCACTCTCGCTCTTAATCTCTCTCACACTTTTTCACTTTCTTTACTCTCCAATTCACTCACTCGCTCATTTCCCCCACCACCACACCACAACCACACCAAAACTGCCACCACATCACTACAACTACCACAGCAACACTACAATCATCACCACCACTACACTACATGGATTATCTCACTAACCACCACAACAAGTACTTCATCACAACCACCACCACAACACAATCATCATTGCACCACAACCATCATCACCACGACCACACCACACCACAACCATCACCAACACTGCAACCACCACTACCATCATACTACTACCATCAATACAACTAACAAATCATCACCACCACCACCACAACCATCACAACCACCATCACACCACACAACCACCACCACCCCACAAACCCCACCACACCACAACCACAATTGTGTGTGTGTGTGTGTGTGTGTGTGTGTGTGTGTGTGTGTGAGGGGGGGGGAGGAGAAGGCTGTTGCTGTCTGAGGCTTGTGTTTCTTAGGTCTCACAAAGCTCTCGTTCCCTCCTTCCTGTCACCATCCCTCCTCTCCTACTCTGTCTCTCCTCTTTACCTGTCTCTTTTCCTCTCTTTGTATCACCTGAATTTTTGGTCCTCCTCCCATAACTGTCTCTTCTTCTCTCCTTCTCCTCCCTCTCTCTCTCTCTCTCTCTCTCTCTTGCTCCTCTTTTTATACATGGTTCTTCTCCCTCTTTTCTTCTCTCACTCTGTATCACCGCCCCGTCACTTCATATCTTGTTGTCATCTCTCTCTTGCCTCTTTTCCTTGTCTCTTTTTCTTTCCTTTTCCTCAATTTGCTTCACCTAAGCTGTCCCTTCTTCCCACCATTTTCTCTTTCTCTGTTCCTCTTTTTCGTTTTTTTTTTTACCTTCTTCTTCTTCTTCTTTTTATTTCTTCTTCTTCTTCTTCTTATTATTATTATTATTCTTTTCCTCCTCCTCCTCCTCCTCCTCCTCTTCTTCTTCTACTCGTCTGTTATCCTCCTTTCTGGCTCTCTTGACATACCTCTTTCCTTCCTCCACTCTTCCCTTTTCATCGTATTTCACTTTTTCTTCCCCTTTCGTCCTGTCCTCCTTACCTCCTCTTTTCTTTTACGCTTCTCTCTTCTCTCCTTATTTAATCTTCTCTTCCTCTTCTCTCCTTCCTCTTACACATGATCCCTCGCTTCACTGTTTTCTTTTTTCTTTCTTTCTTTCTTCTGAGACGCTGAATATTTATGTACTATGATCAAGGGTGCTTCGGTGAGTTATCTATGTATTTATATTAACAAAATATTAAAAGAATGCCTGGCAATATATACATTATTCTTTGTGTGTGTGTGTGTGTGTGTGTGTGTGTGTGTGTGTGTGTGTGTGTGTGTGTGTGTGTGTGTGTGTGTGTGTGTGTGTGTGTGTGTGTGTGTGTGTGTGTGTGTGTGTGTGTGTGAGAGAGAGAGAGAGAGAGAGAGAGAGAGAGAGAGAGAATGAACACAACCAGAGTGACACAGAAAGACTAGAATGGACAAGGCAGTTAAAAAATCTAGCTATCTATCTATAGCCCGACGCCTTAATCCCGCAAAGGGTAGCCGCAGACAAAACGCCTCCAAGTCGCTCTGTCACCCCCACCATTTGACTGCCCTCCACCGAACTCACTCCCCCTTCCCTCACATACCTCTCAACTCCATGCTGAACAAAACTAAATGCAAATAATCGAACAACGCTGGGAAATGGTGAATAAAGAATACACACAGAAGAGCCAAGATTATTACAGAGAAAGTAATCAGGAATGAAATTAACTCTACCTTATCTGTTCTTCATTCACCATCCACTCACCTGTTAAAGTGTCACATGAATAACACTACGCATGAGGTGACCTACATAAACACATGGTCTTACCTGGGTGGATAGACACTGCCCTTTGACCTCGTTTGGCCTACCTGGATGTGAAGTCAACTTTGAGGTTTCCTTGTCTCGATAATCACACTGCACACCACCTCACCTCACCTGTAAATGAAAGGTAGGGTTTAATTAATACATACGGTAGCTGCAATACTCTCTCCCTCTCTCTCTCTCTCTCTCTCTCTCTCTCTCTCAACGATGTGTACAGGAAATTTTCAACCCTAAACACACACACACACACACACACACACACACACACACACACACACACACACACGTCATTGTATAACCTCCAATAATCAATAGACACTTAATCAATGTCTCCGATATGGACCTTAAGACAGAGCCCGATTTCCTGTAGGGGTGACAAGCATTTTTGTTTTTTTTAAGATGTGAGTTCTATATCGTAGTAACAATCTTTTATCTACACTATACTTATTTTACTCTAACTCATTTATTGCATTAATAATTCAAGCACAGAAGGCGTACTGAAATGATAAAATAAATATAAATTAATAAACAGATAAATAAAATAAATACAGAAGGCGTCATTGCACTGAAAGGGGTAAAACAAGAAGACCCACCTTCACAGACCTGCGGCGAAACCATTACAGCCATTTTTTACAAGTTCCTCTCTTGGGAACTCATAAAATATGTGAAATTGTTTATTAAAATGCCTCTTTATGACCATAATTGAAAACTGCTAAATAATATAATTGCAACCTGTGCCATGTCAAATCAACTTAAAATTTCAACCCGAGCAACTTTGTATTTCATAAGAGTCGCTAAAAAGCCTCATTACATCCGAAATTGAAAATCGCCTAGTACTGATGCAACCGCTGACATGTTACATCAACTCAAATCTCAAGCTGAGCAACTTTGTATTTCACAGGGTAATTACTCAGAACTCCCCAAGAGCAGAGATTCGAACTTTCCAGGAAGGAGAAGAAAAAAATGATCCCCAGGTGTACCACTTATAGACCTGTCGACTTTGGCGCAGGTAAAAACGTGTAACCTCCTAGCACAGGTGATAAATAACAAGCGCAGTGTTCCATCACCGCCACGTCACCCTCCTGAATACATTTTTATCAGCGCCGCACAGATAACCAAGACAATCCCCGCACCTCAGCCAATATATCACTGCTGGGAGGATGGAGGGAGATTGGCGAGGGAGGGGGGGGGGGCTGCAAGCAGGGCAAATTTTCCAAAAGATGCCTCGGTGGTTTGGTCGGTGGGATACAAACTTCATATCTGAGGGACGCTGAAATTTGGCCGAGTCCCCATTGGTTTATACCGAGACGGTGGAGTGGACAGTCTATCTACCTACCTATCTATCTATCAGTTCTATCAGTAAATCTTCTACTGAGCTGGTGGGGTGGACAACTTCTAATATCTATCAGTATCAATCTATCGAACCTAAACAGAGGCACTGTCTACAACCAGTGCCATGTTTCTCTGTCTTTCTTTATCATTCCTGCCCTTCACTGCCTTGTCTTCCACTGTCTCTGTCTAATATCTATCCTTCACTATACACTGTTTACAATCAGTGTCTTGTTTTTCTGTCTTTTTTTATCCTTCCTGTCCTTCTTCGCTGCCTTGCTTTCACCTGTCTGCCTTTTTCTGTCTTACTTTCCTTCACCGTGCCACTGTCAACAACCAGCATCCTCTGTTTCACCGTCTGTCTTTTATCTTTCCTGTCTTTTTTTCACCACACCACTGCCTTGTCTTTCACTGTCTCCGCCTTGCACCTGTCCTCTCCTTCACCGTATCACTGTCTACTGCCTAGTCATCTGGTTCACCGTTCGTACCGTGCATGTACCTACTGTACCCTCCTGCACCATCGCACCGTTTACTACCCCTGTTTTCCGTATCACCGTTTGGGACTTGTATCTAGCGTACCGTCTTTCACCCACTACTGTTTCCGTTACCTTCTGTTTCACCGTTTGTGCCTTGTTGGTCACACTCCTCTATTGAAACAGCCTGCGTCACTGTTTCACTGCCTCTCGCGGCGAAGGGGCAAAGATGATATACAAAAACGAAATGCTAATAACGAAGAAGTGCAAGGGTCCATCCAAAGGGGTGGTGAGATAAAGAGCGGGGGGGAGGGGGGAGTGACAGGGGACTAATGAAGTCTTTACCTCACGCCCCGCGAGAGAGAGAGAGAGAGATTTTTTGTGAACGTCTTTTTACTCCTTTCATTGTTTTCTGAATATTCTCTCTCTCTCGCTCTCTCTCTCTCTCACACACACGCACACACACACACACACACACACACACACACACACACACACACACACACACAACACAGTACAGCCACTTCCCCTTTACCCTCTCAATTTACCTCTCTTCCTTCTAATCCATTCCTTCACTTTCCACTCATCCAGTCTCTCTCTCTCTCTCTCTCTCTCTCTCTCTCTCTCTCTCTCTCACTCTCTCCTTTACTACCATCTTAAACTTCTGTAATTAGAGAATAAGTCTTTCTGTTAAGGAGGAGTAACCTAGTAAGGCCCATAAGGTCAGGGTCTCTCTCTCTCTCTCTTTCTCTCTCTCCCTCTCTCTTTCTCTCTCTCTCTCTCTCTAAGACACGGAAGAGAGAGAGGAAAGAGTATGGAGGGAGATCCTGAATGGAGGAGAGAAGGAATAACAGAGGGAAAATCCAGTGAGGAAGGGAAAATGAATATACATGGAGGAAAGCATGGAGGAAAGAGAGGCGAGAGAGGAATAAGAGGAGGGGAAAAGAGAGGAATGAGAGGAGGGGAAGAGAGGAATGAGAGGAGGGGAAGAGAGAGGAATGAGAGGAGGGGAAGAGAGAGGAATGAGAGGAGGGGAAGAGAGAGGAATGAGAGGAGGGGAAGAGAGGAATGAGAGGAGGGGAAAAGAGAGGAATGAGAGGAGGGGAAGAGAGAGGAATGAGAGGAGGGGAAGAGAGAGGAATGAGAGGAGGGGAAGAGAGAGGAATGAGAGGAGGGGAAGAGAGAGGAATGAGAGGAGGGGAAAAGAGAGGAATGAGAGGAGGGGAGGAGAGGAATGAGAGGAGGGGAAGAGAGAGGAATGAGAGGAGGGGAAGAGAGAGGACTGAGAAGAGAGGAAGAGAGAGGAATGAGAGGAGAAGAAGAGGGAGGAATGTGAGGAGGGGAAGAGAGAGAAAGAGGAGGGGAAAAGAGAGGAATGAGAGAAGGGGAGGAAAGAGGAAGGAATAAAGAAGGGATATAGAAGGAATGGGGCAAAAGAAGAAAGGGAGAAAAGGAAGGAAAAGGCAAAAGGGGAAATTAGGAGGGAAGGGGGAAGATGGAACAGGAGGATATTAAAGAAGGAAGAAAGGAGAGACGGAGGGGAGAGAGAGGAAAATGAAAGTGGGAAGTGTAGGAGGAGAGAACGAAGGAGGGAGAAGGGAAGGAAAAAAGAGGAAATTTGAGATGCTGGAAAAAGAGTCAAGAAGTAAAGAGAAAAAGAGGAGGAGGTGGACAGGGAAGATGGACAAATGAAGAGAGGAAGGAGATGACTAAGACACAAAAAGAGGACACAAGAGAGGTCAGACAAAAAAGAGAAAAGAGGATGTAGAGGAGAGAGGAGAGGGATAAAGAGAGGAGTGGAGAGAAGAGAGAAGAGGAGAGAACTTGAGAGAGGAGAGGAGGAGACGGAGAGGAGGAAAAAGGGAATGGAGAAAAGGGGAGAGAAGGGGTGAAGCAGGAATGAGTGGGAAGAGAGAGAGACAAAAGAGAAAAGGAGGTAGGAGCCTGAGACAAAGATTAGAGAGAGAGAGAGAGAGAGAGAGAGAAGACTGGCGGACTTTTTCTCTCCACTAAACTGTCACCATTAATCCTCCTCCCTTCCTTTCCTTCTCTCTCTCTCTCTCTCTCTCTCTCTCTCTCTCTCCACCTGCTCCCACAACCCAACTTCACACAAAAGCCACAAGAAAAACAAGGACGAAAAACACACACAAAACTAAATAAAACAAAAACAATCAGAGTCCAAAATTAAAGTTTACCTTCGCTTGACAGAAGAAAATAAACACACTGAAAAAAACAGAAAATGGAAACACGGCTTAGTAGTTTAAATAATGTGTGTGTGTGTGTGTGTGTGTGTGTGTGTGTGTGTGTGTGAGAGAGAGAGAAACGACTAAATAATGCAGGTAAGACACAGGTAACGTTGATTGAGCCGTCCTCTCGAGAAATCACCTGGAGTGGAATACAAGCGCTATATATGGACCTCCTTGGATACTCTACTCCGTTCACCTTATCTTGGCCTAAAATAGATTAATACTAGCATATAATGCTAGTCACGATGAAGTGCTATATAAGGGCTCAGTGTCTTAGTCCTGTCTTAACACTAAAACATCACGATGAAGTGCTATATAAGGGCTCAGTGTCTTAGTCCTGTCTTAACACTAAAACATGATGCTAGTCACGAAGAAGTGCTATAAGAGGACGCAAAATTATGGTATCATCTTTTTCTACCACTAAGCAACGTGAAATAAGCTGCAATAGGACGAAAATTTGGGTAAAGTTGGAGTACGCGAACTACTAATGCTAGTCACGAAGAAGTGCTACAAAAGGACGCAGAGCTATAGTCAACCACTGAAGGACGTGAAATAAGCTGCAAAAGGATGAAAAATTGGGCCAAGTTGAAGTGAGTGGACTATAAGTGCATAAAATATATATACTCATGAAATGCAATGTTGCAGAGTATTGCGATGCAGTTCTTTTTAATGCGCATTCACTTCACCACGCCCTTATTCATTTTCACACACACACACACACACACTCACACACACACACACACACACACACACACACACACACACACACACTCTCCATTCATTTTTCACAGTCCCACACCCACCAGTCATTCCTCACATGCTCACACCATCCATTCATTTTCCACACCCATACACCACCATTCACGGCCCCAGCTTCTCAATACTGCCATTCATTATTATTCATTTCATTGCAAACTAATCCATTTATTCAACAAAGGGCATAAGCAGCCATTGCCAGTGCACATCCCAGGCCAAAATATATTAATCGCAATATTTTAGTAGGCTTTATTGCTGGAAAGGCCTTTAAAATTCGCTCCAGCCCTTTTGCACCGCTAAAATAATATCTGTTGAACTCTCTGTCTGTATGTGCTTATGTATAGATTTTTTATTTTATTTATTCTACTGTATAAACGTGAATAAAGGAACAAAAACGAAAGATCATTTGAACGGGGTCGCTCATATTTCTTTACTATTCAGCTTCACGGAAATTTACTCCCTGATAATGCAGTCTTAGAGGTAGCAGGAATAAAACAGAACAGGCATCATAACACTAAATAAAGAAAATACAATGGCACTTGAACTACAGACGAAAGAAAACGGGGGGCCTTTTGAACGGGAGTCCCTTGTAAATCCTCAGTCTTCACCTCACCTGCAAAGTCCCTTCAAAAAACATCGCTAATTGGTCATAGGAAATAGCACCGGCACACTCGTACTGAAAGGACAGACACAGCCAAAACACAGACGAGAGAAAACGGGGGGCCTTTTGAACGGGGTCTCCTCTAATTCTTCTGTGCTTGAGGGGAAGGAAATGTTCACTCAGAAAATGCGTCCCTTTTTTCCTGGGTTGTCAAGTACTTCCTCCTGCTTGTAATTTGTCCCCGTCCGTCTTCCTTCCTTCCGGACCTGCAGCGACCGCACCACCGGAGGAGAGAGAGAGAGAGAGAGGCGTAGGCGCTTGTATGTGAGGGGTGGGGAAAATGAAAAAAAAAATAATAATCTGGAATCCTCAAAATGATGTATGTAAAAAAACTCTTAATCTCTTGTCCTAAAATATTACCTTTATCTTCTACGACATCCCTAAAAATAAATAAATAAATAAATAAATAAATCTTCCACCTTTCCTAAACCTTCCACTTTTTGGTAACCAATCCACTCCCTCCCTTTAAACGCATCCACTTTCTCTCTTACACATTCTCCACTTTCTTTAGCCCCTGCCCCCCTCTTCTATCTTTAAAACCCTCCACTTTCTCTCTTTAAACACCCATATTTTCTCAGTAAAAGCCTCCACTTATACCTTCCACTTTCTCCATTAACATCCACTTTCTCACCTAAACCCTCCACATTCTCTTTGAAAAACTACTGTATATCTCTTTGTAATACCTCTCTCTCTCTCTGTCTCTCTCTCTCTCTCTCTCTCTCTCTCTCTCTCTCTCTCTCTCTCTCCCTCTCTCTCTTTCTCTCTTTCTCTTAAAAACCCTTCTTCCTCTCTTTTAAAAACAACTGTATATCTCTTTTTAATACCTCCCTCCCTCTCTCTCTCTCTCTCTCTCTCTCTCTCTCTCTCTCTCTCTCTCTCTCTCTCTCTCTCTCTCTCGCTCACTCTCTCTCTCTCTCTCTCTTAAAAACCCTTCAGCCTGTGGTCTCCTTCTCTGGCACAGAAGAGAATGAGACTCTTTACCCCGTCTGTGTCGCGGGTGAGAAAGAAAAACAAGTGCAGATCCAGGAGAGAGAAGACGGAGGGAGGGGGGGGGTACTAAACACTTTGCAATTACGCCCCCCCTCTCCCAGCCCCCCCCCCAAAAAAAAATAGTGGTCGAGTGGTTTTCTTCCTTCGTCCTTAGTTCTTGGCCTCTCTCTCTCTCTCTCTCTCTCTCTCTCTCTCTCTCTCTCTCCAGTCTCCGTTTCAACTGCCCCATCTTCCCCCTTCCCCTCCCCCTTCTCTCCCCTCCCCCCTTCCTGGTCTGTCCGCTTGTATTTTACTTTCTTGCTCCTCCCTCCCCTCTTCCCTCCTCCCTCACATCCTCTCCCTCCCTCCCTCCTTTCTCCACACTCCCTCTCCCTCCCTCCTTTCTCCACACTCCCTCCTCCCTCTTTCCCTACAATACCCGCATAATCCACTTTCCGAACGCACTCCAGTCCTACGAGTAAAAGACGATGATAAAAAAAAAAAGAAAAAAAAGACCTTCCTACTCAAGATCGATCGATAAATTGATTGATAGACTGATAGATAGATGGACTGAGATATAGACTGATAGATGGATAAAGACAGATAGCAGATAGATATAGATACAGACAGACAGACAGGCAAATAGACAGACATATATAGAATCAGACAGAAAAACACTCCACCAGCTTCACATTAAGATACACTATAAACTACAACAAATTCCACACTAAATTAAGCCACATACCCAGAACAACACAGCACCTAAATCAACCCCTAAATAACATGGCCAGGCTGCGGGAACACAACACAGCCAAACACAGCCGAACACAGCCAAACTCTACATCCCCAGTCCACAGCACGAGGCTCAATAAAACCTAGATTCTCACCGTCTCTCTTCTAAGTTCTTGGGAGGAGGTGTGTAAGAAGGGAGGAGCCAACTTCTTGTCTGTGATGAAAGCTGGATTCCTCAGTCATGTTTGGTTGTTTTATGCATTGTTTTACGGTGTGTCTTTGGCGTTTTGATGTGGACTTTAATGTCAGGAGCTTGTTTATGTTTGGTTTATCTGTGTGTGTGTGTGTGTGTGTGTGTGTGTGTGTGTGTGTGTGTGTGTGTGTGTGTGTGTGTGTGTGTGTGTGTGTGTGTGTGTGTGTGTGTGTGTGTGTGTGAGTTCTAATCCTTGTTTTGATATTACTCTTGCCCTATGATGGCAATGACCTTTGTAGTTACGCTGCCAAAATCTTAACTAAGCATTTAGCGGATCAAAGAAAAGGTAACTGCATAACTGGAGCTAAAAAGATTTCCGTAACAATACCACAGTTAACCCTAAAATCGTTTTCTGCACCACTATTTATCCTCCTCCTCCTCCTCCTCCTCCTCATCATCATCATCATCATCATCAGACGTAACCTCGCGTCTTGCCCAAAATACTGTATACCTAAGAACACTGATGAAGTGAATGAAAAACTCTTATATTCTGAGGAAAATACTAAAGCATCAAGATTAAACTTTTAGATGAAAATGTGTCAGTAAAAGGAATAACAGCTCTCGAGTCTCATAAATTAGACACTTAATGAAGTCATATTCCCTGGAGAACACTGTCAAGAATGCGTCAAGATTAATGGGATGAAGAATTCTTGGGCTCCATCTCTTGCTTAAGTGTCAGGGAGAGGAAAGATGAAAATGAAGAAAAAGCCTTCAGCCTTCCACTCCGTTCCCCCCTCCTTTCCTACCCCCCTCCCTGCCATTCCCCCTTCCCGACACCCTTTTTACCTCCCTCCCTTCTTGCATTCCTCCCCTACCTCTCGCCATCTCCTTCCCTCCGGCTTTCTCATCCCTTCCTCCCCCACCCCTTCCCTCGTCCCATCCCCTTCCTGTTTGCATTCAACTTTCCCCAACCACTTTCTCATCCTCTTCCCCATCCTCTCGCCTCCCCAGCCCTACTCTCATTCATTCCCTCTTGCATCCTTCCTCTTCCTCTTCCAGCTTGGCATCCACCTCCTCCTCCTTTACTCCCTCCCCTCTCCTCCTCCCCCTTTCTCCCTTCCCTCTCTCCTCCAAGTTCTGCATCCTTCTCTGTCCTCCCTCCCCCATCCCTTCTTCACTTTCCCTCCCCAATCACACTCTTCTCTCGCTTTCTGCACCCCTCATCTTCACACCTCAGTCTTCGTTTCCTTATCATGCACGTTTCTTTTTTTTTTTTTTTCTTTTTTTTTCATTTTCTCTCTCCATCACTTTAGTTCCTCCATTCACCATCAATTTCCTCCATCACGTCCCCTATCAACCCCCCCCCCTTTCTCTACCTGCTATTATTTCACTCTCTCTCTTATTCCTCTCTCTACCTTACTCTGCCTCTTCCTTCACTCCCTCTCCCTTCTCCACATCTCTCCCTTGCCCCTCCCAGAACTTCCCTCTCCAACCCTCCCCTCCCATTCCCTTCCCAACTCTTTATCCCTTCTCCCCTTATCTCCCTTCTTCCGTCACCTTCCGTTTCCCTCACTTCCTCTCCCTTTTCAGAAAGAACCAAAGGCCAATCGACTGAGAAAAAAAAAAAATTGTTCTTTCCACGAAAAACAAACAAAAGAAATCCAAAATCAATACCTGTTCATTTCGAGATACCCGGACAAATAAGTTCTAGAGTCAGGGGGTCGTAAGCAGAGGGAAATACAGATTGACGAAGACGGTTCCAGAGCTGACCTGCTGCATACATGAATAGCTGAGAATATCGTTTAACTCTTGCATTAGAAAGCTGGGCTGAAAAGGAGTGAGAGAGTGATGTGAGACGGGTGCTACGCGGCCGCCATTGTGGAAGAGGGATTCAAGCATAGTTCAGTAGCCTACTATCCTAAACTATCCCCCTATCCACACCCCTTCATCTCTCTCTCCCTTTCTCTCCCTCTCTCTCTCTCTCCTACACCCACCCTTTCTCTCCCTCTCTCTCTCTCTCCTACACCCACCCTTTCTATCCCTCTCCCCTCCTTCCATCAGTCCTCCCCCTCCCCATCTCTCAAACCTTCCCCCTCTCTGTCCCCCTCCCTCACACCCTCCTTCCACTCCCCCACCTCCCCCCCACGTAGCAATACAAGGCTGGCTGTCCATGTGCGTAATTCATGAATGTGCAACCATGTGTGCCTGTGTGCGTTCATGTGTACCTGTATGTGTGTGTGACTGTGTGTGCTATGAATATATTAGTGTGCAAGCGTACCCCTGTGTATACGACCGTGGGTGTGTGTGTATACTGTATGTTTACGTGTGAGGGTACCTCTTTACGTGTGTGTGTGTGTGTGTGTGTGTGTGTGTGTGTGTGTGTGTGTGTGTGTGTAAAAGGACGACAAACCCAATTTTTGACATCACTATTAAAACATAATCATAAAAAACACAGGGTGATTCGTGCATGGCGCTCTCAAGTCATGTGATGCTACCTCATGACGTTACTAATCAACCATGGAAACTAAAGAGGAAAAAAAAGAACCATATACAAGAACAGGAAAAAAGAACACGAACGCCTGTAAAGGGTAAGGGGAAGTGAAACCCTGACAGAGCCGTCCCAAGAACACGAAAACAGCGCTGGGTTATTTATGGACAACCCTGCATAAGACGCCAAACCTCAGCGCCTCGTTGCTAATTGAGTCAGGTAGGGGAATGCTGTCTAACACTTTCCTAGATTCACGGGATAAAAAAGAGGGTGTAGGAGTTGGCGTAATATTGTCTAACTTATCGCCAACCCACCTAAATTATCGCCAACCCATCTAAATCATCGCCAACCCACCTAAATTATCGCCAACCCATCTAAATCATCGCCAACCCACCTAAATTATTGCCAACCCACCTAAATTATCGCCAACTCACCTAAATGATCACCAACCCACCTAAATTATCGCCAACTCACCTAAATGATCACCAACCCACCTAAATTATCGCCAACCCACCTAAATTATCGCCAACTCACCTAAATGATCACCAACCCACCTAAATGATCACCAACCCACCTAAATCATCGCCAACCCACCTAAATCATCGCCAACCCACCTAAATTATCGCCAACCCACCTTAATCATCGCCAACCCACAAGTCTCCGGCATTATTCTATTTCAACTAACTGCAAATTGTGGTAGGTGGAGGGCGCCCATCATCCACTCACTTGATGTAGTGTTCCCTGTTTCTTCCTTCATCTCTATCACTCTTTTTCTGACTGTCCTGTCTCTCTGTTCTTCCCAACCTTCCTGTCGCTGTTTACTACATTTCTTTCCACTTAAGGCGGCTCTACAGTGAGTGGCAAACCAAATAGCTTCTTGTAACTCGGTACACCATTTACAACGCTGGGTGGTAACCATATAACGAACAGGGTGACGTGGAGCCTACTATGGTGTCCGTGTTAACTCGGTGGAGAGATGCAAATGCGGCGTTCACCCAGGGGTAACCATATAACCAAATAACGGGGTGAGTGGAACCAACTGTGGTGCCCGTGTTAAGTGGGTGGAGAGATGCATATGCGGCGTTCACTCAGACACCAAACCTCCACAACACCATTCACCTGCGATAGAGTTCCATGAGCCTGAGAGTGTTAATACTGCGGCTCTGAGATTAC